>NC_043705.1:7904022-8013563 GCF_006229205.1 Suricata suricatta
AGAGAGAGAGAGAGAGAGAGAGAGAGAGAGAGAGAGAGAGAGAGAGAGGGAGGGAGAGCGAGAGCGAGCACACAAGCTTGAGCAGGGGAGGGGCAGAGAAAGAAGAGAGGGAGACACAGAATCCAAAGCAGGCTCCAGGCTCTGAGCTGTCAGCACAGAGCTGGATGTGGGGCTGGAACGCAGGAATTGGCAGAATATGATCTGAGCTGAAGTTGGATGCTCAAGCAAATGAGACACCCAGGCATCCCCAGACTGTCGAATTATTTAGGAGAAGCCTCAAAACCCAGAATTCTGGGGGGACAATCTCATGATTTATAAATTTTGACACCGATTCATTTTAAAAATATGAAAGCACCAGGTGCCTGGGGGGCTCAGTCCATTAAGCAACAGACTTTGGCTCGGGTCATAACCTCACAGTTCATGAGTTTGAACTCCTGAGTGTTGGGCTCTGTGCTGACAGCTCAGAGCCTGGAGCCTGCTTCAGATTCTGTGTCTCCCTCTCTTTCTTTCCCCTCTCCCACTCATGCTCTGTCTCTCTCTCTCAAAATGAAATTTCTAAAATATATATATATATATATATATATATATATATATATATATGTGTGTGTGTGTGTGTGTGTGTGTGTTCTATATATATACACACACACACATATATATACACATATGTACCCAAAGCGAAGTAGGCACATAAGTTGTATCAGGTCCCTTAGTTGTAATTTTTAACATCCTTGGAAGAGGACAGTATAAATTCATCTATAATGTCATTGGATCCTCTATAAAATAAACTGTGTAATTTTTACACTAGCCATCAGGAAACACAAACCCTGGCAGTGCTAGGGAGATGCTTCTTTATCTCCAACTTAACTTAAGCAGAAAGGCACAGACCAGACGGGGGGGCAAGTGCCGTGATTTATACCTTTGAGGGGCTTTTGTTGGACAAATCATTGCAGAAATTTTTTAAGTTTTAGCTCTACATAAAAAAATCATGTTTGAGGTTTTTTTAAATGGAAAGTGTGCTTTTATGACTCCAAAGTGTGGCAAAGAATTTTTTAAAATTTAAGATTGTGGGAAGTTCTTGGTAAGATTTTGAAATTCATCTAATGCTTCATTGAAATGTCACAGACTTTACTTGAGTCTTCAAGGTAGAGCCAGAGCTAAAGAACGAGTGACCTCAAGAAACGGCTTCAGAATTTTATGATCCCAATATGACAGATCTTAGCCCCGAAAAATGTTCGTGGGGAAAATGTCTTATTTTTCCTTTTTCTTTTACCTTTTACTTCTATGTATCCTAATTATTATTGTAATCCCTAGCCCTTCTAGAACATCTAAAAAGTAGCAACAAAATTATAGAATATCAGGACGTGCATTAATAAAATTGTCACCATCAGAAGCAGCCACTACTAGGGGCACCTGGGTGGCTCAGCCTGTTAAGCATCTGACTTCGGCTCAGGTTTTGATCTTTCAGTTACTGGGTTTGAGCCTCAGGGCTGGCTTTGTGCTGCCAGCTCAGAGCCTGGAGGCTGCTTCGTTTTCTGTCTCTTCCTCTCTCTCTGCCCCTCCTCAACTCGTGCTATGTCTCTCTCAAAAAATAAAATAAACTCTTATTTTTTTTTAAATGCAGCCATGACTAACGTGTGTGAGAGGGGGAGGGGCAACGAGAAAGGGAGAGAGAATCCCAAGCAGGCTCTGCATTGTCAGAGCAGAGCCGGACATGGGGCTCGATCTCATAAACCATGTGATCATGACCTAAGCCAAAAAATTGCCTGGAATGTATGTGATTTGTGGAACCTGTTCCCTTTGTGATCTCAGGAACACACCTTGTAAATATTCTGCTGCTGCCCCCACTACTGTGGGCTCTTCCAGAAAACTTAACTTGTGGGTTACAGCTCACTAGTATTTCCCCTTAGTGTCCTCCCCACTTAGAGCTTTTTAAAAACACAATTTCAGTATTTTTATTTGCCATTGAAACATTTTCAATTTTTTTGTTGAAAATATTAATACTTCAAACACTTGGTTCTCCTACTTTTTTACAGGCTGATTTTATGTTTTTTTAATATAAATATTCTTAAGGTAGCACCATGAAGAAATATCACTTCCAAGAGTGTTTTATCAAAGGCAAGGGGTAGGGAAGTCCTGAGGCTCTTTTTTTTTCTTTAATGTTTGTTTATGTTTGACGTAAGGGGGGTAAGGGCAGAAAGAGAGAGAGGTCAGAGTATCTGAAGCAAGCTCTGTGGAGTGTGATATGGGGCTCAAACTCACAAACTGTGAGGTCATCACCTGAGCTGAAGTCAGACACTCAACCAACTGAGCCAGGAAGGTGCCCCGAGGCCTCTTATGTGGTCCCCACTCCCAGCAAGAACCACCTTTGGGTACATTCCACTGGCTTGAACCCTGCCTGCTTACCCACTAAGTACTTATTTTCACAGAAAGTAAGAATATCAGGTACAGTCCAGCCCTTTGCACTTGTGGCCATCTCTTGCCCTGTTGTAGGCAAGTGACTGCATGTGAATTAAAGTTGGAAGTCCAGGGCTTAAATTTATAGCTTATCATAGTAAGTTGAAGTCATGGATTCACCTTCATGCTCACATGAATAATTAAAATCAGATGAACAAAGGAAAACCTTACCAACACAAAAATTATACCCACAGGGGACGACGTGAATGATACATGAGACAAGAGTGATTAGAGAATCCAACCAGTTGTGGGTGATGGAAGACAGACAGAAGAGGAGTCATAAGGATAATAGAGATGGCTAACATCTACATGCTTCTAGAAAGACATAATGAGGTGGGAAAGTCTGCCCATTAGAGACCCCAGAAACTTTCCAGGAACACTGAAGGCCAAGATGAGGCTTGGGATGGAAAAAATAGGGAGAAAAGGTAGAAGGCCGTCTCCGGATACCATGGGACCAGACACTGTCGCAATCGCCGCAGGAGACCGGAGGATGCCTGCCTGCTGAGCGTGGACATCCCTCCTGACAGAGGAGGGTGTGTGGCAGGGCAGGGCTGGTGCTGGGGGGCAATGTGGAGACTCTGCACATAAACTATGATGTCTCCACACTTCCTCCCCATTCTCCTCAGAAAGCGGACAGTCCTGTCTGTAATACTTGTCTTTGAAGCTCTGACCAATGTAACCTTAATGTTTCGCTCACCCTGAACTTTAGACACCTTTCTTCCTGATTGGAGGCACATGACCTCCCTTTTTCATAGAGCATTTACCTTGGACAACTTGCAGTGATAAATTCTTTCTCTTCCCTATGAGATGTAAATCTTCAACCACGCAGGAATATCTTTCTCCAGGACAAAGAAGTTTTTCCTATGAAATGCAATTATCAAGAAAGTGCCTCGATCTCTCAGACTCTGTGGGAGGGTAGAAGCCCAACTTCGATGGGTGCCAATTAGCCAAGGGGACTTAGTCCAGCCTCCACCTAACAAACTCCAGTACTTTCCCAGGAGGACACGACACTATACTTCCATCTTTCATAGCAGAGGAGTTGAGTTCATTCTCTCTCCTTCACTGTAATGATATTGTATCAAGTCTTCTTAGCCTGTTCATTCCATCTGGTGTTGTTCTTTGTGACAGCTCAAAGATCTCAGAGAGAAGACCCTCAGATACTGAAATACATGTGGCCAGAAGTGTTACATTTTCATACAGCACACAGGCCCATTACTGGCAAAGCCTACTCACCAACATAGAGCTTTTCATGGATCTTTCTTAAATAGGAACTAGCAGCCAAGACTCACTAGGAATTTGTGAAAAGCTTCCATGGAAGATAGAGGAGAAACCCAACAGAGCATTTCATTAGGGGTGTAGAGAGGAAGAGAGGGAAAGGTAGAGGGTGATAGAGGGAGAGAGAGATGAATAAATATGATGGAGACAAAAACGGAGTATATTTACAAAAGAATATATAAGTCAGAGACATAATGGGTATTGTTTTGGAAGAGGTTAGGATACGGATAAACTCCATAATTCATTTGTAAGTGTGGGAAAATATCAATGGTTTGAACTAAATGAATACAAATAAAATGGTGACTTTATAAAAGATGTGAGAAAATAAAAGATAGAAGAATGCAAGGGAGAGGAATACTTACCTATCCATCCCAATATAAAAAGCAGGAAACAAATATATAAAAGCAAAGAGAAAAAATAGAATAAAGGAATAAAAATCCTAAAAATTCCATTATGTACATTATCTATAAACTTGTCAATTAGGAGGCAAAGATTGTAAGATTGTAAGATTATACTCTTTAAAAAACTTAGCTTTGTGCAATTCATAAGAGATGGACTTACAATATAGAAACACAGTAAGATCAAAATAAAAGAACAAGAAAAAAGACTTGGTAAATATTGACAGAAGAAGGGTGTTATTTGTCTATGGCTTCCTTCTATGCCATTAACTCGGACTTAGTAGTAGTGTTGCCTACTTGTTCTATATCCTATCAATTAAAACATTTTTTTAATGTTTATTTCTGAGAGAGGGAGACAGATAGGATGTAATTTGGGGAGGGCAGAGAGAGAGGGAGACACAGAATTCAAAGCAGACTCCGAGCTCTGAGCTGTCAGCACAGAGCCCAATGTGGGGCTCGAACACACAAACCGTGATATCATGACCTGAGCTGAAGTCAGATGCTTAATTGACTGAGCCACCCAGGCACCCCTATCCTATCCATTTTGATCCATTATTTTATCAACTATTCCAAGAAGTATCGTGAAATGATAAAATTAAATTTAAAAATATTTAAAAAACATGCTAAGTGAAATAAGTCCGGTGGAGAAGGACAGATACCATATGTTTGCACTCAATAGGTCTAACGAGAGAAACCTAACAGAGGACCATGGGGAGGGGAAGGGGGAATAAGAGTTAGGGAGAGGGAGGGAGACAAATCATGAGAGACTTGAATACTGAAAACGAAGTGAGGGCTGAAGGGGGAGGAGGGCACTTGTGGGGAAGAGCACTGGGTGTTATATGGAAACCAACTTGACAATAAACTATATATGAAGTTGAAAAAAACAATTAAAAAAAAAGAAGTATGTTAAATGTCCCATTATGGTAGTTATTTCGTGGATTTTTCCTTTAAACATTTCCAACCATGGCATCATTAACATTAATCCTGTACTCAGAAGTGCCAGGCCTGAGGAGTTCCCTTTAGAGCCTTTTAGTGAAGGAGTTCAAAACACTTCATGGAGCTTTAATGTAAGGGGGCCAACCAAACTTCATTTGGGCTTAGAAGGAGTATATAGGCCAAAGGAGAGCTAATTTTGCAAGTGGGAAAATGGAGGAATTATTCGTTGGATGAGCAGTATGTGGGAAATGTGGAGTTTAAATAACCACCTACTTGGGGCGCCTGGGTAACCTAGTTGGTTAAGCATCAGACTTCAGCTCAGGTCATGATCTCACACTTCCTGAGTTTGAGTCCCGTGTGGGGCTCTATGCTGACAGCTCAGAGCCGGCAGCTCTGTCTCCCTCTCTCTCTGCCCCTCTTCTGCTCATGTTCTGTCTCTCTCAAAAATAAAAAAAACATTAAAAATTTTTAAAAAGTAAAAAAATAAATAACTTATTCATGCATGGGAACTCCTCAGGGTGAGGGTGAGCATTTTCAAGTGGAGTGCCATTAAAGTAGCAGACATATTGTGTTATTTGGAAGATATTAGTCAACTATTACCATTCTCATCACCTGGGGCAGACATTCCTTACTTGACAGGTAACTGGCCTAACGCACTTTTTTTGTCCAATTATATTGTTCCGACTCAGTCCATTTTCATAAGAAAGCATGTTTTAAATGTATAATGTGTTGAGACACTTCAAAAGACAAGTATGTATCCGGTGAGTTATTGGATGTGAATTAAAATCTAAGTAATGTGTTTCACTGGATTCAGCTCATTACTGCTAATACGGAAGTGTTACCTCAGTGAAGGTAAGTTGCAAAGACATTTGAAAAACCGACTAAAAACCATGTATGTCAGCAAGTATTTTAGGAAGCGTACTTTCCTTAGGTTCTGGAACACAACTTAGCTTTCCACATACGAGTCCCTGCCTACCCCAGGTGTACCCCCACCCACAAGGGTGCCCTCCTCCTCTGCCAGCTCCTATAGCCCCCATGACTCTTGCACACTTACACACTCTCCCATAAACCCAGCTCAGGTTCTTTAAAGCTCCCTTCTGCTCATTATTACCCAGATGCATGTGCTCAGAAACACCTAAGTGGAATTTTCAGGGTGACGACCACATGTTGACTATTCATTTCTAGCATCACAGCACGAGGGTTTAGCCTTCTGGCATCCCAGCGTGTTGTGTTCAGCTGTCTTCAGAAGGCTTCACTTACTGAGTACTGAGTTTGCTTTTTATTCCTCTTGCCTACAAGGCTTTCAAAACAAAAGTCCAAGATGCCTGGGATCAGCCAACGCCATCCAGATGAAAAACAGCTTTAATCCTTGCTTACACCCATGGTTCCCTCTTTCCTTTTAGTTTTATCCTGGTGATTCCTTATTATCTTTTCACATTACCCTTGCTTTAAAGAAAAAGCTAACAAGTGTTTCATGTGGTAGTTAAAATTAGTTTTGCTGAAGAGTGATATGAATGACTCAGGCATCCATGACCAGAAAGCAGAAAGCCGTTTATAGTGTCTCTGATATGGACACACTTAAAAATTTACAGAACTAGGGGCTCCTGGGGGGCCCAGTCAGCTAAGTGTCTGGATTTGACTCAGGTCATGATCTCATGGTTTCTGAGTTGTCCTGAGTTTGTGATCCACATCGGGCCCTGTGCTGACAGTGGGGAGGCTGCTTGGGATTCTCTCTATCTCCCTCACTCTCTGCCTCTCCCCTGCCTCAAAATAAGTAAAGAAACTTAAAAAAATAGAAAAAAAATTGAAAAACTTGTTGTATATGTAGACACACTAAACATAATCCTCCTGGACTCTGAAAGATGAATTTAGGTTTATTAGCCAATCTTCTTAAGTGGGGAATCTGCCTGAACTTGGATCTCTTAGTGACAAGCCATTTGCAGTTCTTTTGAGGATCTTGTAGACTTAGAGTTGTTCTCATGTGTAATGTCATTCCTTGGGTGATGACATTATTAACATAGACTATACTATAAAATAAAATATTAAGTAAATCATGAAGGATAAAGACGCTGCAAAGGTAACATGGGTTTCCAGGCATGGATGTAGAGGGTTAACTATGTGATTCTACAAAAAGCAATGCCACTACAACACTTTTAATCTATGGCTTGCATGGATTCTAATATCCTGAAGATGCCCATTCTTGAACTTGAACTAAATATGTAAAGAGACATTAAAAAGCCGGATGTATGTTCACTTTCAGGAGGCAGCATGGCATATGAGCTTTTGGCTTATGTCATCAAAATAAACTTGATCTTGGAGCACCTGGGTGGCTCAGGCAGTTAAGCATCCAACTTCAGGGCAAGTCATGATTTCACAGTTGGTGAGTTTGAGCCCTACGTCAGGCTCTGTGCTGACAGCTCAGAGCCTTGAGCCTGCTTCAGATTTGGTGTCTCCCTCTCTCTCTCTCTGTCCCTCCCCCTGCTTGCTAATGCTCTTCCTCCTTCTCTTTCTCTCAAAAGTAAATAAACATTGGAGTGCTTGGGTGGCTCAGTCAGTTAAGCATCTGACTTTGGCTCAGGTCATGATCTGGCAGTTTGTGAGTTTGAGTCCGATGTCGGGCTCTGTGCTGACAGCTCAGAGCCTGGAGCCTGCTTCAGACTCTGTGTTACCCTCTCTCTACCCCTCCCCTGTTCACACTCTGTCTCCCTCTCTTTCTCTCAAAAATAAACATTAAAAAAAATTTAAGTAAATAAATATTTAAAAAAAATTACCTTGATCTCTTTTCCTGCATGACAACAAATACAAACACACAGCCAACATTTACTATGTCAGTCTGGAAATTTCACAATCTAGATTTCTAGTTTAGGAAAGTGGTTCTTGTTTTTTACTAATGTGTCCAATCGAATTACTAGACCCTACCCGAGATCCAAGTCTCCTGGACTCAGTAGGATGTTTCTGTTACAATCCATTTGTGTTTATTTGCAATAGATATTTCATGCCATAATGTACTGTGGAAAGAAATGAAAACGGATGATGGAAAACATATATTTCCTACTTGGAAAATTAACTGAATTTCAAAATAGGTTCATGACACTATCATATGATATCATCTCTTTTGTTAACTGATGCGACTGAACCCAGAGGCCTCTAAGTGTGAGGAACTTCTTTTCTAACTACTAGAGATTTTGATATCAACAGCTTTGTGGTTGTACCATAAAACTTCTGTGGACAAAAATGATGTAAGATCTTACTACTCTGAAAATGCACAATTTTTAAAAAAATTTTTAACACATTCATTTTTTGAGAGGCAGAGAGAATGAGAGTAGGGGAGGGGCAGAGAGGGAGACACAGAATCTGAAGGCTCCAGGCTCCTAAAGCTGTCAGCACAGAGCCCAATGCAGGGCTCAAACCCACAAACCATGAGGTTATGACCTGAGCCAAGGTTGGACACTTAACCCACTGAACCACGCAGGCACCCATATGCTTTCTAAACTCAGGTCAATGGGCTTTGGTGGGTGGTCTTGCTTTGGTGGGATGTAAAGATAAGGTCCTTGAGAAAGTACAGACTCTGTCTCTCAGATCTGCTTCCTATATATCTTTATTTTTAGTCAGACATTAAGTGATCTTCAGAGAAGTCAAAATAGAAATGTTCCTATATATCTGCTTCATAAGGATAAACTCCATTTTCTTGCGGAGAACTCTTACATACGTATGTAAGAACTAGTATACATACATGCCTAAAGAGCCAAGGTGACATATACAAGCACACACACATAGGAAAACAGTCTTTGGTATGGCCTGCCATTCAGAAAACACAGATAGGTTCACATTTGTAAATCTGCTTGAGTGTTCGTTATTGTGCTTTTGCCGGGGACAGAAAGAAAATAAAATCTGCTCGTTTCTTCTAAAAGCCCACACAAGTCCTAGTGAGATTTAACATTCTCAAAAACATTGTTAATGATTTAGTATAGGGATAGGAAAAAATAAACTTGAAGAGAAAGTGCTTTCTAACCAAGAGTAACCCAGATGTATGTGTTGGAATCTGTGCTAATTCTTCTTTATTCTCACTGCCACTCTCACAACATGAAAATAATATGTCCTTCTGGCTTCCTGTGTAGGGATACTTTTCAGTGGAAGCATTGGAAGCCATCTTGCTTTATGCGTGTTAGGCAAAGGCATTAAACTTAAGGCGGAGAGCTAAGATTGGCTACCATTCAAGAATGGAAAAAGGAGGTTTGGCAGAAGCCAATGCCCATGCACTACTCTGTCTCAGGCACACTCACGGAGCACATTTAGTGACTGAAGGAGCTAGCCCAGGCCCCAAGAGCCATCACACATGCTCTTTGTTATACTCCTTGTAAAACAGCCAAAGAGGGTATATTATATCACCTTTCATTAGGGATAGTACATTGATCCTATACATATCAAAGGCAGGTATTTAAAAATTCTAATATAGCCTTAATATAGTAACACTGAGCAAGAGACAGACTTTACGTACTGTCATGTTGGTAACATACAATAGGTTCTCATGGATAAAAATTATGGAGTGTATATGAGAATGTTCATTAGAAATGTAAGTATATTAACTGCTTCTAGTTATGCTACTTTAAGAAGACAGTACAAAAAAATACCTTACTCAGAAAGCACTGTTTATCTGTCTATTTTGAAGTTTGGACATTTAAGTTAACAGGCCTTCTTAAAGCATCAAGTGCTGTTATTTATATAGGTAATACCCAATGAAGAATTATTTCAAATAAAAAAGCAGCCGTTTGGATGCTGCATTGTGAATTTTATGGTCTGTATGATAACAGGAATATATACTTAGCTGGAGAACGCTGAGTGGATAGAAATGGACCCATCACCCGATTAGGTACCCAGTAGAAACATACACAGACTCACGATGGTATGTAAAAACCATATACCTCTTCTCACTGGGTTATACTGTCTTCTAAATAGGTCTTTGGAGTATGGTCACTTCCTCAACAATCCTCTCACATGCCTCGTTACATATGTCCCCCACATAAACAGTACTCTGATACCCTGGAGAAGGATTCAATGGATCAAGGATCAACCCACGAATGGAGGGCCAGAAACTAGGCTTGCAAATGATCAATCCAACCTCAGATCACTTAAATTTCCTCACTGTGTTTTGGTAAGTCCTGTCTTTATCAAGCCAAGCCCGTGCTGAAGCCCTTTTATTTGCAGAATTTCAGTCATTTCCTTCTGCAGCCCTCACCATGTACGGGAGACAGAGAACCCAACACACACATACTCTACTCATTCTTAGAGGTACTTTTATGTCTAGCTGATATGATCCAGAATTATATTTTTTAATGCCCTTATAAATCTTTACTCCAAAATTATTTAGTGAGGATGACATTATGAAAATGCCCAGAACATTCTAAAACATAAGGCATAGGGCAGTGCAAACTCTTACACTCTATTACATTTTACCACTCAGATCTCAGTTTACATGAACATAAATCACTGTCTTTATCATTAAACTCGCCTTTGAATATGAAACAGTAAATACATTCAAAAGTTTTGGGGCACTATAAATTATTGAATGGATGTGACTGGACTGTGTGTAGCTCCTGATCTGGGCAACTGCCACTGCCCCCCAAAATGAGTTGTTTTCTTTAGCTTGTCACTTGAGGTTAGTATAGATGCTCACCGTTATTTTGAAAATAAATCCAGGTCTTTGCCCCAGATTAAGTAGCTTAAGTTGCTGCCCTTATACCAGCCACAGATTTATCCAAATCCTTGCTCTTATATTTAAATGTAAGCACTCTCTTATTTTAATGGTGAACCCCAACTGCTACAGAAAACCTTTTGTAAGGTTCTAGCTGGATGACACAAACTGATTCAGTGTGCACACCCTAAGATTCTCCAACATCCCTGATCCCTGGGGCAACGCTGTTTTCTTTTCCTGATCCTCCCATCCCCAGGGATGTTTTCCATGCTCTCCTTAGGAAACAAGTCCTGTTCTATCTTCAGTTATTTATTAAAGCCCATGTCTCATTTCTTAGTGTGGTGGATAAGCTCCTGAAAAGCCAGACTCTGTGCTTGATTAATGTTTATATTGGCTGCAACATCTTGTATAGTACTTCACAATGCAGGCTTAATAGGAAAGCTCCGGAATGTATCAATGAATGAATGAAAAAATGAATGCGATTCCTTCACTTCATTTCCCCTGATATTTCCGGCTCCAAACATTGCTCTGTTTGTTTTCATTCCTTTTCTGATGTATTATAGCCATGCTGTTAAGATGTAGATTAGCCTTATAGGCTACAAAATCTCTCTTTACTAGAGGGATTTTTAAAATTAAAATAAGTTTCCTTTCTACCTTTTTCAGGCTTTTCTTTCTTAGCTGGCTCTTTAATGTCAGTTTCTTAGGGTTCCATTTTTAGAATTCCTTTATTTTCCTTTCCCTATAATTCTGAGAGATTTGAACCATTCCTGTCTTCAATTACAGGTGACCCTTGAACAGCACAGTGGGGGAAGGGGCATGTTAAGAGCACTAACCTCCCCCTGTACAGCTGAAAATTCTTGTCTAGCTTTTGACTCCTTCAAGTTTTAACTACTACTAGCTTACTGCTGACCAGAAGGCTTACCCATAACATGAACAGTTAACACATATTTTCTATGTTGTATTACTTTGAACTGTATTTTTACAATAAGCTACAGAAAGAAAACGTAGTTAAAAAAATTATAAGGAAAATACATTTACAGCATTGTATTGTATGCATAAAAACAACCCAGGTATATAAGTGAACTCATGCAATTCAAACCCATATTGTTTTAAATGTAAACGGTACATTTAAGGAGGAATGAATTTCAAGACTTTAATCCAGATTCTTCTCCTAAACCTTTTATCTATGTACCCAACTACTTAGGCATAGGACCATTTACATGATCCAAGGAAGACCCCACTCAATACGGGCAAATATGAACTCATCAACTTTGTTAACCACCTTCCCCATCTCCTTCAGTTGCTCTTCCATTTTCAAGCGTACTCTACCAGAGGATGGCCCAACGGACCACCAGTCAGGTGCCCAAGACCTATTTCTGGGCGCTGTTCACAACTCTGCCTTCCCCCTTTCATGCTCTGGACACTAATACATCAATCTATCTCTGGAATTCACTTACCTCCCTCTATTCTCAATGGTAATTGACTACTGTAGGTCATTATCATCTCCTTCCTACAGTATATTAATGACTACTAACTAAAGTACTGTCTTCTTAGCTTAGAGACCCTGCCCTCTTTCCATTCACACAAGAGCCAAGGGAATTGTCTTAAAACTCAAATCTGATTATGAAGCTCCTCTGCTTAAAACCTACCACAAGGTCCCTACTGTATTTAGAATACAGTCCAAAGCCTTTCACATGGCTTACAAGGTTCTATGTGATCTAACATCTATTGGCTTCTAATCAGCCTTGTTCACCAGCTTCCCCGGCTGTGCTCACAAATTCTGTTAACTCCTGGAAACATCCTGCTCTCCCCTTCCCACACTGAGCCCCTTCCTACACCACCTCCACCCACCCACCTCATAGCAGTGCTGGACTATCTCCCACTCATCAGTCAGATCTTCGACTCCACACAACTCTCGTACTTTTTCTACTCCAAATGTACACTGGATTCTCCGATAAAAGTAGCTCAAGTTATTTAAAACTACTTTCTGGTCATTAATGCCACATTCATATTTTCTGCTCTAAGTCTTATCTTGGACTTTTATATTTACATTATATTTTTTTCTTAAAGCACTCATTGGGATTGCAGGATAATAACACTTTATTCTATCTGCAGATACATTTGTATAGTTATTTACTCACTATTTCATATATGTACATAAAATTGTATACACAATAAATTATAAATAAATTAATATATGCATATTAAAATTGTTTCATATATATGAACCAGTTTCATATATATATATATATATATATTATACCTATATATTTAAAACATTTTAAAAAACAGATTTTTAATAACAGGCTCACACAGATTGTTTAATGATGAGTTGTAGTTAGCACCAAATACATTGGTTTATAATTTCATAAATCCATCATTTTAACAATTTGGAAAGAACATTTTTTAAATTATGAGAGGTATACCAAGTGCAGAAATGGCTTTGCATTCCTGCCAGAGAGTTTTCTTAGACATTGAGAATAAATTTAATTGTAGGATAATTATAACTTTTCAAATTCACCTATTCTAGAATTTAGAATTTCTATTCAAGGACTTTAAAGTACCTTCAGTCTTAAGTACTGAAGAAACCAGTGTTCACTTTCCCGAGACAAATTAATGATCACATATTCTGTACCTCAGCATTTTATAGCAAGAGCTGAGAAGGTACATTGGTTCTGAATAACTCAGACAAACATACCTGGCAAAACAAATGGCTCAAAATGAAAATTTGGACCTATTACCATGTTCCCATTTTGTTAGTTCAGAGCAAAGCTTCTCTACTGTCTTGAATAATTCTGATTTTTTTTCCCATGTGGAAGAAAAATGAGACACATAAGGTAGCCTAAACATTTCCAACCGACACCTGTAGCTCTGTCTGAAGAAATCCATCAAAGGAATCCAGTTGAAGATCTAGTGCTGAATGTTTTCATTTCCTTTTTTGTAAGGGCTTGATGTGTTCAACTGGCAGGGTCTTTAAGCCCAACCAGGGTTTGTAGTGTTATTTTACATATACTAAGATGTATTAGGACTGTTTATGGAAACAAGGAATGTGATCACACTTTTTTGACATTTTAGAAAACTTTACTGGGAGATAAAGTAGTAAATAGCTACCAAAGCAGAAGTAAGTAGAACACATCTATCAGGCGTTACATTTTTTGGGCTCTATATCCTAGTCCATGTGGAGTAGAAAATATTTTAGTAAGATTTAGGAATAGTAAGATAGTTCCACCTTGGCTCAGTAAGTCATGACTATGTGAAGACATGGATATAAGTTTTGAGTAAAAATCATGTCATTAAATTATTGAATTGAATGCATATGGCATACCAACACTACAAAAGAATTGGAATGGCAGGTGCTTTTTATTTTAGACACAAGAGAGGTATCTGATTTTTGTAACAGAAAAAGGGGATTTTTTTCAAAAAGTCCCTTTCAAGAATACAAATCAATCACAACATACATGAAGCAAGTTTTCAGGTTCCTTTGTTATGTACACACGAAACATTCAAAGTCAAAATTCTATTTTAAACTCATGAGAAAAATCAGGACAAAAGAAATACTGTTTTGAATCTCTGCAAAAAAGGATCGAGGAGAATCAAGATCACAAAAATAACTGAAGGCAGCATTGCTAAGATAAGAAAATCAGCATTATGCCCTGCAAAGCAGCAGTGCCCTTGAAAACACCACAGCTTGGATTAGCTCTAACTACTACATAGTGAATAACATAGAAATCCTGAAAATGATCTATATTCTTTTACAGGAGTACTGGTTATAACGGAGTGTTATCAGTATGTGAGGCTTCAATTTCATTTCATGGAAAGGAATCGGAATATGCTTTCCAGAAAGAAATCATCTATGTTTGAAAATAGGATGATTGATAAAAATGAAGTAGGAAAAAATAAATTTCTAGAACTTGACCCAAACAAGTTTGTTACACCAGCCCAATCTGACAGCCCTAGCAAAATTTTAGCATGTTAAGATGGGGGGGGGGGCGGGAGGAGCTATGACAAACATTGTATTTTCTTAATATTTTATCCTCACCTTTATTTAAAAAAAAACATTTTCAAAGTCTGCTTGCATCTTATATTTCTCATTTTTTAATTCTATTAATTAGTTGATACTACCCCAGATGGTCTGTATTTCATTTTTTCTTAAAGATGATTAATAGCTTGAAATTATTGGGGTGCCTAAGTGGCTCAGTCGGTTAAGCATCTGACTTCAGCTTAGGTCATGATCTCGTGATTCATGGGTTTAAGCCCTGCATTGGGCTCTGTGCTGACAGCTCAGAGCCTGGAGCTACTTCAGATTCGGTGTCTTTCTCTCTCTCTTTCCCTACCCCGATCATGCTTACTCTCTCTCTCTCTCAAAAAATGAATACTAAAAGAAATAAAAATGAATAACTTGAAATTATTATATGTATCATGTTCTATATGAAATTTTAAGTACTCCAAAGACGATTTTGGTCCAGAAGTCCTAACCTTAAACACAATGCTGTCAATGACATTGACCGTTTAAGATCTCTGGCTCCTCCCATGTTTCAGATACATATTCTGACTGCTCTTAGTGTGAGCTAGCATTCAGGAAAGAACCTTGAGTTCAAAGAGAAATGATTTTTTTTGTCTGTTTCTTGTTAAGTATACAGGAGTTCCTATGACCCAATAAATTGTTTTGCACTTTATGTAAAATGTCTCCGGGAAGAAAAAGAAGTGAAACTGTTGGTAATGCAAATTACCAGAAAGTAAAGAGGTCAGAGAAGTGGTGATTTCCAGCTAGAAACTTTGCTTTTGTATTTTGAAGATAATTAACTGTCTGGAGAACTTTCATAAATATTTCAGCAGTTATATTTCATTGAATTTATGGAAGGTGAAATGAACTGTAAGTGGCATTTGCAAATTTTGTGAAACTTGAAGGTCTCATCATTATCAAATTTATTCTCCCTCAAGCCATCCTCCATTTACTCCCAGCCAAGCTACATCACTCTCCTCATTTTACATGTGTCCCTCTTGTTTGGCTCTTGAGTAGCCTTCGATTTTTCAAATCCTATCCATCTTCACAACCCAGACTTAATGTCCTTTGCTCCAGGAAAGATGACTTTGATCGTTAAGGATTCTCTCCATTTTTTTTTTAACTGAGAATCTCATTCTCTAATTATTAAAAAAAAAAACTTACAAGGAATATGTGTGGGTGTGAACACTGTGATCCTTTATTGATTATCACTTTTTATCTCATTCCTAGATTGTAGGTCCTTCAAGAGCACTGTCTGTATTGTATTCTTCTCTCCCACCCAGGCTGGAAGGCTGCCAATGATCTCTCCCAATTCTTCACTAAAAGATTTACAAAGCAAGTAAAATTTGAGTTATCCATCTCAATGAATTTGACTTCCATGAGTCAGGATAAATCTCACCAGAGTTGAAGCAACTTATACTTTACATTCAACATGACTTTGGTATTCAACAGGAGCTTTACCTTGACCTTTTCTTGTAATTGCCTGAAGACATACTCAATGATTACATAGTTTGCTCCAAGGCAGTCTATGTTGGCATTCCATAAATCATGGATCTTCATACTAATAAAAACTAAAAAACTAAAAACTCTGCTAGTCTAAAAAAAAAAAAAAAGAAGAAGAAAAAGCACAATAGCTGGGTGATTCTGTCCAAAACAGGTGGGTATGTTGGTTAATTTTATGCATCAACTTGGCTGGGCCATGTTGCCAAGATATTTGGTCCAACATTATTCAGTTTTTTTTTTTTTTTTCTGGAGTGCGCTTAGGGATGAGAGTAACTTTTAAATAAGTGAACTTTGAGTAACATAAAAAATACATGTATGTATTGCAAAATAATTACCACAATGAGGTTAGTTAATAAATTCTTCACCTCACATAATTACAATTTATTGTTAGGGTAAGAACATGAAAGCTGTACTTTCATAACAGCCATCAAGTATACAATACAGCATTGTTAACTCTAGTTCTGAGGCTGGAACTTAAATATTTTTTAACTGAAAGATGGTACTCTTTGGCAACTATGTCCCCATTTTTCACACCCATCAGCCCCAAGGCAAGTAACTTCCTATTCTCTGTTTCTATAAGTTTGCTATTTTTAGATTCCACATGTATGTGAGCTCCTAAAGTACCTTTCTCTCTCTAATTTAGTTAGCATACTGCCCTCAAAAGTCCATCCATAATTGCTCAAGGTGGAGGAACAGAGTGGACCAACAGGAAGGAGTTTAGTATGGGGCCTCATCTATCTGGAGAGGAAATGAATACCAAGGCAGTGAAGAGAGTTTACCTTTACTCCCTCATCCCACATTTACTCCCTAGATGATCTGGTGTTAAGTGCCACAAAAATATGTAGTGAGGACTGTCTTAGGAGTCAGGGTTCTCAGCAACTGAAAATAGAGCCTGCTTAGGTAGTTCTAGTCAATAGAGAATTTATTATAGGATATGTAGCTGCTCAAGGCATCATCTATGGAGCCTGAGAAGGTGGCATGGAGGGTTCCCTAAACCACAAAATGTTCCAGTGGGTACATGATGGCAGCCACATGTGTGTTAACACTGTCATCCACGCAGGCACTGGGGGTTTTTCTAGGCGACCTCTAATACCAATGTCTCTACTACTACTACCCTCACACGAATGGATCCACTCAGCATGTGTGTTTTAGGGTTTCCTCTGTTCTTCCTCAACCTAAGGGCATTATGACCCTCTGACATCAACCACTCCACTATCCAGAGAGCCTTTCCTGTTTTCTCCACCTGACTCATTCCTTTAAATCTCCTGCACCTAAGTTCAATGACTACCTCCACAGAGAATCCTTCCCTGAACACTTTAACTAGGACTTGTGACTCGATCAGTGATTCTTCAACCCTTTATTCTATTTTTATTTATAGCAATTATCATCTGAAACCCTATGACTTTATTATTCATTGTATTTTGCCTATCACCCCATTAATATTTAAGTTCTATTACATCAGTTGTAGAAGATTAAATTATGGTTCTTTTCTCTCTTGTTCATCTCTGTTCTGAGAGTAGTGCCTGGCATGAATATGTTCCCGATATTTTGTTGAATGAATAAATGAAGTAAGAGAGAGGCCCAGGGGAAGAAGTGCCTGCCAGCTGGCTAGGAATGAGAGAAAAGGCTTCTCATGGGTGCTGAGAGTTCAACTAGATCTTAAAGAGTGAGGAGTGTCTCAGGTAAACAGAGATGGAAAGATACAGGCATAAAGGAATGCTTGCATGGAAGCCAGAGTGATAAAAGGCACAGTGTGGGGTGTGTAGTGAGTTGCTCAGGGTTGTAGGAGCAGAGGCTACACATCCCAAAGTCATGGCAGCCTAAAGGCAGGTGGGGTCCAGACTGTCAAAGTTCTATAGGTCACGTTTGAAATTTGTTTGTTTGACGTAAGGACAAAAGATAAAAGACTTTAAAGCAGGGGTTTGATAAAATCAGATCAGTTTTAATTTTTTAAAATGTTTATTTTTGAGAGAGAGAGAGTGAGAGAGAGAGGGAGAGAGAGAGAGAGAGAGAGAGAGAGAGAGAGAGAGAGAGCGAGAGAGAGAGAGCGCATAAGCAGGTAAGGGGCAATGAGGGAGAGATCATCCCAAGCAGGCTTCATGCTAATAGCAGCGAATCTGATGCAAAGCTTGAACCCACAAATTATGATGTCATGACCTGAGCTGAACTGTGAGATCATAACCTGAGCCCAAATCGGATGCTCAGCGGACTGAGCTACCCAGGCCCCCCAGATCAGATCTGCCTTACAGTAATGATTCTCAAAGTGTAGTCTATGGGGCCCTGTAAGATTGAGACACACATTCAGGGGGTATGCAAAGGGGTATGTTATGAACAACTTTTTTTCATAATAATATAAACATCAATCCCCCTCCCCCCACTGGTTTGCTATTTGCACTGATGTTTGAAAAGCAATAGTGGCTAAAACTCCTGGTGCCTCAGCCCAAGTGAACTTTGGGGCAACAAAGTAGACTAGTAGTCTTTATATTCCTCCTTGCAATGCACTTGCAAATAAAATAAAAACAGCCATTTTCACTTAAAAATGCCCTTGATGAGGAAATACAAATAGCTGGTTTTATTTATTATTCTTGATTCCATGTCTTTTGCCTATTCGGTGTGATAACATGGAAACTATACATAAAGCATTTTTAATGTGAACTAGAGCTGGCTTAAAGAAAAACATTTTTGTTGGAATGTCACATTGAACTAGTTCACAAAAAATCATTTTTACTTGAAAGAATAGTTAAGAAATAATGGATGGTTTCTTAGGTTTGGATATTTGACAAATATATTTTAAAAAATGAATGAAGTGTGGCTGTCACTTCAGGAAAAACAAGAGAAAGTGTGTTCAATTCAGTTCCTGGTACATAAGCAAAACAGCAGGAGTGTTTGTAACAAATGATATTGATGTGGGAAACAAAGGGAAATGAAGAATTAAATTTCCTTACAACTTATATCCCGTTGACAAGTCCTTGAGACAGGCAGAATGGCATTGCTCTCGGAGAACAGCTGCCTCACTAATGTCACTTTGCTAAGGGCAAAAGGCAATGTTAGACCAACCTCCAGGATCCCCTAAGTCTACTTTAACATATAGAAATTGCTCTGGAAACTTCCTTTATCTCCACCCCCCAAATATATGTTAGCAATTATCCTCCAAGCATATGGCTCACTGATATACATCTGAAGGGTCTTATAACTAAAGTTTCACTAGACAATAACAAATCACCTTTTCCTAACAATATCTAGCCCCCCTCAACCTCCTGGAAACTTTGCTTCCAAAATTCCTTAGTGACATACTGCTAGCTCTGATCCCCTTCAAAGTTCAAGGCATACGATCACCTGTCACAGGCCCTGTGCAGCTCTTTCTGCCCATGGGTCCTGTCCCTGTGTTTTAAGAACCTCTTTTTGAATAGAAGATGTCTCAAGAATTTTTTGTTGGCCATTAGCTCTGAATGTCAACATTTCCATATTAGTATCATTTGTGTTCTCAAGGAAACTTTGCATTTTGGAGAACTTGTATTTATCTTTGATAGCTTAATGGCAGCTATTAAATAAAAATTAAATAAAACTAAATAAAAATTAAATAAACTAAATAAAACTAAATAAAAATGTTTAAAGGCATACTTACAGTCATGCCTGATGAGATCAGTAGGATTAATGAGTGCTGTTTATTGATATTTTATAATCAAATGTGCCAACATTTGGAAGACGGACATAACTCAATGAACTAATGCTTTGCTAATAACCAGTGCATCGTGCTACAAACAATAGTGCCTGGGTAAAATTCATTGAAATGAAATATAAACTAGTAGATTTTAATATAAAAGATTATCAAAAGTTAACTGATATAGTTTGACATTCTTCATTGCATTCCATCTTTTAAGATTCCACTTCTTGTTGAGTTTTGATGTAATACCAAAGGATATTTACAATTATCTGAAAAGACTAATAAACTACTACTCCTTTTTCCAACTACAAGTCTGTTGAGTCCATATTCTATTTATATACTTTAACCCAAACATATCTTAATAGCCTGAAGGCAGATCTAGATGCGAGCATTCAATTGTCTTAGTGGTGTTCTGTTAAGCCATACATTAAAGAATTGTAAAAATAAAACAATGTGTTCTTGCTAATTTCCTTTTGTTTTGGAAACCATTGTTTCTATTTATGTTTGCGCGTGATTCAGTTGTTGCCATTTTAAAGTAAATTAGTAACTAAACATTTTGTAAATGTTTCAGCTTGAATGTGTTACATAAGGAATCCTCACTTTACACTCTGCTATGCTGAATGAAGCCATGCCTAATAGAATAATGATTTTGGTTCTCCCAAGGCTTTGCAGTAACTCAAGTAAAATCGTGGACATTCTTGAGTTATAGGTAGCATGGTATAACATACAAAATAAGGACTACCTGTAGAATAAATATCAACACATATACCCACATCAACAAAAATTCCTTGGTATCCTCAATCATCTTTAAGTGTGAAATGGTCTTGAAAACAACATTTGAGGACTGTCATTTAAAGAGAGCTGACACTTGGGTGGCTCAGTCACTTAAGTATCTGATTCTTGATTTCTGCTCAGGTCATGATCTTGTGGTTTGTGAGATCAAGCCCCACATCAAGCATTGCATGGATGGTGTGGAGCCTGCTTGGGATTCTCTCTCCCTCTCTCTGCCCCTTCTCTGCTTGCTCACTCTCTATTTCAGAAGGAGGGAGGGGAGGGAGGGAAGGAAGAAAGGAAGGAAGGAAGGAAGGTAGGTAGGAAAGAAATAAAACTAAAGAAAATTACCCAGAACTAAGATGAGCATAACGGTGTGTAAGAAGAATAAACCAGAGGCTGCTGAGAGAGTGACTCCTCCCCAGAGCATAGATCAAAAACATTAATTAATTCATCTGCTGCTTCAGAAAGATAAAGAGGGAAGGTGGGATTTCAGAGATTTTGAGGATGCTATACTGGTAAAGATCTATTGTTAATGTCTGAGTTTTTAAAGTTGTATTCTTTGGTGGATGATGCTGCTGGCATGAACTCAGAAAAAAAAAAAAAACTCATTTTGTTTTTCTCCTTCCTACCAGACTGTCAACATATTGAGCCTAATAGGGTATTTTTTTTTTTGATCCAGCTACTAAAATTCATGGAAGCTTTTCTTGAAAAAAGATTGGAATATAACAACACTCAGTCATCCGGGAGACCCCCCCCCCCATGCTGTGTGTGGGCAAGACTGTTAACCTAGTGTTGATTCAGACCATTTGTATTATTTCCTCCTATGTTATTGGGAAATTCTATGAATGTAGTTAATTTCTAGAAAACCTTTTTTTTTTTTTTAATGTAACTGCAGGACTAAAAAATTTTTAGGACCCTGTTTAGAAGCATACCATACCCTAAAAGAAAAGATTAAAGTGGTGTGTGATGGGAGGTACAGAGTAATGTTTCTACGGGTGTTATTTTTCCCCCCAAAAGAAAACAGTGTCTGATTTACAGTGATCAGCCCCAGTCACAGTCTGTTGCAATTGTCTGAGTCCTTGTCCCAGAGGACTGCTCTCCCACGCCTTCTCTGGCCATCTGGAACAGCCTTTCTGTACCTAATGGGCTCCATGCCTCTTCCCATTTCTGAGCTTCCTGTTTCTTCTTTTTTTTTAAATTTCTGACCTCTTGCCTCCATTCTAATAAAATAATCACATTCTTCCTTCTCTTTTCAAATGCTTAGTCATTCCCCTGCTCTAATGTGGCCATTTGTAACCTTCTCAACCCTCTTCCTGGTAATAGCTTGAGATGTCATCTATGAAATACTTTCTCATCAGAGTCTTATGGTTTTATGTGAATTCATGGTCACCAAGTTAAACTCAGTTATAAATGATGGCATGAAAAAGTAGCAGTGTTACCATTTTTATATGCCAAAGCACAAAGCATGAAGGACTAATCCTACTTTCTAATTTCAATGTACTATGTAGGTTACAAGGCATGTTTATCACCTGTGTCTCACATGGACCTCATGGAGTTCACAGCACCTCTACAGAGAAAGCAAGGCAGGCCTTATGATGCTGATATTATTTCCTTATTTGCACAAGTGAGAAACATTCTATGATGCCTTAGGTCTTATTTTCCATAGTCCTTAAGCCTCAGGTTTTCAGAGTCCTGGTTCAGGGTTCTTTCCTCTTGCTCATGACACTTTCAAGTCTTAAAAATTATTTAAAATGAGCTGGAGAGATCAGCCAAACATTCAGTAAGATAGGGAGTGCTTTTCTTCTCCAGGTATGAAATGTATTATTCAAGAAAAATAAGAGTTCAAGAATTTAAAGCTCTGTTCTCACCACTCTGGTTAGGTGACTAGCCTTAATTGGTGGTCTTCTAATGGTTTCTAAGCACTTAACAATCCCAGAAGATAAGTGAGATCCTATAACCATTCACACAAAACAATAGTTCAGAGAAAAATAATGATAAAATAGAGAAATTAATGCATGAGGAAAGATTAAAGGAATATGTGTATTTAATTGGCTAAGTAATAAGCAAACTAGAAGTGTTATGAAAATATGGAAATTGAAAATCTTGTATCTGAGTTCAAAGTTGGTAGAAAAAATAACATGCAATTTAAGAATACTCAAATGAGTCTAAGTTGGAGGAAAATAGTGGAATCATAAAAGAATAGTACCCTAGGGGAAATAGTAAACATTATGCCATGCATTATTTAAAATAAGCTAACAAAGAATTGAGTTTGAATTAGAAATAACACCCAAAACTGAACAACCTTTTGTCAGTTCTCTGTTAAGTATATTTGCCTTGCTGACATATGAAACCCTGATATTCCTCATATTACTAGCAACTCTGGACAAATACTCAGACAAGGCTTTTCTCTTGCTACCTTATGCTACATCAGGTTATATGAATCCAAGCTTAATTAGTGAGAAAAAGCATGAACTAAGTTATCGAATATTACCAAGGTCCCAATGTAAGGGACTTTTTTCTTTATCCATGTATTCTTGAGCTATGACACTAGAAACTAGAGTAATGCTGTGATTTATCATAAGATATAAATATACAGTCAGACCTTGGATTGCCAGTAACTTGTTCTATGAGTGTCCTGCAAAGCGATCAAATATTTCTAATAAATTTTACCTTGATAAATGAGTGATATCTTGCCATAGCAGTGGTAGATAATGCTAAATATCACATGATCACAACTGAACCAATGGTTCTTAAAATTTGCTTTGATATACAAGTGCGTTGGACTACAAGCATGTTTTTGGAATGAATTATGCTCCCAAATCAAGGTTTTAATGCATACATATTTGGTCTTTGTGTCCATTTCTGGCTCACAGTTACTAAAACCTTTGGAATTTCCTAAGGGCTAGGAGTGATTATTTAAGGTGTCTTTTGTTATGTTAATGAGGTAGCTTTTTTTTTTTTTTTTTTTTTTTGCAAAACACTGAGGGATGGGAGTTGGCTGTCAGTGGAGCCAACCACTTGATCGAGGGTTGGAAATTTCAGTCTTACTCTCTGACCTCCAGGGAGGGAAGAGGAACTTGAGGTTGAATGAACTGCCAATGGCCAATGCTTTAATAAATTGTGCCTATGTGACGAAGGTTCCATAAAAACCCAAAAGACACATTTCAGACAACTTCCAGGTGAACACGTGGAGATGTGGGGAGAGGGGTGCATTCAGAGTGGCACAGAAGCTCCCCTCACCTTCTCCACCCTGTGTCTTATGCATATCTTCCTTATGACTGTTCCTGAATTGTATCCTTTCATAATAAACTTGTCATCTAGTAGGGAAGTGTTTCACTGAGTTCTATAGTCATGTTAGCTAATATATAAACTTGAGGAGGAGATAGGAGGAACCTCTTATTGATAGAGCTAGTTGTTCTGAATTATAGATAATGATCTGGACCTGCCACTGGCATCTGAAGTCGGGAGCTTGGGGGGACAGAAACAGTGCAGTCTCATAGGACTGAGCCCTCAACCCACAAAATACGATGCTATCTCCTGGTACACAGTGTAAGAAATTAGCTGAAAGTCAGAATTGTTAGACACCCAGCTCTTGTCCAAGAATTGTTTTTTGGTGTGGATGAAAGCCACCACCCTCTCAACACACATACACTGAAAAGTGGGTGCTCAGAACACCAAAAGGGCCTCGTTTCCCAGAGTAAAACACCACCTATGCAATCACTGGGATATTCTGAGAACATCTGCTTACTCAATGAACACTGAAAGGAAGGGAAAGAAAGAATCGGTTTTCCTGTTCTTGTATCAAGTCCAGGTTTTGTATTTTTCTTCTGTGTGTTACTGCTTTCTCCCTTTCTTTTTGACTTTTCTTTTGCTTGCTGGAAAGTGATGTCTGAATTTCTTCTGAACCCATTTTTTCCAAATACTCAGCCAACCCCTTATTTTAAATTACATTACCAAGTCCTCTAGCGCTTCCTATACTGACAAACCATGGTCTTTGTGGATTATGTGTTTTTGTAGTTATATGGCAAAGGGAACTAATTTTGACTGGGATGAGGGAATTATAGAATAAGCTTGGTGTTTCTGTGTTTACCCTTTTGTCCAACACGATTTTGCTTATGCTGTATAAGTAATGTATTCACATTTATTCCAAATTGACTGTACTTGGTTATACAACAATATGATCACAAATTTGTGGAGTGTTCAGTAAGCGGCATGTACTATTTTAGGCCCCAGAGATACAGAAATAAATCAGATGCATTCCATCTCTCTCACATTAGCTCTCTATCTTCAAATTAGAGATCACTTACCATATCATGCAATAGTTATGTCTTTGAGCTAGAGGGAGGCATGGTATGCCATGAAAAAATAGAGCAACTAATCCAACCTAGGGAACAAAGAAATCTTCCCTGAAAAGAGTTCACTATTTCAGAAATAGCTTCAATGTATATAGCACTTTCTAGTTGACAAAATGTATTTTCACTTGGTCATTTTGGAAATGTTTATGGCACAGGGATTACTCATTGCTAGTGCTATGTTTTGTACTTGAGGAAGCAGATGTACAACACAATGTATGTGTCCAGTTGAAGGCTCCATAGAGGATAAGGCAAGGAGATTTCAGTCTAGATTTTCTGGCTACGAGTGTGGAATTCTGCTGCACCATGTTCAGAAGCCATCCTCTCTTTGCTTTTTCAGAGTCTATGCCATCATCATGGCAAAGGATGACACTGCATCTCAGAGTCCTCATCTAAATAAAAACTGAAAAAAAATCAGTTTGCCTCTTTGACTCCCATTTTTATCAAAGAGGGCTGCTGGCTATTAAGTTCTTTATCATTACCAGCAGGAACACTCTAAGGACTGTGCCATTTCCATGCATTTTTCATTCAGTGACTTTGGATGCACTCTAGCAACAATATCTACTTTTCTTCATACGCATCTTGACATCAACCTGGGTAAAACTAACGGTCTGTGCTAAGCTTGGCATGTCCCCTTTGTTATTAATTTCTCTAGTGAACTGGTAGCATTTTCCCATTTTTCCATTTTAGGTAAACATCTACTTCTGAAGAAAGCCTAGAGGGAGATTTTCTTCTGGTACAGAACAAAGACAAACTTACAAGCTGGCCATTACTGCTCTATGCCTGACTAGAGAAAGGAATTAATCATTTTCTAAGTATGGGAGTCGGGTGGGGGGAAGGTAGTTGAGAGAAGTGTAGTTAGTACCTGCTTATGCAACTGTCTAAACTGCTAAGGCTTTATCATGTCCCCTGTCGGAGGAAGAGGGGACCAACCAACTAAGAGCTGTAACTGATTGGGCAGATGGAAGTCTTCACTTTAAGCTTTGTCAACTTCACCTGTTTGTGAAATTGGGGACCAGTTTTTTAATACTCATTTTTAGGCAACATGTTCATGTCTGAATTCTTCCTCCTAATCCTCAGAGACAGCACCCACTGGAATATTCAATCTTTCATCATGGGACCTGTCATCCTGGACTGTCACTGAACAGTTGGGTTGAGTGTCACCCTAGAAAAGTGATTAAATGGAATTTTAACCCACATGCTAAGTGTGTGTGGCAGTGTGGGTATTTCTCAGGGGCTGACAGAATGATATGACTATAGACTGTGTAACTGAAACAGATTTGGTAGAACAGTTTCAATTATGAACCCAAAGAAAGATTCTGGACCAAATGCAGCCTCATCAAATACAGTTCAGTGGGTCTGAAAGCAGGTGTAAATGTAGTGGAACCAGGAACTGCCGACCATGTAATTTGAAAATGTTCATCATCCAATATACTTTGTAGATTATAGATGGGAGCCAGGCTTGTTAAATAAGTTACCATAAAAAAAACCTGCATTTTGTGCTAAACCCAAAGGAAGGACAAATTATCACTGTTTTTGCTTCACTTTAGAAATGAAATTAAATGCACCATGTGGCAATGTATTATGTAATTTACATATGTTATTATGGCAAAATTTTATTATTCTGTCTGATGTAATTAGCTGAAAAGATATAAATAAAACTGATAACAATCTAATTTCTCCTTCTCTTGACTTTCAAATTATTTCCTTCATTATGGAAGATGCTGAGGGCTTATCTTTATACATTCAACAGATATTTGTGAAGGTCTGATATCAGCTTGTCTTCCATAGAACATATACCAACACAAACTTATCATATCAGGGAAGGTAAGAGTTGCCTATGTTATTCAGTGGCTGCCTTCCTCCCCTACGAATAAAATGAGTGAATTTTTCAATGAGTCCTAAAATAAAAAATATAATATGAAAGAAAAGTATAGCTTACCATAGCCTGCCCTTACCATGAATATCAGCTAATATCACTTTCTTCATCAGAGGAAAATCCCACAGAGATTTTTTTTTTTTTGCCTTCTAAAAAGATGCCTATTGTTTTTGTTTTATTTTTAATTTGGAAGTCAGTGTAAAGATTCTGTAGGCTCCAATGAACAGAAGTCTTTTGACTCATGACATAATCTCAGTCCACAGAGCCAACATTTCCCAGTATTATCATTAGTTAAAGGGAGTTATAAAACCTGGGACTGAGCTTCCAGGAAATAATTGGAAGACAATGAAAGTCTACCTCTCCTCTCGTCTCCCAAAATACGAGAACTGTCATAAGTGGAAATTTCCCACAGCCTAAACACTAAACAAAACAAAGGAAAATGAAATAAGGAATGAAGACTTGTCAGAGAAAAGGCTTTTTTCAGGACTGGGACAGAGTCACAGGATGAGACGAGTCCCCTAAAGGAGAGGGACCGTCACACTGTCACAGGGGTGAGGGAGCCAGCCTCAAGGGGACCTGGCTGGTCAGACTTAGGAAAGTTGGAACACCAAAATAATAAAATACAGCAGAAGCAAAATTTAACCATCGAAAAATAGGAATTCACACCCATAACCAACAGTAACAAGAGGAATAAGCACATAAATAAAAGGAGTAGAATTGAGGGTGCTGCTTATAGGAGAACGTAAAGGCTGACTGATAAACGTAGATGAAAATCATTATTTTAGAGCCATCAGGACAGATTAGATCAAACAGGAATCATCAGTGGAGGTAAGTCGGGATATTTTGATGAGATCAGGTATTTACGTGATTTTTCAGTGTCTCCCTATGGACTGCTTTATAGTTGCAAGGGGTAAAAACAGTAATTATACAGTGAACAATTTTCATGACACTTGGACCAGGTGACCAAAATTAATATAATTAGTTACAGACAGTCATAGGTAGTTGTGATGTGATGCCCAGAAAAGGACACAACTGTACCTGTGCAATATCCCGGAGAGAATGCAGACACTTAATTTAATCAATGAGGAAAGGTCTGGCAAACAGAAAATGAGAAACTTTTTTTCTCAGAGGAAGAGTTATAGTCTTCAAGCTATGTCAACATCATAGAAGGTGAACACAGACTGTGAGAATGTTCTAGATTAAAGGAAGCTAAAGAAACATAACAATTAAATGAAATACATGATTCTAGACTTGATCCTGCAAGGGAAAGGAAAAAATGCTATAAAGACATTAGACTATATCTTTAGGAAATACACAATAAAATAGTTATGAGTAAAAGGCAATAATATATGAAACTTATCCTCAAGTAGTTAAATATATTAGCATAAATATATAAACACATAATATATACATACATAACTATAAATATAAAATATAAATAGATAAGTACACTTATATAATATATATGTATAATATACTATAATAAATATATATTATACAAAAGAAATATATACTTAGATATATATACTTTATTTATATTTGTATATCATATATTAATTTATTATTATAAATATATTGTTTACATTATATATTTTTCTATATACCATATATACTATATATAGTATATATACACATATATATATATATTATACTTATTTATATATAAATGAATATATATTTATATGAATATAATATGTAAATACAATGTATATTTTATGTACACATATAAATATAGTATATAAATATAAATATATAAGTATACTTATAGAATAAATAAGTATAAGTATGTATTATGTAAGTCTAATATACACCTATATTTTACTTACATATTATATATTTATTATTATAGATGTATTTATATTTACATATATCTCTATATACCATATATATACTATATACTTATATATGTCACATATATACACATATATTCACAAAGATAGAGCAAACAAAATTAGGTAAAATGCTAATGACAGATGCAATGTGGGTCAAGGATATATGGGCATTCTGCGTACTGTTTTTATTTTTACAAAGTTTTGTTATCTTGAAAATAATTTCCAAATCAAAAGTTAATTAAAAATACAGTCTGATAGCCAACACTTCTTTTTCACAAAGCGCTGAGCAATAACAGATTTTGATGAGTCAAATTTTCTCCTCACAGATATGAGCAGAAATAAGGATGGCTGAGATTAGAGACAAATCAATGTGCTCAAAGATCAAGAATCTAAACAAACAAATTAAACAATAATGCTTGAAAATGCTATATATTTAAGGTAATTGAAAAGAATTTGGGGAAATTCTGATTAATACTGTGATGGGAAATTTTGAAAGGCTATTGAAATTGTTGGAAGCTATTATGTAAACAGAGTAATCAGAGAATAATAGAGCAATTTCTGAAAATCACACATGTGTTTGTCAAAATGAAATAGATTAACAGGAGACCTGGACAATAGACTCTAGCAAATCTTTTATATCCAAGAATAAAATTTGAAAGATGGAAAATCTAAGAGAAAAGTTATGACATATAAACCAATACAAGAAACACCATATAAGAAATTTAACCTTCTTCAAATGGCTTTTCTCAAAAGAGGAAACAAAGAAAATTAAGGTATGGGGGGGAACGTCAAAAATATAACTGGAAAAAAGTGTTCCACATCTGGAAAAAAAAAACCACCTTAACCTGGAAGACATTGACTGAATGCTTAGCACAAGTAATGATTAAAAACCACATCTAGAAATACCATGGTGAAGTTGTAGAACACAAATAACAAATACTAAAGAACTTCTGAGAGAGAGAGAACAAAAAATAAACATTTCACACAAAGAACAGATCATCTTCTTTACTGATGATATTAAATTAGCAAAAGATGCCAAAAGGCAGTCTAGCAGTAACTTCAGCATTTGAGGAGAAATAAACTTGAGTCACTTCGCTCCCAACTCATTAAACAAGCAAGACCTTGGCCCAATTATGTTATCTTTTAATGATATACCTTTTTTTTTTTTAAGGTAACTTTATGCAATAATCTCGTTTTAATATTGTATGAATGGCTTTTTTTTTTTTTTAAGGGCATGGCAAAGTCACACGGAGTTTTCAGAAAGAGTGCCAAAATGTAACATTTCCTTCAGTTCAATTACCTGAACTTCATCTTGATGTTCTTCCTATCAGAAATGTTTTGATAGTGAATATTCGAGAAAGAAACCATCTCAACTGTGGCTGATACATTTAAAGGAAAATAGGAAATCTTTTTTAAAAATGTAATTATTGGAGTGCTTGACTGGCTCAGTTGAAGAGCATGCAACTGAATCTTGCGTCACTGAGGTTGAGGCCCATATTGGGTGACAAGATTAACCAAGTAAATTTTTAAAAATGTAATTATCAATTTTTAAAAGATTCTTCCAAATATATACCTCTAAATTCTGACGTACAAAGAGGTTGAAGATATTATGCTAAGCGGAACAATTAAAAAACTTTCAGAAGAGAATGTATGGTATAATCCTATTACAATATCCATAAAAATTCACATAAAACCACCCAGCGGTGTCTGGGTGGCCGGGTCAACTAAGCATCTGACTTCAGCTCAGGTCAGGATCTCACAGATTTTGAGTTTGAGCCCCACAACAGCACAAAGCCCTCTTGCAACCCTGTCTCTCTGCCCCTCCCCTGCTTCCAAAAATAAACAATAAAAAAGACCACTCATATTATATATACTAAAATACCTGTAGTTGGCTCTTCGCATGGATTCACTGCGCTGGTGACGTCTGTGAGCCCGAGCTTATAAGCCCATAATAATAAAGCCCTTTGCTTTTGCATGCGTGAGAAAAAAATACCTGTAGAAATTAAATAGTGCTTACTAGATTGTTTATTATTCATTCCTCTACTTTTTAAACTTGTTCTCAATAGCAAGTTTTAGTTTTGCAGTCCAGAATGCCTCTTTCTGCCTGTAGGCTTTGTCCCTTGTGTTTTAATAAAAACACCTTTTTGCACTAGGGTGGGGAAGGTGGGAAGAGGCCCAATCTCTTAAAATAAAAGAAAAAAAATCCAGACTCTGGTTCCCTGGTGATAGTGGGGTTCCCTGAGGTGTTTTGTCTTTACCCGAACGCTCACCGGTTTGAAGAGACAGTAGGTGAATTGCATTTCCAGAATGGCTAATCTACAAAAGAAAACACTAAACACCAGGAATGATATACCTTTTTAAAAATCAATCTTGAATACTCAATTTTAGCAAAAGAAAGAAAGAGAATTTAAGTAAGACTTTTTAAAGAGAATTGGACCTAGATCAGAAGGAAAATGAATCTCAAGGGCCTTTCCATGTATAAGTTCAAGAAAATTTCACATTCGGAAAGATATTCTATTCTATAAAAGCACAAACCTTAATAAGAAAACATACCAAATAAGTGGAAATTCCAAATAATCAAAAAAAAATGTACAGTGCATTTCTGGCCTAACTAAAGAAATCCATAATACACAATATTAAGATGAAGAAGGAATTGTATGAACTATGAAAAATGCACGATTGTGTAAACCAACACCACATTCAGTACACAAAACTCTTCTTTCACCTCCAAAACGTTCCCTTACCCTATCCGTTTTTAGTCAACTACTTTCTACCCTTAATAGCTGTAATATATTGGTCTATTCTTTCATCTGAAAAATTTGCCTTTTATCATTATGCTAAGTAAAATAAGTCAAACAGAGAAATTATTTCATTTTCATGTAAAACATGAAAAAATAAGAGGAATAAATAAGTAAACAGGAAAATCATAGGGAAAGAAATAAGGTTTGTGGTTATCAAAGCTGGGTGGTAGGGGGAGGGGAAGTTGGAGAAAGGTGATCAAAAGGTAGAAACATAAATAGTAAGGATATAACGTACAACATCCTGACTATAGCTAACACTGCTGTATGATGCATAGGAAATTATTATTATTTTTTTTTATAGGAAATTATTAAGAAAGTAAATCCTAAGAGTTCTCATCACAAGGAAATTTTTTTCTCTTCTTTTTATTCTTTCTCTATAAGATGATATATTAACCTCTTATGGCAATCATTTCATAATATATGAAAATCAAACCATTGCATGGTATACCTTCAACTTATACAGTAATGTACATCAATTGTTTATCAATTTTTTTTTTGCCAATTCCTGAATGCTGTATAAATTCAGTCACAGAATATGTAATCTTTTGGGCCTTTCCCTAATCATAATGTGAGATTTACACATGTAAATGTTCCCACTGTTCCATAGTATGGATATACCACACTATTTGTCTATTCATTCACCAGCTGAAAAACATTCAGGTTGTTTTATAATTTGAGTAATTTTGAACAAAGTTGCCTTACACATTTACATAAAGATTTTTGAACCTAGGTTTTTATTTCTTAAGTGATTAATGATGCTGGACATCTTCTTGTGTGCTTATTTGCCATTTGCATGACTTTGGTGAAGTATCTATTAAAATACTTTGCCCATTTCCCTCCGCACCTGGGGGACTCAGTAGGTTAAGCATCTTACTTTGGCTCAGGTCATGATCTCATGATTTGTGAGTTCAAGCCCTGTGTCAGGCTCTGTGCAGACAGCTCAGAGCCTGGAACCTGCTTCAGATTTCTCTGCCCCTCCTCTGCTCATACTCACTCTCTCTCTCTCTCTCTCTCTCTCTCTCTCAAAAATTGAATAAAGATTAAAAAATTATAATAAAATGCTTTTCTGATTTCTACTAGGTTGTTCTCTTAATATTGAGTTTTGAGAGTTCTTTATCTATGCTAGATACAAGTCCTCAATCACACATAAGATGTACTAATATTTTTTCCTAGTGTTTGAATAATCTTCCTTTCTCTTAGTGTATTCCAAAGAACAAATCTTTGGATTTCTTATAGAAATATTATATTGGTACCTTTTACATTTAGCTCTTTGATAAATTTTAACTTAATTCCTGGATAAACTAGAAGGCATATATGAAAGTTCCTTCAGAGAAGAGACTGAGAATATTAAGAATTAGATCAGGGTTGCCTGGGTAGCTCGGTGGGTTAAGTGTCCAACCCTTGATTTCAGCTCCCATCATGATTTCATGGTTTTTGAGATCAAGCCCCATGTTGGGCTCCATGCAGACAGCACAGAGCCTCCTTGGGATTCTCTTTCTCTCCCTCGCTCTCTCTCTCTGCCCCTCCCCTGTTCTGTGTTCTGAATGAATGAATGGATGAATGAATAGATAGATAGATACAGATGACATTAAACCATGAATTCCAGATGACTCTATGAAAAAGTTTGAGAGAATGAGAAGGGATCGAAAGAATGATTTGTATTAAAGGTTGTAAGATAGCTGTATGAAAGAAGGAGTCCACTGTTTAGTGGCTATGTTGGTGTCTTGTGTTTCTTGTTTTCATTGTATAAACTATGAGATAAAGCATAGGTCCTGATGGTCTTCTGTAGACTACCCCATGTAAAGTGATGAGCTTTGGGGTGTTCCTGAATCTACCTGTATTACACCTCAGATCATCTCTCATGCTCTGCTTGAAGCCTCAGGATCTTCTCATTTCCTAACAGAAGAGTAAAAAAAAAAAAAGACTTGTTTCATTATTTTCTTTATTTGCCAGATGGATGTTACTTCTATTACAAGAAACTACATGCAGAAAAACTCTATATGGTAGAGAGGGCAAAAATAAATTCATCCAGGGGCAGGCTCTTTGTTCCTCAGTGGTCACACTGAGGCATGGTCATATTTCACAACTTCACAGGTATTAAGGCCTTAGGGGGTGGATTTTGACCAGATGGTGATGAAGTATAAGAAACCTAACAGATAAATGTATCTTCCTTTATCCCCCAGAACTGGAATATTACAACTACCATACAGTGTAGTTGTTTCTTATATAGATTTTCTGCAGATTTTTCAGGAGTCTGAACAATGAAATCCAAAGCTGCATCTAGTTTGGTAAATATCCTCATGCATTTGCTCTCTGTCCTTCCCTGCCATACTTCTCTTTCTCCATCACAAGTGATTCTCTGGGATTGTGTTCCCTAATATAGGGTTACTGTGTCAGCATTTGCTTCATACTGTGTTTTCTAGAAATCAGGCTATAAATCAATGGGAGAAGGAAATGAAGAGGGTTATTCTCAAGAGGAGTGTGAGAGTTCTATGGGAACCTTATTTAGTCACTTACTCAACAAGGCATTTGATGGACCTGAACCCTCCAGAAACTCAGCCAGTTGTCAGTGTGGAGAACAGATAGTTTTTAAGTAAATACAGAATCAGAAAGTTCATATGTGACCAAAGAGAGACATGGAGAGACATGAATGCATGATATACACCTTTCCAAAACAACAGATGACATTTAAGGAGAAAAATATTACAAAAAAGACAAGGGTTTGAGACTCATATTATCCCAAATGTTTAGTTGAAATAAAAGTTCTCTGCAACAAAGAAGTAATGAGCACATTTTGGTGAATTTGACTAGAGTTATTTTTTAAATTCTTTGAAGTGGACTCATTGCTAATAGGCTAAGTCTTGGGAAAGAAAACAGCAATGAGGTACAGCATATTTCTTGGAGGATAAAAATGGTTCTACACTATGAAACTAGAAATCAACTACAAAGAAGAAATTAAAAATTACATGAAAATTACAAGTGAAAATAAAAACATTACAGTCCAAAACCTTTGAGATGCAACAAAATGAGGGAAGTTTACAGCAATACAGGCTTACCTCAAGAATCAAGAAAACTCTCAAATAAACATCGTAACCTTGCACCTAAAGGAGCTAGAACAAGAACAACAAACAAAACCCAAACTGAGCCAAAGGAAAAAATAAAGATTAGAGCAGAAATAAGTGATATAGTAAATAAAAAAGCCCAAAAGAACAGATCAATGAAATCAGGAGCTGGGTCTTTGAATAGTTCAACAAAATTGATTAACCACTTGCAAGACTCCTTTGAAAAAAAGGACATAAATTAAAAAAAAGGCACTAATTAACAATGAAAGAAGGAAAATAACAACCAACACCACTGAAATGCAAACAGCCATGAAATAATATTGTGAAAATCTATATATCCACGAATTAGACAATATAAAAGAAATAGATTAACTCCTGGAAACATATAACCTACCAACTCTAATGCAGGAAAAAAAAACACCCAGATTTATGAACTGACTGATTACCAACAATTAAACTGAATCAGTAATCAAAAATGTCACCCCTGGTTCAGGACCAGACAGTTTCACAGGTGAATTCCACCAAATATTTAAAAAAGAGTTAACACCTATTATTCTCAAACTATTCCAAAAATTAGAAGAGAACAAAAAACTTCCAAATTCGTTCTATGAGGCCAGTATCACCCCCATACCAACACTTTTTAAAGACACCACATCATGAAAGAGAACTAAAGACCAAACTTTCTCACGAATATAGATCCAAAATCTTTCAACAAAATATTAACAAATTGAATCCAACAATACTTTAAAAAAATCATACACCACCATCAAGTGTCTTTTATCCATAAGATGCAAGTGTGGCCCAATATTCACAAAACAGTAAACATGACATATCACATCAATAAAAGAAAGGATAAGTACTCTATGATTATTTCAAGAGATATAGAAAATGCATCTGGAAAAGTACAATATTCATGTTTGATAAAAAGTCTCTGCAAAGCCATCCTAGTGGAAATATACCTCAGCATAATAAAGAAGGCCTTACATGAAAGACCTGATGTCCACATTATACTCACTGGAGAAACCCTGAGAGCGTGTCCTCTATTGTCAGGAGCAGGACCAGGATGCCCACTCTCCCCACTGTTATTCAGCATCCTATCCACAGCAATTAGACGACATTCAGAAATAAAAGGCATCCAAACTAGTAAGAAAGAAGTAAAACTCTATTTGCAGATGACATGAACCTACATATAGAAAACACTAAAGATTCCAACAAAAAAACAACTAGAACTAATAAATGAATTCAGTAAAGTCACAGGATACAAAATCAACAGACAGAAATCTGTTGCATTCATATACACTAATAGTGAAGCAGCAGAAATAGAAATTAAGAAACCAACCCCATTTACAAATGCATCCCAAACAATAAACTATCTAGGAATAAACCTAACCACGGAGGTCAAAGACCTGTACTCTACAAACTATAAAACACTGATGAAAGAAATTCAAGAGGACACAAAGGAATCAAAAGGCATTGCACACTCATGGATTGGAAGAACAAATATTATTAAAATGCCAGTACTAGCCAAAGCCATCCACACATTAAGTGGAATCCCTATCTAAATACCACGAGGATTCTTTATAGAAATGTAGCAAATATTCCTAAAATTTTTCTGGAACTACAAAAAAACCTCAAACAGCAAAGAAATTTTGAAAAAGATAAATGTGGAGGTATCACAATTCCAGATTTCAAGTTATATTACGAAGAAGTAATAATTAAAACAGTATGCTATTGGCATAAAAATTAGATGCATAGATCAATGGAATAAAATAGAAAATCCAGAAATAAACTCAGAAATCCAGAAAAAGACTAATAAAACTATATGGTTAATTAATCTTTGACAGTCTCCTCATGTCGTCCTTGAGCAGAGGCCATGCTTATATTCTTTGTATATTCCAATTTTAGTATATGTGCTCCTGAAGTGAGCACATCTTTGACAGTTCCTTCAGCAAATGGTTCTGGGAAAATGCTATGGCTACATGAAAAAGAATGAACTTGGGTCACTTTCTTTTTATCATACATAAAAGTAAACTCGAAATGGAGACCTGAAACCATAAAAATCCTTGAAGGGAGCATAGGCAGTAATTTTCTGGCATCTGTCACAGAAACATTTTTCCAGATATGTCTCCTGAGGCAAAGGAAATAAAAAAACATGAAATATTAGGACTGCATTAAAATAAAAAGCTTCTGTACAGCAAAGGAAACAATCAACAAAACTAAAAGGGAACCTATGGAATGGAAGAAGGTATTTGCAAATGGCATGTGTGATAAAAGGTTAATATCCAAAATATATGTGGAAAAGACTTGACACCCAAGAAATAATGCAATTAAAAAATAGGCAGAAGACATGATCAGACATTTCTCCACAAATGACATGCAGATGGCCAACAGACACATGAAAAAATGCTCAACATCACTCATGATCAGGGAAACGCAAATCAAAACTACAGTAAGATGTCACCTCACACCTATCAGAATGGCTAAAATCAAAAACACAAGGAACAAGTGTTGGTGAGGATGTGGAGAAAAGAACACTTGTGCACTGGTGGTGGGAATGCAAGCTGGCATAGCCACTCTGGGAAACAGTACAGAGGGTCCTCAAGAAATTCAAAAGAGAACTACATTATGATCTCGTAATCTTAGTATTGGGTATTTACTCCAAAAATACAAAAACACTACTTCAGAGGGTTATGTACACCTCTATGCAGCATTATTTATAATAGCCAAATTACGTAAAGAGCCCAAGTGTCCACTGACTGATGAATGGATAAAGACCCTGTGGTGTATATACAATGAAATACTATTCATTCACAAAAAGAATGGTATTTTGCCATTTATAACAATATGGATGGAGCTAGAGTGAATAATGCTAAGAAAGTACATCCATCACAGAAAGACAAATACCATATGATTTCACTCATATGTGGAATTTAAGGAATACAATAAACAAGTAAAGGAAAAAAAGAGATAAAAAGAGATAAACCAAGAAACAGATTCTTAACTATAGAGAACAAACTGATGATTACCAGAGGGCAGGTGGGTGGCAGATGGGTGAAATAGGTGGTGGGGATTTAATAGTATACTTATCAAGATGAAAACAAGAATAAGGAAAAAAGTAATTATAGGATATATTTACTTAAAACTAATAATTCCCATGGGTCATATGGATGGTTCAGTCGATGATTAACTCTTGGTTTTGTCTCAGGTCATGATCTCCAGGTTGTGACACTGAGCCCCGAGTCAGGCTCCACTCTGAGTGTGGAGACGGCTCAAGATTCTCTCCCTCCTTTTCCCTTTGCTCCCTTCCTCAGCTTGCGCACGCAGCGTATGTGCACTGTCTAAACAATATAAATAAGCATTTAAAGTTAATAAATTCCCAAAGTTACCTGATACATATCTCATTGGGGTGGATTTAGCCTTTATTTGGACTCATTGACAAACATAAAAAAGTTATTTCTAATGCTAAAAAAGCTGAGACACAATTAACCAACCTTATGTTTCTGGAACAGCATTAGATCTAGTAAAATTGTGTTCTGTATCCCATTTTATATTTCTATTCTTCTAGTTCTAATTTTCTATTTCTGTGAACAAATTACATCTCATTCAGTACTCTGATAGGATATCTACATACTAGCTCACGGTTCTGGAGGTCACAAGTCTGGGCTTGAGGTAGTCTATTGCTCCGGGTCTTACAGGTGAATATCAGGTGTCGGCTGACTTATGTTCCTTCATGGAAGCTCTGGGGGAAAAATCTGTTTCCATATTCTTGGAGGTTGTTGGCAGAATCACTTTCTTATGGTTTGAGGCTTGAGGTCCCATTTCCTCAGTGGTATTTACCTGGGGGCTGGTGTCGGATCATAGATGGTAATTGCATTCCTTGCCATCTGCTTCCTGCTCCAGCCCACAGCTTGAAACAGAATCTACCTTCACGAACCTCATCCCTGGAGCAATACAGCCACCTTGGGGCACCTACACTCAAGGTGGAAGAGACTGTCTCCACCATGATCTCACTGGAGATCATCTCAGAATGTGGCCTACTACAGTGAGTCACATAGGCAGGGCATTGGAACAAAAGCATTGTTTTTTTAAGTTAGAGAGAAGTTCATTCAATGCTTTCCTCCTGATCTGTTAGAACGCTAGGGGTGAATTTTGGCTAGCAAGATTCCGTCACTGTGGGTTAGTCATAGCAGAAGCTTAAACTCATTGCTTTTCTCATTGAGGGAAGAAGATGGGTCTCACATAAAAAATAAGCTGAGGATAATTTATGTAGAAGATTCACATAGATGGAATTTTCAATTCTGATTTTTTTCAATTCTGTATCTCCGCAGTCTTTTGAGGCACTGAGTCTGGCTTCCTGGGCTGCAACATCACCTTTGAAAAGATCTGTCTTTTAGAGAATCATCTTCAACTAACTGAATGGTAATTAGCGAATCACTAAAAATGGGTTAAGAAGAGATTATGAAGATGCCTCTTTTATGCCTGCCAAAATAAATGTGTTTTAATAGAAGCCTTTAACAACTTAATCAGGACATACTCATTTCTCGTAATGGTAATGGTGATGATGGAGCTGGTGGTGTTCTATGCAGATTGGAACCAAATTTATTAAATAAGCTGGACTCAGCGTGAAGCAGGAAGGAAGCAACATAATTATTTTTTACAACTGCTATTTTTAATCAGCTCTGTGGGGCATACCTTTTCTCCCAGAATGAAATGTAAGACAATCTCATTACTTTTTGTGACATCCTCAAATAAGGTATTAATGGTCTTTATTTTTTGAAGTAACAAAAACTCTTCCAGTCTCAAATATAACAACTTCAAACTATTTTTAATTTTAAAACTTCTTTTTTGAGCTTTCAGACAACTGTCGATTAGTTACTGTTCTAGTTATTCCTTGCTTCATAACTTTTATTATTTTATTACAATTTTTTATGCTTATTTATTTTTGAGAGACAGAAAGAGACAGAGCATGAGCAGCAGAGGGGCAGAGAGTGAAGGAGACACAGAATCGGAAGCAGGCTCCAGGCTCTAAGCTGTCAGCACAGAGCCTGACGCAGGGCTCAAACTCACTAACCAAGAGATCGTGACCTGAGCCGAAGTCGGATGCTTAACCGACTGAGTTACCCAGGTGCTGTGCTTCATAACTGTTTTAAAACTGATCTACATCAACTATTTTATTTTGCTCACTAGTTTCTGGATCAGGAATTTGGAAAAGATTTGGCTGGGCAGTTTTCACTTGGCATTTTTACGTGATTGTGTCACATTCAGAAGAACTGAAGTTTTCTGAAGTCTCAAATGGCTGGGTGGCTAAGATATCTTATTTGTGTGACTGGAAATTAATTCTGGCTACTTACAGTGTGCCCAGCTATCACTATTATAAAGGGTGCCTGTATGTGGCCATTTCTTATGGCCTGAAGAGACAATTGAAGAAACAATTGTTTGGAGTTCAGGGACCCCCTCCACCTCAAATTGAATGTCCCAGAAGAAAGCTAGAAGCTGTATTGCATTTATATTCAGCTAGGAAATCATATAACTTTACCTCTGTCAAACTGTTCTGATCAAAGGAGTCAGGCATAAGCCATTCAAATTCAAAAGGAGAGGTGGGGGCATTTGGTGGCTCAGTTGGTTAAGTGTCCGACTCTTGATATTGGCTCAGGTCAAGATCTTATAGTTCGGGATCATTGCTGACAGCACGGAGCCTACTTGGGATATTCTCTTTCTTTTCCCTATCTGCCCCTCCCCTGCTTGCAGTGTCTCTTTCTATCCCTCTCAAAGTAAATAAACATTAAAAACAAAACAAAATAAAACACCAAAGAGGGGGATATCCTGTTTCTTGATTGTAGAATATCAAAAAGATTTGCAGTCAAAGATTTAACCATTATAGCTCCCTTCTACAAGGTGGCCATCTTGCCCACAACAATCACAATCAGTGGAAAGTCAGCTGGCTTTTCATGTAAAAAATAAAATGTCTAATACTTCTCAATAACACATGCAGAAGTTCTTTATCTTCTGAGGAAGCCATTGTCTCCAAGGCGGTACCTCTTACTTTCTCTTCAAAAATTGATTAAATGTTTGGCTGGTGAGGAGAGCAGGACCTGTATGGGCTTCCGCAGGCTAAAGAGAAGGCTGTTAACCATGTGGCTTCCTAATGCCAAGGGTTCCTTATAGACAACATCTGAACTGACTGAGCCTTAGATGTGCTTTCAAGAGGGTTTAAGCATTTTCTTTTGTTACTGCATTAACATAGAAGGCATCTGTGTGAGGCCATGCAATGTAACAAGCAACTTATTATCTGGGAGCTTTATGTGAAATTAGAATAAGCCTGAATACTCATACCAATTACTTCTTTGCTGAAAGTTCAAAAAAGACTGCACAAGGTTGAAAACAGCAAATAACAAAATAGCACTTCACAGACCCAATCTGTACAGCACCCTAGAGATTTAGAACATTTGCCAAGGACTGTTTATGCTAGTGATCACATTAGCCACTCGATGCACAAAGTCATCCCTGTTTTAGAGCGCTTGGTTTAAAAGAGTTTGACACTCATAAAGAAAAGAATATATATACCAGAAGCATTCTTCAAACATCAATGTATCTAGAAAACGTATTATTTATTATGCACAAATTATGAAGTGATTCATAAAAAGGAATTCCTGGCAAGCGATCTTAAAATGCTTGCAATGTAATGGAAAACATGTCCAAGTTAAATGGCAAAACTCTTTTTTTCCCCTGGGTTTCTAAAGTCCTATTAATAATGTGATGTTGGGGGGGTGCCTGAATGGCTCAGTCAGTTAAGTGTCCACTTAGACTGAGGTCATGATCTTGCAGTCTGGGAGTTTGAGCCCCACATCGGGCTCTGTGCTGACAGCTCAGAGGCTGGAACCTATGTCAGATTCTGTGTCTCCTTCTCTCTCTGCTCCTCCCCCACTCATGGTCTGTCTCTCTCTGTCTCAAAAATGAATAAACATTAAGAATTTTTAAAAAATAACATGATGCTGTATATGTATGGATAATTTTAATGCTGCTACTTGCAGTAAAGTTTGTATAAGAGAGATACGTGTGATTCTATCTTCCGGAGATTTGAAACTGGAGCAGAGCACACTACTGATAGCTCAAAAACCAGAATGCTTCCTCTGATGGCCACAGGCCTCTGGAGATCCTGAGGAGGGTTGCCGTTATCATCCAGCAGGCAGACCTAATCATTATCTGTCTTATTTTTTTTAATGTTTTTTATTTATTTTTGAGAGACAGAGAGAGAGAGACAGAATGAGCATGGGAGAGTCAGAGAGAGAGGGAGACACAGAATAGGAAGACAGGCTCCAGGCTCTGAGCTAGCTGTCAGCACAGAGCCTGATCCGGGGCTCAAACCCACAAACCACGAGATCATGACCTGAGGCGAAGCTGGATGCTTAATGAACTGAGCCACCCAGGTGCCCCTTTCCATCTTATTTTCTAAATGTGTCAGAATGCATAAGAAATTCCTATCTAGCAGCTCCTTGACAGCTCCAGGAGACTCCTAGTTAGGAGATCTATTTGGAGGAAATAAGGAAGTCCGGAGCTATTGCTGCTGTGAAATAGGTATATGACTTTTATTAACTCTGACCCTTTTTTAAAAGCTAATGGACACTCTTGCATCATGGTATGCAGTATTCAGAGCTATGAAAAAAATACTACAGCCCAGCATAAACATGCCTAAGTCTTTTATTTCACACACAGAATTTTATTGTGAAGAGATAGCAGGTAAGAAAGAAAGGTTCTCTCTGCTGAGAGAAGTATAGACATGATTCCCCCTAATAGGAATTGCTTACAATTGTTTTGGCCATCTGCAAAGTTCCAATATAAAAGAGGTATTTGGGTCTAAGAGATAAAATACATAAAGAAGAAGAAAAAGGACTGAGCTCTAAAAAAAAAATGAGAACGAAAGACAGGTAATGAAATGGAAATAAGATATAAGCAGAAGAGGTACTAATGCACAGGATAAAGGTGTGATAATTAGGGAGAAAGCAAATGTCTTTACAGAAATATATTCTGCCATGAATTTGGGAGACAACTACATTTTATTTCAGAGTCCAGTAAGTAGACCTCACCTAACTGCTACATTTCAATCATCCTGAGGGGCTTGCTTCAACAAATCGCTAGAAATATCTTCTACATTAACTCCCAGCAATTCCTTTATAAATACAAGCTTACACATTATCTGGGGCTGCTTCAAAAGTATTTGTATACTTTTAAGTTGTTAGAGATTTCCCAAGTGGTCTACTTACATATCATGTTTGTTGTTTTGTTTTGTTTTTGTTTGTTTGCTTTTAGAACATATATTTCCTTCAAAGAATAAGCAGAAAAATAATTCTGGTCTGGCTTATCTGTCTAAATTTTTATGAGTGATATATAATGGGGATCTTATGAGTTATTGTATATCATTTCAATAATTTGATGTTAATTCATCATCATCATTAGCCTGGAATAGTAACAGAAATTTAAGAGTCAACTTATTATGAGTAGATTAGAACTAAGTGGGGGTGTGTGTGTGTGTGTGTGTGTGTGTGTGTGTGTGTGTGTATGCATGGGAGGTGGCATAAGAGGTGTCTGTTATGTTTAATATTTTAGCACCATATATTAGTCTTTGTACGTTAGGGCAAATTTCGTTGGATTATAATGCTATTTTAACTCTCATTTTCACCTTCTGTTTTAGATTATTCTTATTTTTCAAGGTGCCTCTACATAGGAAACGTGCAAGGCAATGTAGCAGGTGTGTATACGGAATCACGAAATTCAAGTGTTCAACGATGTACCTTCCTTTAACGTCTCTAACGGAAATGAACTTTGATCTGGTTTATTCATTTATGCTTGGAGGGCATATACTATAACAGGATACCATAGACATGTGGCTTACAAGCAACAGAAGTCTATTTCTCCCAGTGCTGGGGTCGGGAAGTCTGCAACCAGGGTGCTGGGATAATCGACCTCGGGGGAGGGCCCTTTTCTGGGCTGCAGACTGCTGACTTCTCCCTGTGTCCTCACAAGGCAGAAAGGACAAGGGAACTGTCTGGGGTCTGTTTTATAATGTCACTAATTCCACTCATGAAGGCTTCAAGGTGACAGTCACCTTCCAAAGGCTCCACCTCCAAATACCATCACACTGGGGACTGAGGTTCAACAGAGAGTTTTAGGGGGACATAAACATTCAGTCTATGCCAGAGGGAACATTTAACCTTCTATAACCAAGATAACAGTCCTTTTCAGTTTAAAGCCCAGTCTCTGGCAGTAAACAGATGATTAGGTAAGGGTTTTCTCTTCACTGTCCCTCCTTCTCCCTGGATGGCAGCAGGAGGGGTAGAATATCTATGTTTCCTGATGTCATGGCAGAGACACACCTCCATTAACCTCTTTTGAGGTAGAGATTTCTGCATGTGACCCTGGTTGCATCTGAGCATCTAGAGATGATTCTCTGCCTTCCCAGTGGTCTCCAAATTTTGGGTCACACATTTTGTTCTATTCTTATTTCTACACCCTTACTTAACATGACCACATTTCCAGTAAATGCTGCTTTATAAAGAGACTTGGTAAAGAGTCCATTTTCCTCTGTGCAGAAATCTGTACATCCTTGAATATTCTAATTAGAAATGTGACTATCCAAGATGGGCTTATTAACACAGATTCAAAACATGACCATATCCCTTTTTTTTTTAATTGCAGAGGTGCTCAAACATGAAGAAATGCACTTTCTTATAAAAATAGACGGCAATGTGCATTAGTACAGAAGTGATGAAGTGATGAAAACTCCATCACAATAGATGAAAAATAATGCAATGACAAAACTAATTAAGGAGGGAAAACCTCCTGGATGTCAAGGTAAAAAGCTTGGTGGACCCTCTTCCCAACAAAGCAATTTAGTTTGTATGCATTTTATTAAATAAAAATAAAATCAGGCCAACAATTATTAAAAAGTCTCTGGAATTTGTCCTAAGGGAAAAAAGAAAATGGAGAAACATTCATTAAAGAAAATCTATTAAATCTCAGCAAGAACATGACTACAGTTTTGCCCAATGTCTTACCACCACCAACCTCTCCGACTCTACCAGTTGCAAAATACTATCCTAAATGTTTTACAATTGTCAAGTGAGGATTAAGAATATGAGGGACCTCTCTCTGTTTCACACGCATTATCCAGTCTGGGGATAAGATTTCACCCATGGAGAAGTAGGATATTAGGGTTTCTCATCTCCTGTTGCTTGTTGCAGAAGTTCTATTCCAGCCAACAGGGCTGAAAGGATCAGGTCTGTAGCCCTTAATTGCACTCATATGAATAGAACAGAAGATCTACTTAGGGTGGTAGGGTAAGAAAAGAGAGACCCAAATGGCCGTGTCTCAGATTGTTTCTAGGGTGGGAGGTCTAGGCTGGAAGAGTCAAACACAAGACCAGAAGGTATCACATCTACCCCACGACAGCTCATAGAATGGGGATGTCATTTCAGCACAATGGAGCTCTGCCTCCTCAAGTTCCAGTGCAGTAGTTCTGAGGTTCTGCCCAGGGTAAAGGCAGACCATGGGAATTGATGGGTACTGAATTTATTTGAAAAAGAACATGGAGAACTACATGTCTAAAAGAATTGGGGATTTGGTGAAGAACAATTAAGAGGAAGCCAGTAGCTCCACAATACAAACAAAATAGTAAAGCAGCCAGAAGTTTTCAGAACTAAACAAGAACTAAAGCCAAAGTTACCAGAAGGAGGGAAATAACAATGACCCAGAATAGAAATAAATGAAAAAGAGACTAGAATAACATAGAAACACAAATGCAGCTAGGAGTGTTTTATTTTGTTTTTTAAAGTCAACAAAATTGATACACCTTTAGCTAGATCTACCAAGGGGAAAAAAGAGAAAGGATTCGGGTAAATAAAATAATTAATGAAGACATTACAATTTATACAATGGAAATACAGAGGATCATAAGAGACCACTATGGGTAAATATACACCAACAAATTGGACATCTCAGAAGAAACATTAATTTCTAGGAACATACAACCTACCAGCACCAAATCATGAAGAAACAGGAAATTTGATCAGTCCCACAATGAGTAATGAAATTGAATCAATGATCATAAACCTCCCAAAAAAGGAAAGCCTAGGATCAGATGGCTTCACATATGGATTCTACCATATACTTAAAGCAGAATTAATGTCAATCCTTTTCAAATATTTTCCAAAATTTGAAAATGAAGGAACACTCCCAAGATCATTTTGCAAGACCAGCATTACCCTGATACTAAAGCCAAATAAGGAAACTACAAGAGAAAACTACAGGCTAATATCCCTGATGAATACAGATGTAAAAATTCTGAGCAAAATACTAGCAAACCAAACGCATCAGCACAAGAGAATCAAACACTGCAATCAAGTGTAATTTCCCACTGGGATGCAAGACAGGTTCAATAATGGGACATCAATTATTACTGTGGTGTATCACAATAGAATGAAAAAAATCACATGATCATCTGAGCAGATGCAGAATAAATACTGAACAAAATTCAACATCTTTTCAAGATAGAAACTGTCAACAAAATGAGAGTAGACTAAAAGTAACTCAACATAATAAAGGCCATATTTAACTAGTCCACAAGTCACATCATACTCAACAGTAAAAGGTTGAAAGCTTGAAAGATCAAGGACAAGACAAAGGTACACCCTCTCACAACTTATGTTCACATAGTACTAGAAGTCCTAGTCAGAGGAATCATGCAGGAAAAATAAATAAAAGTCATCCAAATATGAAAGTAATTGGTAAAATTGTGTCTGATTGCTGATGGCATGATCTTGTATATAGAAAATCCTAAAGACCCTATCAAAACATGGCTAGAACTAATCAATGAATCGAGTAAAGTTCCAGGATACAAAATCAACAGATGAAAATCTGTTGTGTTTCTACCCTACCAATAAACCATTTGAAAAAGAGATAAAGAAAACATTCTCATTTATAAGAGCAGGGAAAACAATAAATTTACCCAAGAAAGTGAAAGATCTACATACCAAAAACTGTGAGACATTGATAAAGAAATTAAAGAAGATACAAATAAATGGAAAATAGCCCATGTTCATGAATTATAAGAGTGACCATTGTTAAAATGTCATACTACCTACCCTCAGCTATGTATAGGTTCAATGCAATTCCTGTCAAAATTCTCATGGCATTTTCATACAAATAGATAATACTATCATTGGTGAGGATGTGAATACATCAAAATCTTCACACATTTTCGAGATAGTAAGTAAAGTTATGCAGCTGCTTTGGAAAAAAGGTGGGCAATTTTTTCAAAATGTTAAGAATAAGTTTAAAACATGACCTAGCAACTATTCCCAGATCATGATATTACTGTTTGTGGGGTCAAGCCCCACAATGGACTCTGTACTGATAGCATGGAGCCTGCTTGGGATTCTCTCTCTCCCTGCCCCTCCCAAGCTCTCTTTCTCACAAAAAAACAAAGACAAATGAAAATATGCATCCATGTCAAACTTGCACCTAAATATTCTTAGGAAAGTAGTATCCAATAAGCAGAATATTCAAAACATCCACTAACCGATGAATAAATATATGTGGCATTTCATTCAAGGGAATATTACCCAGCCACAATAAGGAATGGAATACTGATACATGCTACAACATGGATGAATCCTGAAAACATTACGCTAAAGGAAAGAAGGTAGAAGGTTGCCTGGGTTGCTCAGTCGATTAAGCTTCCAACTCTTGGTTTCAGCTCAGATCATGATGTGTGTGGGGTCAAGCCCCGCAATGGACTCTGTACTGATAGCAGAGCCTGCTTGGGAGTCTCTCTCTCAAAATAAATAAACAGACTTAAGAAAAGGGGGAAAAAAGGAAAGAATCTAGACACAAACGTCCAGTTTTTATGACTACTTTTATGTAAAATATCCAGTATAGGCCAGTCTAAAGAGACAGAATCTAGACCTAGATAGAAGGGTAGAAATAGAGACTATCTATCCATAGGTATCTTTATGAGAGAAATAAAACATTCTAAACTCAGACTGAGGCGATACTTGCACGACTGCATTAAAAATCATTAACTTGCGCACTTGAAATGGGTGACGTGTGTGGTATGTAAATTATAATTCAATAATACTGTTTAAAAAAGTGAGTAAATCAAACATTTGTAGCTAATATTTATGTAAAATTTTCAAGTAGCTGTCATTTTTTCTTAGAAATTTTCAAGGATTGTTTTATTTAAGCTGGACGATACTATTTACAAGCTCAGTTGACAGCCCAGGGCACTGAAACTCATGGCAGTTGCATAACTTGCCGAAAGTCACTCAGCACTTATGAATCCAGGTTGGAAGTCAGACCCAGGCAGTCTGGTTCCAAATTACTTGCCTTAAACCATACACTTCTGCTGTACTGTATTGCAGAGAAATTACATTCCTATAATATTCTCATTGCTGTTACAGAAATCATATAATTATAGCAAGATTTCTGAGGAAGGTGTTTTCTTCCAGCCAAAGCTAATTGGGCACTAATGTAAGCACCCTGGGTCCTTCAGGGCCTCTGGACTTTGTAGTTACCCAGAGTGTTCTTGTCCTTCTTGCTCTGGTTTAAAAACACCTCACTCATCAAGGCCTAGTCTAAAGCAATCTCCGGAATCTTTCCCCAAGTTCCCAGACCAATGTGGCTTTTCCCTCTCTAGTCTTGTAACATTCTTTACATGCCTAAAGTGTGCCACACTTCCCATTACACTGTAATTATTTGTTTTCATGTCTGTTTTTTTTTTTCATTACACTAAAATTCTCAAGAGCAGGGAACACTGATGTTTGTATTTGCATCCCTAAGTATTGCTGTTAGGAAAATAGCAGGCACCCAATACACGGTGAATAAATCAAAGAAGAAATGGAGACTGCAGAAGAAATCTATAGCTTCCCCTTAGACCATTGAGGATGAGAGAGTCTGGCGCCTTAGACCACTTGGCCATCATGAGGCCCAGACCATTGAGGCTGAAATCAGAAAGCACACAATTCTTAAAATAGTGACCAACTTGTGCAGCACAAAGTCCAGGTGAGGTTTACTTTTGACTAAGAGCAGTGAAGTGTACATTCAAAAGCCCTCTACTATACATTTAAATCATAGACTTTGCTTCTGGACAAAAAAGCAAACTTTTGTTCAACAATTAATTATCACTTTCTTCCATGATTACTGTGCAGCCAGGTGTTGATGCTTCCTATTAAAATGTAAACTCAACCTCAAGTGTGTCAGTATATCTCTGAGCCAAGGTCAGAAATATGAAGGTTTTGATTTGCCAGTTCCATTTTAAAAGTATGTTATTCATTCAAATATAGGTTGAGCATGCCAGGGCTTGATCCCTTTGGCACAGTGTTTGGAAATGAATATTCCAAACGGTGCTTGGTTGAGTATTTTGAACTAAAGCCTGCTGGCCTGGGAATGTCATTACTTCTATAGAAGATGATTTACCTGTGTGACTTTTCAATCAGCAACTTATTTTTAAAAATAAATCTAAAAGGGAAAATATTGTTCTTGCCAGGATGAACAAAACATTTTCTTTATAGCGTGTAAGTGAAAAGATCTGCCAAATACAAATCCTTCTTTCCAATAGTAATGAGAACATATGACTCAGAGAGAGTCAAACTCATTTTTCCATCTTGGTATTGCAGCCATTTACCTTCACATTAACTCTCAAGTCACTTGAGTACGAGTTAGTGGAACCATCAGTCAGTTGCCCAACAGCATATTCAATCTGCATTTGCCCCAACGGCTCAGAAGTATCTGAAAGTCATCACATCCCTCAAGTATCCAATGCATATAATTTGCATGGGGGTAGTACTAAGAATCTGTTCCTCCAAATTTAAGTATGATTCTTTGCAGAAAAAGCCTGAGTGGGTGTGAACATGGAGCTCACTACATTAATATCCCCACTGATGCACAAACCAGGCATTTTATTTTTCATTGTCTACTCTGATTTTTGAGGGTGCAGGATGAATTTGACTTTAAGAATAATCAGAAAATTAGAGCAGGGAGTGTCGCGGGAAGGGACTCCCTTCCCCGGGTAAGGCTATTATCCAGGGGATGGTTATGGATGCCAGAGATGTGCTAAGGATATTAATTTTAATTTCAAATATTTTAAAAGCAGATGAGGTGAGAAGAGGGCAGTATGGCAATGAAAATAAAAGGAAGAAGGCATGAAATGATGTGGCTTTGAGGCATTACTGATTGGTGCTTGGCACACAGGGCAAGGAGATGAGGCAAAGTGGGAGGGATGAGGTGGATGGAAGAAATTATGTCTAGTGACCTGTTGAAGAGTCTGGACTTCATTCTTTAGGCATGGTAAAACCACACACACACAGACACACACACACACACAGACACACACACACACACACACACACACCTGGTCTTTCCATGGAAGATATGATAGTATGGTCAGGCATGCATTTTATTAGACCATTCTGACAATGGTGCAGAGCACTGTTAAGAGATAAGGTAAAGAGACCAAATGAGAGATAATGAGGGTGTGAGTGAAGAGGAAAGCATGAGTCTGGAGGGGAAAAGAAGGGACAGCAATGTGGGGTCTGTAAGAGGAAGGATTTCTGGAGAGGGGATGGTAGCATTTTCAATGTTCCTCTCTGACTTATGATATTCATGCTGAATAACGCAATCAGTCACTTGTGTTCATACTGCAGATTTGGGGGGGGGGTGAATGTGACTTCTCACATGATAAGTTCCTAAATTACTCTGATAAGGAATCTTTAAGATCTTCTTTGACATGTTCATTTGTCCAAGACCAAAGGTCTTTATACTGGTCAGTGAAATCAATATATCACCACAACTTATGGGAGCAATATTTTAGAGATAAATAACCTCCGTAATACATAAGCCTGAAGTTCTCACCAAAACCTAACCAAACCAGACCCGAACAAAAACAGCAGACATCTACATCTTCTGGCATTCCGCTCATGTTTTTGCAAAGTGGTCCTCAGATTGTATGCTTGTTATGGATTTTCATCGTCTTCAACTCATGATGTCACTTGCTTTTACTTTAGTCATCAACAAAAGGGAGGTTATAAAATAGTCTCGAGGGTCACCTTTAATTCCATAGTGTAATTTTTAGTATGAAATTCTGACAAGTGTCATTTGGCAAAGATGTTAAAGTTTAAGCAAAATTTAAGATAAATTTTCTTTCCTCAAATAAAACTAGATACATGAAAATTTTGAAAATTTTGTTCTAACCCTGGTGAGAAATATGTTTCTTGAGGAATTTTAGGGTCAAAGCAATAGTATGTTTTTCTCTCTCTTTCTAAAAAGTTTAGGAAGTAAGTATGTCTGAACATATTCAGACTTATCCTCCTTTGAAATTGGATCTTCATTACTAAAGTTGAGGGATTACAGAACACTGATATGGTGTGCAAAAAGAGGAGTATTGAAATTCAGAGTCACTGAAGGTCACTGTGATTTTCCCAACCCAAGAGTTAAAAAAAAATACTAATACCAAAGATGCATTCAACACGTACAGATAAGATAGTTATGGTGTATGTGTGAATTTCCTCAGCAAGAGAGAAGACTGTCACTTAAAAAGGATGAGGTTGAAATGGTTAAAATGCCACAGAACTGGCCTTGAAGTAATTTTTCAAACATTCCGAATTTTGGATGCTTGTTTTTCTAAATTGGCCATGAGAGGCTTCCTTTTCGCAAACTAGACCCATGGAAAGTTTCAATTTTTACAGTCACCTTCTAAGTTACACATATGCAAAAATAATCAAAGTACAGGGACAGCATTTTCCTTTCATCCCTGTGTAACTTAAAACAACAACAAAAAAAAGCAATGTGCTTTTGGCTCACACACCATGAAAACTTTCATCTTTTACTGGAACCTGTTAGATCAGAAGGATAATTTTACAGAAAGATGTGAATGAATGGAAACAGGCGATCAAACACTGAGTTGGCTCTTTTTCTCTTCTCTTTTTTTGGGAAGTCACTTTATTAAAAATAAAAAAATAGGTGTGCTTCAAACCCCCACAAGTGAAGCAAAAGACCTCTCCTATACGTTTAAAACTGGTAAAAATGAGTGATAAGATCAAAACAATTCACATTTATGAACTGGGGGGTGTGTGTGCATGTGCTCTTTGGCATTTAATTTGAATGTATGTGTTGAAAAGGTTTATTTTCTAGTTATTATTTTCTTTCAGTGTTGTCAAGTGTGTTTTGAGGCACAAATAGTATTTGTTCAGCTTCCCAGCAGCTCCCATGTTCCATTAGGAAAAGCAAGATAAGTAAAGAACAGAGCCTCAGTCAGGGTCAGGCAGAGTAAAAGAAGCATTTTAATAAATGGGAAATTTCTGCTTGGTTTGGTTTCTTTTGATCCATTACAATGTCTTATCTGCTGTAATGTGGCCATTTGGTACCATGAAGAATTGGCTAAAATACTCTGCTACCTGAATTAAAAGAAGTAAACATCTATGAAAATAGGTCATCGAGATAAAAAAATAAGTTTTTCTTTAAAAATAAAGATGAGTACTTAATTTACTATGAAGGTAATTGACCTGTGGTCAGTTTTGCAAAGTCTAGGAGTACATTTTATAGAGGACAGTACACATTTCTGTCATCTGCATGTAAATCATGAACATATGACATGATGATTCACCTTTAATGTGAGGCTCCTGAATTTATTAGTACTCAGTTTAAAAATATCATTTTACTGACCTGACCTTTTTAAGGAAATAAATGTTTCAAATAAGCCCTTTAAAAATAATTGACTATATCCTTGGAGTCTCAAATAATGTCTATTAGATGTTTAATAGAATATATTGAACAGAAATGATTCTGAAATCTAAATCCTGTACTACTGCTCAATAAATCCATATTTTCCTTCTTATCGTGGGCACATAGCTAGACAACATCAGTCAGCACTGCTGGAGATTCAGTGACGCTACTTGCCTTAGTTCCAGAGGGCGACGCTTTTAAGGTCTACTTCAAACAACCCACACCCTTCTGTACTCTTCCATTCCAGCTGAAGGAAAGAGGACCCAGCAACTTTGGAAGGCAGCTTTGCAGATGGCAGAGGTTCTGCCAGTAGGTGTCCCAAACTGACTGCTAGGAGGAGGGTCACCCTAACACCCTACATTCCTGCCAGAACTTTTACATGACCATGAAACAGAACTCGATTGTGTTTGGACCATTATACATTTTGGAGTCAGTTTGTTAATGCATTGAATGTGCCCTAAGGAAGACATGAAGAAAAAAAGAAAAACCCTAGGGGGCACAAGGCCAGGGCTCAGTTAAGTGTCTGATTTCAGTTCAGGTCATGAACTCGCGATGTGTGAGTCTGAGCCCTACATAGGGCTCTCTGCTGTGGGCATGGAGCCCCTTTCAGACCCTCTGTCTGCATTCATCCCCCAATCTCTCTGTCAACCTCCACTCATTCTGTCTCTCTCTCTCTCTCCTACCTCTCAAAATAAGTAAACAAACTTAAAAAAAGAAGAAAGAAATCCTCAATACAACATTTTTTGGAGGAATTGAGGTCCAGATCAAATACTGTTACAAAATGGCCTGATTCTCACTCGCTTCCCCCATTGCTAATCACTCACGCCTCATTCCCTGTGCTTACTCTTTGGCTATATTTTTAACCTCATGTGCTTTGACTCTATAGAAACAGAAATGCCCTTACTTCATACTACGTTAACCAGCCACCTTCCCGATATTTCTCTCCATGTGTTTCTTTCCCGCCTGTTTCATCAGTAACAACAAAAATGTAAAAGAAGCAGTTAGTCCGTGTGGATAAACACTTGATAAAGTCCATTCCTTTGGCTCAGAGAACTTGAACCACATTTAGAGCTCTGTTTGTCTGATATCTGATCAAAAATGGTATGCAATTATTGCTTATAACAAAAATAACACCCCTGGGAGGCCTGGGTGGCTCAGTCAGTTGAACATCTGACTCTCGATTTCAGCTCAGGGGGCTATCTCATGGTTAGTGAATTCAAGCCTTGCTCTGGGCTCTACACTGACATTGCAGAACTTGCTTGGGAGTCACTCTCCCTGCCTCTCTATGCCTCTCTCTCTTTAAAAATAAATACATAAACTTTAAAAAATGACCCCTGAAAAACTACATGTGAATTAGAAGCTTTGGTCCTCCCTGAGTCTGGTGGTTCTTATGTCCTTTGTGCAGACTCTGGAAGCTATGCCTACAGAATTCTGACAAGGGCGATCACCTTCTATGGAGCATGAGTTTTTGAAGCCAGAGTGATTCTTGCATCTCCTAATGTGGACTCCCCACCCCCACCTCCCATCTTTGCACTTTGGACAGGTACTGGGTGGTTGTGTAGACTACTCCATGGGCTGCTTGCTCTAAGGACTCTTAGAAGGAATGCTTATGTCACCTTTCTGCCAAGATGTCATTCCTGCATGTAACTCTCTGAGCACGCTGGTCCCAGCATGACCCATGATAGGGTTGTAAACCTGAGTGCTTAGTTGAAGCCAAGGAGTTCCCTGATGAGCTCTGTACATCTCTGATCTAGTCCCTACTCTCAGGTAGTCAGAGCTCTAACTCCAGCCAAGCAACCACACCACATCTACTTTAGTAGAACTCTGGAGGTTTGCTCTCAGGAAGGTAAATAGGAGACACTCCAGGGTAGGAGAAATGAGCTGCAGTTGTGAGTAGGAGTACTGTCCTGAAATATGGTATTGGAATTTGCATACCAATTCCTGAGGCTCTTGAACCCTCTTCTGCCAACTGGCTTCCAGAATGTTGGCAGGGACTGAATCATCCCTTTCTGGCTGAAAACTGGACTGAGCTGGCAAAAGGAAAATTGCAAAATTATGTACTGGGGCAGAACACTTAATAGTGAAAACTAGTCAGCAACTCTATGAGATTCCAATCCTATTTTCAGCATTCTATTCTTTAATATGAGCAGAAAATGATGGATTAATTGCTATTTTATAAAGTCTTAAAAAGAATCAAGTCAGGGGCGCCTAGGTGGCTCAGTGAGTTAAACATCTGACTTTGGCTCAGGGCATGATCTAATGGTCTGGTCTGTGGGTTTGAGCCCCGCATCGGGCTCTGTGCTGACAGACAGCTCAGAGCCTGGAGCCTGCTTCAGATTCTGTGTCTCCCTCTCTCTCTCTCTGCTCTTCCCCAACTCACACCCTGTCTCTCTCTCAAAAATAAACAAACATAAAAAAGGTAAAAAAAAAATTGGCCAAAATAAATTAAAAATTATCTCTGAGAAAAGACTTCAGTATAAAGTTTATAAGGACCAACACATTCTCATGCACCCACAAGTAAACAAAATCAACATAAAGAAAAATTATGCGGAGAGAATACTTTTTTTGAGACTACTTCTTCAAATAAACTATTATTAATATCTTCAGATCACTGAGAGGAAATATTGATTCCATAAAACAAGAGTAGAGTATATAAAAGAATACTCAGAAAAAAAATAAAAGATCAAATTAAGAAATACTCAGACAACCAAAAGGAGGTCTTAAAATTAAAAATACAAACAATGATAGCAGAAAGGAATACTTGTAAAACTCACAAAATGGTAGAAAAACCTAAGTTAAAGAAATCTGTCACAAACCTCACACATGTGTGCAGACATGTATGCGCATGCACACAAACACACAAATCATGGTTGGAAAATATTTGAGAAAAATGTAAGAAATTTAAATAAAAAGTTCCTCACTTAATACAAGAAGCTCTCTCTCCAAAATAATGAAAAGGAAAAAGCAAATGGAGGAAATCATCTATGAAATAATTCAGGAATATTTCCAAGAACCAAAGAACTTTCATTGTTAGATTGAAAGACCTTGCTGATTACCTACACATGATTAAAGCACATCACACCAAGTATTCCAAATCTCAAAGGGCTATGGACGAAGGCAAGTCCTTATAAATTTCCGTGAAGATCAGGGTGAGGTAGGGAGATATTCCCATGGTAGTGGGAACCAAAATATCAGAATGACTTGGACCTTTTCAGCAGCGACATGCCTCCAAAATTCTAAAAGGAAATTGTTCTCAATACAGAATTTTTAATCTAGTTAGGTCATCATCATGTAAGATAATATAATCCCCTATGTATCCTTTCTCAGGAAGTTATTGAAGGTCAGATTTCCCATAATTAGGGAGTAAACCAAGAGAGGAGATATTTGGGGGAGGCAAGAAACAAGGGATAAAATACAGAAGAGAGACAAAGGACATTTACCCCAGATGATAGTAAAAGGATGTGTAGTAGCAATAATGATGTAAGTTGATGAATAATACTAGACATACATCTAACCTCAATTACAAGATTAGGGAGTACATAAGTATGAAAAGGAGTTGGTGTGGAGTGACAATGAAAAAGAAACAAAAGGGAGTTAGATCCTTATCTACAGTGGTCAATCAAAAGATAATGCTTAAAATTGAAAACCAGTAAGCATTCTTACACGTTCTGTATAGCCAAGTAACTCAAAAGAGGGAAAGAGACAATGAAAGGTGGACTGTTGTATTTCAAATAAACCTTGTTTTAGTCTTTGACTCCGTTTCTATGTAAAAGATGATGAAAATAGGAACCCAAAGAAAGATTAATAGCTTTTAAATGTTATACTGAGTTAAAAGTACATAGCTGAAAATTCTCCTTTGTAAACATTGGTTGAAACAATTAATATTGATACACTTATTCTTTTACACTGTAAAACTGAAAACCAAGAGACAGTTTCCTGGGAAATATTAACAAAGAGACATATATTCTGAGGAATCGGTCTATATTTCTCTCATTAACATTTCTCTACTTCCATCTTTTTCCCAGATATTTTTTTAATGATTTCATTTTTTTAATTTAAGAGTGAGAGGGAGAAAGAGAGAGAGTTGAGTTGGGGGCAGAGGGAGAGAGAGAGAGAATCTTAAGCAAGCTCCATCCACAGGAGCCCAACATGGGGCTTAATCCCGTGCCCGTGGGATGATGACCTAAGCCAAAATCAAGTCCAATACTCAACCAACTGAGTCACTCAGGCACTCCTGTAGCTCTTTTTATATACCTTTTTTGGTGTCTTTAGTCCCACTAACCTTGTACTTTTTCTATCTATATCAATTTCTTGCATTCAGTTTCCTTTACAGCTTAGAATCTGTGGTATATCACTCACCAGTATGTCTTTCCAATATTTATATGATTTTCCTGTAGCATTATCTTTTAATCATTAGCCCCTTACAAAACTCCAACATTCAGTAAGTTCTAAAAGTCTCATCCATGCCTGTACTATACAGTTACCTAGTGCTGCCAAAGATACAAAACATAACAATAACACGATAGCCAACAATGAGTGCTTTCTCATATGTTCATACATTTATGGAACAAAAAGTTATAAGAGTGTCAGCTCTGTGAAATATATTTGATAAGCCATGGTTATCAAAATAGGCATAGTCCTTGCCTTGGGCAAGCTTTGACTCTTTAAGAACAAAAAGGCAATAAACAGTCACTCTTAATTAGTTAATTCAGTTGTGTTAAGAATTACAACGGCAAAATATGGTGCTCTACGAGAACATTCAAATATGAAAAATGACCTTATTCATTTACAAGTTTTTACAATTTATTTATTTTGAGAAAGCACGAGCACAAGCATGAGCATGAGAGGTGCAGACACAGAGAGGAAGACAGAGAATCCCAAGCAGATTCCGCACTGCCGGCACAGAGCCCAACATGGGACTCACAATCAAGAAGCATGAGAAACCAAGAATCATGTGCTTAATGAAGCCACCCAGGCACCCCCAAAACGACCTTGTTTTGTCTTCATTCTCTGCAGATGTAAAGGGTAGGGAAGAAATGGGAGTACATGTGATCCGAACAATGGTGTGAGGGGAGGAGAAATCCCAGACAGAACCAAACTGTTGGAAATTTGGCCCCCAAATGGCCAAACTCAGAAGTGTCCTGGAGAACCACTTTATCACTGACAGGTCTTTGTGAATGCTGATCCTCTTCCTGAATAACCTCCCTTCCTTCCTGCCCCTCTTTATTATACCTTCTCTGTGATAAATTTGGATTGATCCTCCAGGTTTCAGTTTAGAAGCTATTTTCGGGGGAAATCTTTCACTTTCTCAGTTCTGAATTGCAGATTCCACACTGGGCTATCAAGAACTCTTCTTCCAGTCCCTAGATAAGTAAGTTTTGTATCACTTAAGTTTTATATAACAAAAACTGAACTCTGAGTTGTCATGGACAAATAAGAACTATAATTACTGTTTTGTAATTACACCATCAAAATATCTCCATAATTAAATGCTCTAGACCCTAACACAATATAGATAAGCTTCCTGATTACATGTACACTCTAATATTTCTAAGATGAATTAAATTTTCAATATTGAAGTAATTTGCTACATTCTTAGGTGGTAAAAAAAAATCCTAATTATGGAAAGTTGCAGTTTGTTTTACTTAGAATGACTTAAATGTGTAACTTTAACTTTTTAATCTTTATTTAATTTTCAGAGAGTGTGTGAATGAGGAAGGTTCAGAGAGAGAAAAAAAAAAGAACAGAGAGAATCCCGAGCAGGCTCTGTGCTGTCAACACAGACCCCAACGTGGGGCTAGAATTCATAAACTGTGAATTTATGACGTGGGCGGAATTCGGCTGCTCAACCAACTGAGCCACCCAGGTAACCCTAAATGTGTAATTTTAATTAGAACACTCAAGAAAAAGTCTGGAAACTAAAGGTAACAACTCAATTCTATACTTGTTAACATTCTACCTAACTTAAATACACATTGTGAAAAAAAATAAAAGAAATGACATTTAAAATGGAATGGGGAGGGGCGCCTGGTTGGCTCACTTGGGTTAAGTGTCTGACTTCCGCTCAGGTTGATCTCATGGCTTTTGAGGTGGAGCCTCGCATTGGGCTCTGTGCTTACAGCTCAGAGCCTGGAGCCGGCTTCACTTCTGTGTTTCCCTCTCTACCCCTCCCCTGCTCACACTCTGTCTGTCTCTCTCTCAACAATAAATAAAATAAATAAATAAATAAATAAAATAATAAAATAAAACAAAATAAATAAAATGGAATGGGGAATTTCTGAAGGAGGAGCTCTGATCAGGTATTACTTGTTGGAGTCTATACAACCAGTAGAGAGAAGGAAGATAAGAATTATCTTGACAAGGGAGGGCACTTTTCACATAGGAAATTCATCTCTTGGTTTTAAGAAAAAGAAGCAAGATCCCTCCCCACCCCAGCTATACACCAGGCACTGCTTGCAGCCAGTGAGAAACTACTACAGCCCCTAACTCTTGTTCTTCTCCAATGAGCTTCTGTTCAAAATAACCCTCCCCTAGTTCCTCCTAAAACCTAATACAAGCTGATCTTCCCTTGCTGTCTTTGGACTGACCTATGGTTCACTATAGCTCTCCTGTGTCGTATTGCAATTCCTCTGCTAACCCTGACTGAACTCATTTTGTTAGTAAAATAGCTGGCTATTTGGTCTTTAAGGTTGATGATATTCAGAGAGTAAATGCTCAGTAGACTGTGCCACTCTTGTTCTCAGCATTGTGAGTTCAATCTCCATGCTGGGTGTAGAGGTGACTTAAAAAAAGAATAAAATACTTAAAAAAACCCACAAAAATAAATATTCTATAATAGGAATGAGGGTCTTAAAAGAATATTTTAAGAAATAAAAGTATCATATGATTGTGTATAAAAAATAATTGAGCTTGATTTATAGAATGAAAACATGGATGTTAAATTACATATATAAGTAAATAGTACCATTTTGACTAAACTCTTATCTTCAAAGGTCCTGAGCCAAATGAAGTGAATTAGGATAAAGAGTATTATTGTAACCATAAAATAAAGTGTAAAAGAAAAAAATGCAACAGGATTTGTAAAAAAAAAAAAAAAAAAAAATGAGCCCCACACTTTTTAATCAGAAGAGAATCATCTGATTTGGGAATTGTGATAGTATGATTTGTAGAAAATTTATATATAAGTATATATATAATCTGATATATAATAAGCATGTATATTTAAATAAATATGTATATAAAATAATTTATGCACTCATTCAGATTTCCAGTTCTGGCTCAGAGCTCCCAAGTCCTTAGATTTTTCTGACTGATAAGAAAAATGGAAAAAACTTTTGCTACACTATTTGGTCTCTTGGACTTCATTGTAGTGGGTGTCTGTTTATTCACCTTTCCACCACAACTGGGATTTACATTAATGATGTGACTTTAGGAAAACACCTAAGGCTGAGGGCTGTTGCCAAGGGAACCAACCATGAATAGAGGGTGGAAATTTGAGTCCCATCCCCTGACCTCTGGGGAAGGAGGAGGGGCTAGAGGTTGACTCAGTCACCAAAGACCAATGATTTAAGGAATCACACTTATGTAACAAAGCTTCCAAAAAAGCCCAACAGAGAGGATTTGAGAACTTCTATCCTGGGAAACCAGAATGATTCTACATGCCACCATGCTGCTCACCAAGTTCGAGAACAAAACCTCCTTCATTTGGAACTTTGCCCAGTGTATTTCTTCATCTGGCTGTTGATTTGTATTTTTTAATATCTTTTGTAATAAATCAGTAATCCACTGAGTACGTGGGTTTCCGAAATTCTGTGTGCCATTCTATCAAGTTAATCAAACCCAAGGAGGGGATGTTGGGAACTTCTGATTTATAGCCAGTCAGTCAGAAGAAGTACAGGTAACAACTAAGACTTTTGACTGGCATCTGAGGTGGAGGGCACTCTTCTGTGAGTGTACCTCTGGAACTGGATTCTACCTCAGGGTAGATAGTGTCAGAAATGAGTTGAACTGGCAGACACTCTGCTGGGGTTCAAGAAATGCTTGGTGTGGAGAAGCGTCCCTGGGCATACACATTGGAATTGGGTCCAGAAATCCTTTCAGGAATGCACATATACACTATATATGCACTCATTTATGTGTATATATATGTATATACACAAATACATAGATACATGTATGTAGAAGTTTATATATAAATACATATATATGTATATATGTGTATGTATACATGCATACATTATACACATTTATCTAAATATGTTTGTGTGCATGTATTTTGGCATGAAATGCCAATTCTATCGTTATGTTCCAGGTAAATAAATAAATGTATTTTTACTAGTCCAAATAGGTTGTAATAAATTAAGATGGTATCTCTTTACAGGCTAGAGTAGCAGTTTGAAAAAATACACCGTATATGGGGCACCTGGGTGGCTCAGTCATTCAAACATCTGACTCCTGATTTCAGCTCAGGTCATGATCTCATGGTTTGTGGGATCAAGCTCCATGCTGGGCTCTGCACTGACAGCGCAGACCTGCGTGGGATTCTCTCTCTCTCTCCATCTCTCTACGCCCCTTCCCACGGTGGGGCAGGACAGGAGGCCAGGACACACACGCTAATGTGCACAGATACTTGTAAAACACACACACTTCTGCTTGGCATCTGCCCCTCGCTGAATTTCTGGCTTCAAGGCTTCGAGGGAAGGGGGTGAGCTCCCCACCAGTGAGGGCTCCTCGGCCCTGCCTGCTCACCCTCCCACGAGCTCATGGAGGTTATACATCTGTTTTCTTTTGCTCTTTATCAAAATAACTAAATAAAATAAAATTTAAGAAACCTCCATAGCTCCACTCATCAGAATGTGAAATCTATTTCTCCTCTACTCCTTGAATTGCTGATTTCCCCCTGGGGCTTGCCACTCTATTTGGAACCCTGAGATCATCTTGCACAGAAAGCCAGTCTCACCTTCTGTGGGTGAGAAGTCATGACATGAGAACTGCCCAGAAATTCCACAGAATTTTTAGAAAAAAAATAAATAAATGTACAATGATTTGAGTTTTTAGGTGGTGGGGTAAATTGAGAAATGCTGAGATAGAAATTGATACCTAGAAACTTGTAAACACAAACATACAACATGTGGTATTAGACTTGGGACCAGGAAGCAGGAAGAGGCTGTATGATCTGGGACTAAATTGTTGGTAAAGGCTAGAGAGAACAATGGGTAGGAAACTATTAGTGAAATCTGGAAAAACAGCACAGAAATTTCTGGAAGAGACTGAAAAAACAATAACCCGTGTTACGCAGCAGCAAAACAATTGGCAAACTGTCACTTGTGATCACTTGGAAGACAGAAAGCATACTTAATCAACTTCTGAGTTTTAGCTGAGGAAATATCCAAACTCAATGTTCAAAGTATCCGTGGATACTTATGGTTGTATATGCTAAGACAGAGTAAGATACTACTGCCCTGAAGAAAGAACTACTCAAATTGTAATAACAATTTAAGAGGAACTGGCACCAGCTTGCAGGATTGGAAAACAAAATGGTGTCCCTAGTTTAGAGGAATTTCTTGAATTTCCCTTTTTCTCCCTGCTTAGAACTAGCATAATCTATGACAGAGCTGAGGATGTCTACCTAGGATGAAGAAATAAGTTGTCTAAATATTCCCTCTGTGTTTAGGCGTGGAAGAGGCTGAACAGCGAGAAAGAGAACAGAGCCCAGATCACATGCTGTGGTGATTTCTGCACAGTCATATCCTTGCCCCCAGCCCTGTAGAGCTCCATGCCTCCGCTTGGGAGAGCCAAGCATAGCAATGACTACACTTAGTCATTTTCTAGGCTACTAACATTGCTGTGAGTGCCAGACAATTCTCGAAGAGTGGATGCTCCTTTTAAAGAATAGGTGCCTAACATTCCCAGACCAGCAACCCTGACATCACTGGGAAGCTTGTTAGAGATGCAGAATTCAAGGCAGTGTGCCAGACCGACATAGTCAGACTCAGCATACTAACAAGATCCCTGGGTGAGTGTGTGCACACAAGAGTTTGGGAAGCACTAGTCTACTCCCTGGTCAAAAGTATATAGATCATTACCTTAAACACACTCTCCAAAATTTTCCAAAGCTACTAATTGGGGTTTTGTGGTCTCTTAAACTCAGAGCCCCCTCCTGTGTTGCCAAGCAACCTGCTCTACACATCATCTGAACTCCAAAAATTCCAAATACGTTAGGTTGGATCATTTAATTACCTGCATTCTATTGTTTTTGACAAATAAAAACAGCAATTTTATATGGTTCAATCTAGTATTTTGAGAACTATGATGTATACAGAGAACACGGACCTTAGAGCCATACTAGATCATAATGAAATCCCATTTTCTGTACCTATTAGTTCTGTGACCTTGGGAAAAATTACTTAATTTCCTTGAGTCTCTATTTTCTCAATTAGATAAAAGGGATAACAACAGTTTATTATATGATTATTAAAGAGGTTTACTAAGAAACTTACATACTTATGTCTAATGCGCTGGTTGGTTCATGGCACAAATTACATAAATACGGGCACCTAGGTGGTTCAGGCGATTAAGCAATTGACTCTGGGCTTGAGCTCAGGTCATGATCTCACAGTTCATGAGTTCAAGCTCTGCACTGAACTCTGTGCTGAGTGCAGAGCCTACTTGGGATTAGATCTCTCTTTCTGTCTTTCTCAAAATAAATGAATAAAATTTTTAAAAAGGAGCTAAATAAATATGTGTTCTCCTTATGGCTATGCATTGGTTGCCAAAATGAAACGAAAAATTAAGTCACATGAATATGAAAAAAACCACACAACTATTTGGGTGTCCTGAGTTGCTGGTGTCTACGTTTTAAGGCAAAAAGTGATATTTTGGATACTTGAGGAAGTACTTCCAGATGGTCCCCTAGGGCTTTGTTGATTGTCACAGATTGCTTAGGATGACCCCCGACCTCCTTTTAGGATGTAAGGTCTCTAGGTGGCTGTACAGAAGCACGCCTCACTGGCCTAAAAGAACTGAACTGATTATCCTTTTTCTTCTCTTCATCCCCCTTCAGGAATGTGACCTTTTTTGAATGTTAGCAATGACCTCAGAGAAGGGTTTACACTGCCAGCTGCAGGTTCAGATAAACAGATTTGTATTAATCCACTGAGTAATTGGGAACATTTCATCTAATCAGGCATTTTGGTTAGCTCATGCCAGCTGACCTAGGTGAATAGAAGATGTGCTGCATCATCCGCTTAGGACAGTAAATTTGATTGTGAACATACATCTATGGTGTCATACTGTGTCACTCAAGAAAAACTGGGAAGTGAGGGGCTGACCTGGGAGAGACAACAATTTCAACTGAATTAATGGCCCACTGAGATCTTCAAATGCCTTTCCACAGAGACCAGTTTCAAGTGTCGCTAGAGCAATTACACTTCATATTAGACCATTAAAATTCATGTAGTTTCATGCATGGGACAAGGTAAAATGGTCTGTTCCTCTTCACTTTAAACAGACCCAGTAACAAGAGGGAATCTTTTTTTAATCATCCATAATAAGAGATCCCACAGAGTGGATGGTTAGGCAAGGTAAAGTCGGAGAAGAAGAAAAGATTTAAGAAACACATACAAGTGATTTCATTTTAAAAAAAGTCTCATTTCTAAAAGTTATTTGGCATGAGCTTCTAGTAACACGGTATCTCTGTAAATGGTACTTTAAGTCTATAATTCAATTATGTCTACCACAAGTCTTATTTGAGTTAATTCAGTACTAGTAGAGCTCACAAAAGCAATATAAATCTGTGGGGTTTTTTAGTGAAGCCAGACTGGACAGCCTCAGCAAGTCCGGCTTAGAAAGAAAGCATCAAGCGTAACATATGGGAGAAAAAACAGTTATAGAGAATGGGTTACTTACAAGGAGAAGAATACTATCTAAAACTCTAATTTCTACAGGGAAGAAAAAACTTGTAAAGCCCCTACAATCACATACTCTGAAAGGACATCGAAACTTGCCTGAATTACTACCAGGGGAGCCATACCATTCCAAGAACTGACTTGCCAGAGCCCCAAATCAACTTATCCCCACATTCTGGGCTATATAATAAAAGATCATATTGTGGTTGGCAGCAAATTGGATTAGAGCCATGTTGTATAAACTGAGAGGGAACAAAGACAAGTTACTTAAAAGACAAAACAACAGTGTAGCTGGTCTTCAAAGTACACGTGGCCATCTTTAAATACATTCATTAGGTTTCTGGGTATGGTCTTAGGGGCCCAGGAGAGACAATGCTGTCTAGTCCAATCATGTGTTGTTGTTTTTTAAAGATGAGAACACCAAGATTTAGACTATTTACGGGCTCAAACGCCCAGCATCATTTAAGAAGAGCCCTAGGATCAATTCCTTGCTCTGAAACTGTCTTCAGCATTTTTTTTCCACTGAAACTCACTGAAAGTAATAAATACTCATTAGCTAGTCATGGACCCCGTGCTTTCTTCATCTTGTTGCCTCTCAAACACACCAGGGTCAAAATTCTTGCCATGTTCACCTAAGTTAGTATTTACTGAATGTGGTTATTGTTCGTGCTTTGAATGTTCTTAACTTACCACGAGGATATCACTAAAATTATAAATCTGACATGTGTGATGTAATTTTAATAAGAATAACATAATTAAGATAAAGAGATTAATTTGTTTACAGTCTGTGATCATGTTAGGTAGCTCACTTTTGAAAATAATGTCCTCTGATTCTGTCCCCAAAAGTGTTTATTTAATGATTAGTGATTACAAAATGCTGTAGCGCTAAGTTGGAAGATACACAAGAAGGAATAAAAATACGACGTGGCTTTCTCAAGACCTTAAAATCTAACAGAAGATGGAACTCTGTGCATAAATGGTCAAAGGAGACAAAACAGGGGTATGGGGCAATGTGAGCGAAGCTGAACTTGAGAGCCTCAGGGCTGTGGATATGAGGGGCATCTGGGGGGGCTCAGTCGGTTAAGCCTCTGACTTCGGCTTAGGTCAGATCTCACGTTCATGGGTTCCAGCCCCGCGTCGGGCTCTGTGCTGACAGCTAGCTCAGAGCCTGGAGCCTGCTTCTGGTTCTGTGTCTCCTTCTCTCTCTGCCCCTCCCCTCTCATGCTGTCTCTCTCTGTCTCAAAAATAAATAAAACATTAAAAAATTAAAAAAAAAAAGATTGTGGATATGAGCTACATGGTTTCCATAGATGAATGTCTCACACCCTGCAAGTCGGTGCAGGAAATAAACAAAAATCCCACTATGACTGGAGTGAATGAGAATCACAGTCCTTACAGGAAAATGCAGGAGAGACGGGACCTTTCTGTCTTTACATAGATTTTGAGCTCCGTTTCACCGTATGCCCATCCACAGGGTTATCCAATAGCGCATAGTGTGCTGTTGATGATGTCACCATACCTTAGCATGGTGACATCCCCAGGGAGGTGCCAGCAGGGCAAAAGAAAACTTTAAGCTCAAAGTCAATGAATGTTTACAAGTCTTCAGTCTCCATTAGAGAAAATATTCCCCTTAACACCAAACCAGCTTTCTGGGGCCATCAATATTTCTAACTAAAAGCCAAACCATCCAATCCACCAAAGCTGAACTGAGGCTTGATCATTTGCATGGTAATTTATAAAGGTGGAACTTCAAAGGGCTAATTATTTTGCCTCTAAAGATTCTTGTTCTCTGACTCAGCCAGTTTCCAGACTCTGTTTTGCAACTATTAGAGAACGTGGAAGAGACAGGTGTATTGTAACTTGTATTTTTGTTGCAAGAGTATATTATATGCATTCTGGTCTGTGGCCACAATACACATGGACAGAGGATCAGCCCTGTTCCCATTTTGAGAGCCAAAACTCATTACTGTCTCAGAGCCCTGTTTACCCTGCAGGGCATGCACCTTTCCCTAAGGAGTGTATAAGTGGGAGCCTACAGGGAGAATCCTTGGTCCTTTTTGTCTCTCATCCATCAGCAATTCTTTTGAGAATTCTACCTGCACTGCTTTGAGAGAGCCAAGAAATAAACCAAGACATTTAAGACTTTGAACGTGACTGGGAACTGTGTCTATGTTTTAAGAAGGTGCCAAGCATTTAAGACAGAAATAAGCTTCGCTAGATCCTTGCTGAGGAGGGAGCAGAGCGAACCTTCCAGAGGTTGCAGAGAGAGAGAGAGAGAGAGAGAGACAGAAAGGGGAGGGCAGTTGGGGGAACAGGCAGAGGGGCTGGCTGGCTCCAGCTGGAGAAGCAGCCGCTGGTTCTTTGAAATTCCTCCTGCCCTGGATGTCTCACAAACTGTTCAAGTCCTGACCAGCCACTCTCCCTCAGTGTTTCTGGTGGCAACAGGCAAGTTGTTTTATTCTCCCCCCAAAGAAACCACTTATTTATAATCTTAAGAGCTCTGCTGAATTTAGAAATCACTACAGAAAAGTTCTTTTATTTTTATTTTTAAATGTTTATTTATTTTTGACAGAGAGAGAGCGCGCTCAAGCAGGGGAGGGGCAGAGAGAGAGGGAGGGCAGAGGATCCAACGCAGGCTCTGTGTGCTGGGAGCAGAAAGCCCAACGTGAGGCTCAAACTCACAAACCCTCAGATCATGAGCTGAGCCAAAGACAGATGCTTAACTGACTGAGCCACCCAGGCACCCCGGGGAAAGTTCTATATTGGAAAGGATATTCCTAGTGAGAGCTCCCACAGTAAGAAGAACCATATCCATGCTGATTCAAAAAGCAGAGTGTGTTGACCTCAGGACACTAGAAAGTTCTCAACAATTGACTCAGGTTGTTGTGACTAATGGAGTTTACTAGGAACCTGCATTGGCTCAAGAATGTTCAGAAGACTGTAAGTTTGGGGCCCCATCTAGTTACTGCTGTTTTTCCAGCTTGCTGATTATGTTGCTGTTTTTAATTATGCAAATGCACCCAGAGGCTCTGGCAGTGGGCAAAGGCTTTGTATAAACAGGAGGATACACACACACACACATACACACACACACATACATCTGCTGCTCTCATGTCTTCGCGACTCAGGTTTCTTTTTTCACTCCACTTCCAATTACTGCACTAGCACAGTAGTCACATACATTCCATCCTCCGCATTGTCTAAGATTCAGCCCCCCAAAGGGCCACAAAAAGGAAAAAAAAAGGAAGAAAGACTTCAAATATCCTTCCTGCCTCTTTTGCCATTTTAGTACTTAATATAAAGGAGCCATTTTTCCTTTCTCAGTGTTTTAAAGATATTAGGACCTTCTCCATCAAAGGCTTTTCAGAGTATAGAATTCATAAGAAGGCAGGCTTGTGTTGAATTCCATCCAAGTCCCAAAAGGTCTCATTAATAAATCGCCTGAGTTATAAAGCTATTCCAGAGCTTGGGTTAGAAGAACGGCTTCTCTATTATGCTCCATCCAGATTTCATGGTAGATACTAAATTCTAGTGAGGCAGCATTCTCTACTAATACCCCTTCCTTGCCTTCCTCATTGGATAGTGGGGCCAGGACTCCTGGGAGAGGGGAGTCCAGACGTCTCTCTGGTTCTTTAGGATACAGGTGCATTATATTTCCCTCCTTATAGGTCACTCCGTGCATAGATATCTCTAATTCAAAATTACCAAGACTGTGACTTCTTTCTTTGGTTTCTTGGCTCATAACTAGATAGACAACTGGATGTGAATCTAAATAAGAATTAAAAATTTTCAATGCATTACCATACAAGTAGCAATTATAATTTTTTTCTGCCCCTTTGATGGCTAATGGTGAAAAAAAAAGGAGTCTCAGGAATGTACGTGGGTGTAGCCTCTATCCTAGGAATGTAAAGAAAGCAATGGCTGGCTCCAATATCTCCCCCACTTGTAACTGACATTTAAAATGCAGTAGTCTGTCATTCATTAGCTTAAAGCTCTGCAGTAGAATCTAGAGGACACCACTTAATTCAATGTTCTCAACCTTGAGTCCACAGAATCCCCAAGACATCTATGAAGGGAAATCAAGGATGGAGAAATAGTACATCTTTATTTTCACTAATCGCCGATTGAAATGTAGTATTATTTTCAATTACTAACAGTGATATTAGCAGCCACGGGGACTTTGTCACCAACAGAAATCACAGGTGATTTCTTTTATCTATGGTTGTTGTAAAAATGGCAAAATATTGTTTACCTTCACCATTACCAAGAAATTACAGTAATTATTAGATTCGTTGCCAGAACATTTGTGTGCTAATTAAAGGACATATATTACAAATGTGTTTAAAAGTTTTATAACTATAATTCAATGTAAATGATGTCCCTATTATGTTATTTTAAGATTTTATTTATTTTTAATAAAATGAAATGTTAATAATATTAACATAAAATTTTATGACACATAATTTTTAAATATTATTTTATAGCATTTTAATACATTTTTACATATTTTAAAGAATATTCTATATATTTGTAAACACTATTCCAAGAAGGGGTTCCAGAGGCATAAGTAGGTGTCAGCCGACATGGCCTACCTTAACTTAAAAAGGTTAAGTTTAAGAAGGACTGCTTTCAGTTATTATTATTCATTTGCACTATAATAGGAAGGAAGGATCTGGAAGCATTTTCACAAATTGAAGGGCTACTTCTTACATTCAGTAGCAGAAGAAACTGGTCAAAGAATAACACGGGGTGGTGCTAACAGCGTGGAACCTGGAACCTCCTCCAGTGTCTCTAGTGCTATCTGACCCTTTCCCTGCTCGCTCGCGCTCTCTCTCTCTCTCAAAAACAAATAAACATCAAAAAAATAAACAACAAAAAAGAGAACAATGTTCTGAGAAGCTGGGGCCATCCAAAGACAGCCCCGTACTTCACTGTGTACATTTCCCACGGGTAAGGGGCTCCCAGAATGTTACAAGGACAGAGTCTATAAGGTCAGCCTTTCTCCTCCAGCTTCCTTATTTATCCTGCCCTTCCTTCCCCTCTGATACCTATTTGGAGCACACACTTATCCACACCTGGTACAGAAAGGCAGAAAGAAATCAGGCAAAGATGAAATGGAAAGATTTACACTCAGGATAGAGACTTGGATGAGATTAGAATGAAATAATGAGACAGAAATATTGGTCTTTCTGGGGCTCCTGGGTGGCTCACTCGGTTAAGTGTCTGACTCTTGATTTCGGCTCAGGTCGTGATCTCACTCACGGTCTGTGAGTTCAAGTCCTACATCAGGCTCTGGGCTGAAAGCATGGAGCCTGCTTGGGATTCTCTCTTCCTCTCTCTCTCTCTCTGCGCTCCTTCCCTACTCATGCTCTCTATCTCAAAATAAATATATGAACTTAAAAAACAAGTGAACTATCTTTCTATCCCTGGATCCTAGAAAATTAAGGAGATTTTTCTGAGAGGAACTTGAGCCTCACTGAGCATTTGCACTCTGGACTAGGGACGCCTGGGAAAACTTGGATTGCAAGCAGTGAAAAGTCCATTAGGACTTACCTCCCTACCCGTTCACACAGATCTGTCTCCAACTTATCAGATTACTTACAGGCATGCCAGGTGTATTACTTGGCACACTCATCCATCAACAGTTTGCCAGCTTCAGTTATTTCATGAAATGAAGACAGCAAGAAGGCCTTGTTTTGAATGGTAAAGAGCAAACTTTGGCAATGCACAGACATTGTTTCTATAACCATGGACAAAGTATTTAATGTTAGCCTCCATTTCCAGGCCTGTAATATTGGGATAATAAGAACACCTGCCTCATGGGCTTATTGTGAGAATTCAGTGAGGGAACAGTAATATTTGGGGTACCTATACAGCTCATTCAGTTATGCGTGTGACTCTTGATGCTGGCCCAGGTCATGATCTCACAGTTTGTGAGTTTGAGCCCCGCATCTGGCTCTGTGCTCACAGTGGAGAGCCTGCTTGGGACTCTCTCTCCCTCTCTCCCTCCCCCTCCCTCACTTGCTCTCTTTCTCTTTCATATAGAAAAATACACTTAAACAAAATGGGAGATATTGCCTGGCACATAGTGAGCCTTCAGAAAATGCTAGGTAGTATTATTACTGCTATTAGTCCCGCCCTATTCTTTCCCAGGTTCTCAGACTCTCTCTCCCTAAGGACTGGTTCCTGAAAAGCTTTGTAGGTCTCCAAGGAGACTATGGTTGGCCCCTCCATGTGAACACCGATGTCTGTGACCAGGGTGTTGCCTCCCAGGCCTGAGAGATAAATGTCACTGATGAACAAGAGACACAGCAGTTTCTGTAGAGAACAGGGACATGACTCTCTGTGCCACGGACACCTCTCTTCGAGGCACAGACGCACCATCCCGTGGGGCCCTGTTAAAATTTCTCCCTCAGCATCAATGAGAAAGCCTTCTCTGTGTCTCAGCTTTCCCTACTGAAAAAGGGGGACAAGAGTACGTACAATCTATGGTTTTCAGAGAAATGAAGTGTGGACTATCTAGTATCCAAACCAACCTTGTGTCTTCTCCTCCAACTTCACGGATGACTAGGTCTGATCAGATTTCAGAAAACATCGCTCCTTCTTATCAAAATCAGTATTTCTCCAAAGCAAAATGATTCCTTGTTATTCTGGATGTTCACCTGTCCCACTAACGTGAAAGCAGACACGGGCAATTATAGTATTCATTAGGCTGGAGATACATATTCCCTGTCTCTCTCCACAGGGATCAATTTATCTTTTCCCATTCAGTTTCTATCTGTCTCTCTCTTATAAACATGCGCTTTCTGCTTTTTGGAGCCAAAGGCTATACTATCAAAACTATCTTCTATTTTCTTGCTCCCGCCCAATTAAAAATGATGAAGATATACTGTAGTTCAAACCAGAACACTCCAGATACTGGGCTACTGCTTCTATAACCTCCCATCAGTTTGGATTCCCTTGGGGAATCATTTATCTATAAAAGCCATCTTTGGATATAAAGTATCTTTTCTAAATTTTGTTTGGATAACTATTTCCCATTTTGCCTTGAAGGGTTGAAATTCAATTTGATTCTGCAAGTATTTACTGAGGACCTCCTATGTAAAAGAGAACTGGTCAGATGCACTGAGCCATGTGCTTAGTAAGCAATATTCACAGAACACGTTCTCATTTACAAAGTACTCGCAGATAGATCGGCAAAGATACCACAACCACCTGTTTGAGAAAAGATAGTTATTATTTGCCTTTGCAAAAGGCAAAAGCAGGTCTCTGAAAAGTAATGGACTACACTCAAAGCCTGTCATAACTCATACATGCCAGAGATGTTTCTCAAACTCAAGCCTTCGGATTCCATATTTCACGTTCTTCCCAGCAAAACACAGAAGTTCCATAGCAACCATCAATGAATGCAGAATTCATTAAAAATGTAGGTAACTTCGACACCTGACATAATACAATAAATTGTAACTCCGGTTCAGACAAAATGCTATAAAACATGCACGACTACAACTTTTCTAATGGCTTAGAAAGGCTCAGTGGAAAATGAATTTGGTCTGGATTTAAAAAGTTATTTGTGATTTGCACTGTTAGGTGTAAGGAGACCTCTCAGAAAGGAGAAGAAATTTTGTTCTAGGGTTATGGGAGCATCAAAGTATTTCTTCAGAAATACATCCAGTTGATATGGATTGGGAAGGGCTGTTAACCCTTAATAGCAGTACTTTCCTTTCTAGATAGTCATTAATTACGGACATAAAAGATAATCTGATGTCTAGAAATATATCCGAACAGCTTTCCTCATGATTCAGCCCAGGAAAGAAGCTTCTCGGCCTGTTAGAGGTTACCCTATGCCTCATCAGCCCACAGGCTCCTCACGCATTTCCCCGGACCTACGTCAACAACCATGAAATGGATCAAAGCCCACAGTACATCTTTGAGCAATATGTTCATTGTATAAACATGTACATATAGAATGATATTGAAGAGTCAGGACAGTAATGGTCTAGCCAAGGATATTATAATTCCTTACATATCATAAAGACAATAGGATATGTTTGGTCATACCCAACCATAGATTCAGAGTCCTTTCATTTATTTAAGAAAAATATTTGCTATTATTCTTTAAGACTTCTTTCCCTCTCCTTCTTATCTAATCCAATGCCCTGTGCTTTGAAATTAATCTCCCTTGAGTTTCCTACAATTTATTCAAGTATTATTTGGAAACAATTAAAATTTATGTGATTAGGGAGAGTTTAATCAGAGTTGTGCTTTAACCATATTTTCTTCATTACTGTACACAATGAATTCAAATAAATAATTGTAGTACCATAAATCCTCTTATTGATATTGGTCACAATGGAGAGAAGACAGTTCTTAATTATATTATTAGCAGTAGGAGAAAATAAAGGGATGTGTGTAAAATAGAGTAAGGAAATAAGTTCTCCTTCCTTCCTACCTTATAAAACTTAGAATTAGATTTGTAACAGAGAACTACTATAGGAAGAACTCTAAGAACCAGAAGTTTCTGTCCCATACTCTCCAAGGATTATGGGGAGAAAAATCAGAATAGCATATATAAGAGGAAAGTGGATGATGAGCTGTAGACATGTCAGATTTGAGATGATGACTGAACATGCATGGAGACAAGGCCCATTGGCCATTGAGAGTAAAAGGCATGTCTATTGACATAACAGGTAGAATGAATGGTCCAGCACCAGAAGGAGACAAAAAGTGGTATGAAGGCGGAATTTGGTGGGAAATTTACACTAATACAGGGAACTGGAATAGAAGGCAACAAGTGAAGGTTCAGAGAAAAGTGGGAGATGGGGCAACTTAGTGTCCTGAAATCTGAACAAACAGAAAAATGCTGTAGAGAAAGCAAGGAAGGTAGGCTTGAGAGAGACCCAGGGTTTCTGGCTAGGGCTTTGCTGCTAATTTGTAAAAGAGAAGAGTCATACAGCTTAGCTTGAAGCTACTCTGTTCAGCATAGAACAGAAAGTGGGAGCTAAAAACCAGGAGAGGGTCCGCTTGACTTCCCCTTTATTTTGAGACTTTGAAAAATGGTGTGAGGTATGGGACTCTTCTGATTACACTGCCTGTATATTATCTAAATAAAGTCATAATTGCACATAATGATGACCCAACGCTTAAAAAGTACCTTGCATTGATAGGAATCGAGTGTGGGAAAGATTGCATTTGATGGTAGTATTAACCATAATGGACTTCAAGTCACTACTTAGAAGCAGAAGGTGATCTAGTGGCATGGCAGCCCATCTCAAGGCTGGTAAATATATCTTCCAGTCATCTACTTCACATCTTCTTACACTTACTGCTTAATGCTAGCCAGAGAGAGCAGGGAGGCCCCAAAACAGACTCCATCACCATATCCAAAGGCTCTGTGGACAACATGCATGCATCTGTGGAGACCATTCGAACGCTGTTAAAAGAAGGACACTTGAAAAAGACCTTTTAGTAATCCTCAGGACTCATACGTCCCAATCTTCTGGTGCAAGTTATTCTTTTTTTCACTTTAGCTGCAGATAATCTGCCAGAGATGACACCGGATTCCCAAAATGTCCCTTTGATCTCCTCTCCAGGGCTAGAACTCTGGATAAATTTTACCAGGGACAATGATTTAAACATGGCATTGTTGAGCCGTAGCATTACTCTTTCATTTCCAACTTCCCATATGGGAAACACACATCTTCTCTTGTGTTTTATTAAAGTTTTGATCAAATGCATGCCACATGAAATGTTTGCAGCCATAGAGTGAATACATTTTGGCTATTTAAAAATCAGCGAAGATTTACAGTATAATTCCATTGTTGAAGTTATTCAGCAAAGCCAAGGCAAAGCCAAAAATCCTCATAGAGATGGTGAAGTGTAATTTGAGTTTCATTGAGACATCCAAGAATGAGGAACAAGAAGGTTCTGGGTGGCACGTGGGGTGCAAGCTTTCATAGTTGGCATTTCATTCAAAGAATCTATGATCTACAACATACGTAAAGCTCCTGCTTCGGTCTGTGAATGTTCTGGCACAATGGAAGGAGCTTAAGTACAGGCCTGGAATGTCTCACATCCAAGATGTTGGAAGCGACATCACCAGGAACTCCACTTTCTCTTTGTGCATTAGAAAAGTGCATAAGCTTGGTCTCTCATTTAGAGGTAATAGCTGAGTCTGCCCTCTTCAAATTACTTATCAATCCTCTAAAGCAGGGTACTAAAAATAATTTAGGGTTTCTACATTTTTCTAGAGAACAGCAAATCCTTTTTTGTTTTTTTACACTAAAGTTTACTTTGAAAGCTATTCATTCATTTAACAGATATTTGCTGAATACTAATTATGCTCCAGAAACTCTACTATGTATGAGGGATATACAGAACACATTCCTCAAAGTCTTATTTAACCCTTTATCTACCTTTATGTCCTTAAGAGGCAGCCTATTTAACCTATATAATCTTTCCATCAAAATCAACTTCTCAATTACTTTGCTTTCGATTCTTGAAGCACTTTTCCCTTTATAGAAATGTCTCCCATGTGTAGATGCCTGGAACTTAAAGTCAAAGGGCAGATGTGTTTTCTGTTCTGGCCATATGCTGTTCATCATATGGGCATGTCCATATTTCATCTTGGACATCCATATTATGTGATATGCTCATGCCTTACTGTAACCTTGGCACTCTTCCAGCCTTGCTGCTTTTCGTTTCTCAGCACAAAATCTCTGTGGTTTGGCTTATTATGTCCCAGATGTATTCATTTGGACTCTTTCCCTCAGGAAGCCTGGGGTCACAGGGTGGTAGAGTCTGAGACAAATGCTCCCAATTTTCTGTAATGAGCCCTGATTTCAGCTTCATGTTGCTGTCACTTACCCCTCATGGAGAGCTGTGTCTGCCAGACCTTTATTTCCCCATTGAAGCTGTTCCCTGCAATTGTATTTGTGAGGCTTCATGCTCTAGCTTTCTATGAGGCATCCAGATGAACGTATTTGAATTTCATGGTTGGGGAAATGTATTCATGAAACCTGGACTTATGCCTTGGTGTTACCCATTGATCTTTACTGACATCCTGAACAGATACAGTAGCCCAGAAGCTAATGCTTCATTATACTCTTTTTGGAGAAGTGAACTGAGAACAGGAGAGACAGAACCAAACCTGCCTATCTATGAGAGCCCAGAAAGTAGAACTTCTGGCTAGATGCTTATAGGGTGGTCTGCTCTTCACAGAATATTGATTTATATGGATCAAAATAAGCAGAGTAATTCCTTAGCATGGGGACTCCATGCAACTTAACAAATAACTGAGCAATGCTAACCTGCCCTCCAACACAATACTGCTCTGAGATCACAAGAGATTTCCTTTCTCTGCCCCTCCCCTTTTTTATCTGCACAGGTAGAACAAAATAAATGAATTTACAGAGTTCCCAGGGGCAGGATGGAGAAGTTCACAGAGGCATGAAGGGGAGGAGAGATACACTACTTAAGAAAGACAGGTGGACTGTCCTGCTGGTCCAGCTTCCTCACAAATAGAACATGGCAGCCTCTCCCTTTGACATAACATGTTGAGAGAGTTATCAAATTTAACACCATGCAATCTTTCATTAGACCTGCAAGTTTATTTCTCAAGCATGAATTCTTAACAAAAAAAGGAAAAAAGTAGGTAAGATGGCGTGTCCAAGTTAGTAATTGAGTTAAGCCTAGGCTGAGTTTAATAGAAAGAAAATACATGTAACAGTGGAATAAGGGGTGGGGGGGGATGTCAGCCAAATAATGAATCCTGTCCCAAAGATGGAGTGTTATGACAAAACTCATGTTAATTTAACTATACTCTCCATAAACTATTCAGGGGAAAGGCAGTAACAACAATCTGCCAGTTGTTATTTCAGAGTTGAAAGACCCTTATTCCCTAACTATAAAATAAAAAAATATAAATGTGTATGTTTGGGTGGACAGTTTTATGCGGGGATTACATTAAATAAGACTGATATACAATTCAATAATCGACACACGGTCTCAACTGCAGCTGGCCACACATGCCCAACTTCATGCCAATGGGAAAAATAGCCCTTTCTCAAACACTCCTATAAAATGCATGGAGAGAAACCTGTCTCTTTCAAAAGAGAAATGGCAAAGGGTGTGGCAAACAGGAGAACAAAGAAGGTGAACATGGCAAAAGAGAAACTGTATCTTTCAAAATGCTCAAATTCAAATATCCATTCACAAGAAACAATGGACGGGAAATTGATTAAAAAGTCTGATTTTGAAAAGAGAAGAGAATTTTACTCCAATGATCCTATCTACCTGTGTGCATTGGCTTCATAGAAAAATCTGCATTGACCAAGACCAAGTAGAATGTGCCCTGTGGCTCCTTTGGCATGATGTTTTCAGGGGGGCCTCAGTGGCCACAGGTCATCTCCAAGGATTGCTGGGTGGAATTAATCCTGCCCTGCTGATTTTTATCTCCAGGTATGTAAACCTCTTCCCAAATAAGTGCTTCGCTCCCAAGCTCTGAACACAAAAGATGTTCAATACATGCTGGCTAATTAGCTCTCTTTCACTTTCCAGATAACTTGTCCCAATTATCTCTTTCCCTTTCCCTTAATTTACTCTGTCTCAGATATGCCTTCACTTAGGCCATTTGGGCTTGTCTGTATTTGAGAGCAAAGATAACTTGTCTAAAGAACACATTCATTTCCAGTACCCTCCCCCCAACCTGATCTATTCCATTCATGTAGAGATATTAAGTCCTATACAGCTTTGGTCTAGTAAAGTTCCCTAGACATTCTTTGCTAAGTACCTTCTAAGGTGTCAAAAGTAGTGTGACCAAGAGAAGAGTTTCTGGGTCTTCTCTGTGTGGCCCTTGCTACTATCATCCATGACTGCTCTTCAGTTGTTGTTTTCTTGTATCAGTGTCCTATTTTTTGGAGACCTTGGACTTGAGTACCTTTAGAGAGGTATTAGCAGATAACTGCGGGGGTCTGTTTCCTTCAATGGAAACCAAAGAAAGCAGGGAAGGACCGTGTTCCATCACATCTTTCTCAGTCTTAATTCTGGGTGATCTGTGTTATGATATCAACATTTTTGGTCTGTTTGACAGGAGTTTTTGAGGTTAAACACACTCTCCACAATAGGAAAATTATAAACGCCATTACATTTTATTTTTAGATCCCTTAGATATCTTTTATATCTAGCCAATCTCTCTACCTTGATCAAATCTACTTCTCCAAGACTTCGAGGACAGGCATGATGAAACTGGGGGAGCTAAGGAGAAATGTTTTTTCTGACAATTTCATTCCTGAGGGCATGGAGGCTTTGGATCCACTAGTGTGGTCTTCTTCTCAACATTTTGAACCCTGATATTAAGAACCCATTTAGAAGACATGTGAGTTTGTTCACACTCTTAAGAATACCAACCAACCTAGGGGCGCCTGGGTGGCTCAGTCAGTTAAGCAGCTGACTTTGGCTCAGATCATGATATCACAGTCTGTGAGTATGAGCCCCACATATGTCACGTGCTGACACCTCAGAGCCCAGAGCCTACCTTGATTCTGTGTCTCCCTCCCTCTCTCTGCCCCTCCCCCATTCACACTCTGTCTTTAGCTCTCAAAATAAACATTAAAAGAAAAAGAATACCAACCAACTAGCCAATAAACATTAGAAAGGATGCCTAATTAGTCATTAGAGAAAGCTAATTAGATCATAATGCAACACCTCTATTCACCTACAAGAATGGCTGAAATGAAAAGACAGACAATACCAAGTGTTGGCAAGGTAAAAGCAGAGCTGGAACTCTCATATACCATTAATAGGAATAAAAACTGGAACATCACCTTGGAAGATGATTTTGGCAACATCCACCAAGCTGAATCTAAGCTTACCATTTGACCTAGTGATGTCAGACCCAGGTGCATGCTCGACAGAAAGACAAATTTAATCATGCCAATAGAATACTATTTATCAGGGCCTCCATGGAGAACTCAAATATTCATACAATGGGACACAATACATGATTAGAGCAAATACACGGTCATTTCAGACAATAACATGGATGAATTTAAAAATAAAATAGAGAGATAAAACCAAAGCCAACAGAGTATAACCATACTCTAAGAACAAAAAAAAAATAAAAATAAAAAAAGAAATCACGTATGCATTAGAATTCAAGATGCTAGTTACCTTTCAGAAGACAGTCCCTGGGAGGAGACAGAGGACGATTTCAGGTTGTTTGGAATGTTTCACCTCTTAATCTGGGTACTGGTTACGTGGGTAGGCTCACTGTGGATATAATTATACAGAAGAAGTTGTATATTTATGATCTGGGTGCTTTTCCATTGGTACATGATGCTTCTGTAAAAATTCACCTGAAATAAAATAAAATGTATCATTTAGATGTGTGCTAACAAGTCCACTAGCTGTAAATAACAGAATCTGTTGATGAATTATTAAAAATTAATGGCTTGCATAATGATACTGAGGCCATATACTTTAGTTTTACATAAAGAAACCTGGCGAACAATACTAGAAACCTTTACATATTTCTAAAATTATGCTTAAAAAATTGGTGTGCAAGTATCAAAAATTATATTTTACTTTTTCCAGCATTTTGAAAGCCATTGATCTTTACTTTCTTCTTGCAACTTGTACATTTTTCCTGTTCTGCTGGAAAGGAGAAGGCTATTTCTTGGCTTCAGATTCTTAAAAAGTTGCTAGGAGCGGAAAGAAGCTTAGCCTCACAGTCTCGCTGGCTTAGCAGAAATTTTCAGAAGTCAAAGGGAGTCAGCAAGTTCACCTTTACCTCCCAACTTAACATATTTCCTTGCCCATGCTGAGGCTTCCATCAGTCCAACTGGCTCATTTTTAATTCTTTACACACATATGTAATGAGTAATATAAAATGCCTCTACCTTCAAACTAGGACATTACTGTCTGATTTACCAAGGTTCAAGGAAAAGAAGAAACCACTTAGTGGTGAATAAATCAGCCAAACTAAATCTTTTAATTTAATATGATTCTTTCCCAGTCACATCGATCTGACAGAGATGAACTCTTCCAAAAAAAGTAAAATGACAGTAATTTTAAAATGGTTTGTAAAAGAATTATACAACATGTAGAAAGAATCCTAGTCTAACTAAATGGTATTTAAAAAAATGAAGACAGTGTTGTCGCTTCTATCAATGAATAGCTGATTGATTGCAAGTGATACATTCCTATTATTAATGACACTTGACAATTCCATTAGACTAATATGCAACCACTGCACTTTAATTCTCCTGATGAGCTTATCATTCATATTTTTACCCCCAGAGCTCAAGAATACAAAACAAAAGCAAGCATATTCAGAAGGTTAAATGAAGGTCCAAGTTTAAGGAGCAGAAAGACTCTTTCCTCCAAGACCCAGTGATAAAGAAGAAAGCAGGGCTTTCTAGCAGGAGTTATGCTGTAATTTGGCAAGTTATCCATTAGTCAACTTTTATTCTGTTTGAATAGCTACGTTTGAGTTAGCCAATTTATTGAATATTAGTCCATTCTGTCTAATCCCCTGGAGCTAGGTGCTTAAACCATTCAAACAAACCTGAGATCAAGAGTCCCTGGGACAAAACTCTGTTTTATCCAACTTAAAGAGAAGAGCAATGCCTCCAAATTTACGATCTTCTAAGCAATTTGGGTTTAATAGGTTGACTGTGAGATTCAATAACTCTCTGCCCTTGAACAAATCACTCTACCACTAATGAAGACAGGTTTGTGTGCTTTGAATACAAAAGTGTCTTAAGAGGCTGAAGTAATGATACAAGGTCATATCAAATAACAGCTTATTTCTATATGGCTAGATGTGTGAGGGTCCAAATAAGGATTCCATTAAGATAATTGCAGAAACGATGAGGAAAACACACGGGCAGAAGACACAACCAAATACAGAGCTTGACGAATACCAAATTTATTTATCTATGGACAAAATACAACATTTTTGTTATCTCCATAACTGACGATTCCAAATGATTCTTATGCATGACCATCTTTCTTGAGCTATATTTTTGTATTTGCCATTTTAACAGAAATGATAAATTGAACTTAATTGAAAATTCATTCTAGGGAAACTTAATTATCTACTTATTCACCCTCTTGAAAAAATAGTTGCTGAATACTGGTATGATACTATGCTAAGGTCTTTGGGAGGAAAAACATCAAATGAACTTCATCCAATTCTGAAGGGGTTTAAAAACCATTAGGGGTTGAAGATAACTAATGTTTCTTTTGGTTATAGACTGTATTCATTTGTTTGTTTTGTTGTTAATATAAAGAATGTAAGAGAAGCATGTAAGAAATGTGCAGGAGTTCCCAGAGGGCACGGATCTCAAAGGAATGAAATAACCAGAGATGCTTTCATGGAGTAGACACGAACCAGGGGTTTCCAATATAAAAGTGTACAGCGGACAGGTCTACAAAGTGGTTCATTTGTGATACAATGGAGAGTGTCAGAGACTATGGAAAAGTGGAGATCATGCACTCTTTTTAGAGGGCAAAGTCTTTCTTTTGTTCTAGTGGGTGATTACCAGGTATAAGATTCTTTATGTGGCCAAGTCTTCTAATGGTTCAACTGAAGCCACAAATCTGGAATTTTATGTGCAATTTCTATTCTTATAAATTTTGCAAAATTGTATATGTATGTATATATGTAATATATATATACTTATATGTATTTTTATAAAGCTTTATAACACATAAACTTATTGTAGTCTACAAATAAACTCATATACATCTACAGAGGCATTATATCTATATCTGTCTATGTATCAGATTACCAGAATTAAAACTGGTTGAATTGACTATATTTTAGTGATTCTTCCAAACTGTATTATATAAATTCTGCAGTTTGAAAAGCTCACTTGTGGATTATTGGTTGCTGTATAAGAGCCCTAGGCAATGGTTGGTTGCTCTTCTCAGTCTGGAAATATTAGTATTTCTGAGGAAATTTCTACAATCAGTTATTTGATATTTCCTTTCCTGTTGCTCTACTTTCTAGATTTTGAAAAACCTTATTGTTCTGAATTTCTTCTGATCTTCTTTTTGTTATTATGTATTCATTTTTAAGAAAGTTTTTCTTATCTCATTGCTCTTTTTATATAGCTCCACTTCCTGTTTCATGGATACAGTTTAGTTTCTAATGATATCCACATATATAGTATATATAGCTTACATATAAGTTTATATATATTTAGATTATCATATAATCATATATGTGTATATATACACACATGTATACACACACACACACACTTTTGAGTTTTCTTTTACTATTTTTATTGACTGTCTTTATTCTGATTTCTTTCTCTTTAATTTTCCCTCATCCTTGTATTTCATGTTAGATGCTTTGTTTAAATGCTGGGTAATCCTTCAATGTTTTATTATATGTATTGGGAAGTCAAGTGCTGCAAAGATGTTTATAAACTCTATTTGCATAGGTTGGCTTTGTTAATTGGTGGCCTTATTTTAGTGTAAACTTGCATAGCCATTTCATTTGGAAACTCTAAATCTATAGTTTTTTTTTCACATATCCTGGTTAGTTTTCTTAAAAAAAATTTTACTTCAGAGGTTATTAAACTTTCTCTGTAAACTTCCAGATAGCAGACATGTTATGCTTCATCAGCTAGAGAAGTACTTGGTCTAACTCTGTAATTTTGCTGCTGTAGCACAAAAGCAGACATGGAAAATACATAAATGAAGACTGTGCCTATGTTGCAATAAAACTTTATAACAACAGGCAGCAGTCCATTGCTTCCAACACCTGCCCTAATCTCCTCTCATATGCTCTAAACTCAGCTGCCTATATTCAGAGTCTAGCGAAAGAAGGAAACCTAACACACTTCCATTTAATATGCCTTGTGCTAAATCTTCCTTTTTTTAGTTAAGATATCGCCTCCTCAGCTATAATGAATGTTTCTGGGATTGAAGTGTCTCTGTCTATCTCCAAGAAGTAAATTTTCAGTCTTTGGCCATGAAGAGTAAAGGAGAGCAAGCAACTCTATAGAGGTAGCATATAATCCAGGAGACAAGAAAACAGTACAACTGTTTTCAGCATCACCTGATCCCCTACTATCAGATGTAATGTGCCTTCAATTTTCAAGCTTTCCCAAGGTGTTAAAACATGAACGTGTCTGGAATTGGCCTCCCCCATCTCTGGGAGTGATTTTCAACAGAGAGAGGGCTAGTCAGAGAAAGAGAGAGAGAGAGAGAGAGAGAGAGAGAGAGAGAGAGAGAGAGAGAGAGAGAGAGAGATTGAGAGAGAAGAGAGAGAATCCCAAGCAGGCTTCATGCTGTCCTCACAGAGCCTGATGGGGGCTCGAACCCACAAACTGTGAGATAATGACCCGAGTTGGAATCCAGAGTGGGGTGCCTGAGCCACCTACGTGCCCCCAGTTTTCTCTGGTCTTTAGCAGCATTCATAAGTCAAGAACCATTCACCCAAATGTTTGGCTTCCAATTTGTGTTGTTGAATTCGTTTCTCTTGTTTTCTTTGTACCTACAAGTTTATGCTTTCTCCAAATCCTTTAACCTACATTTGAGTAAGATTTGTGATGAGATTAACAGTAAATACATGTGATCAGTTTTCCATATTTAATTAGTAGCCTTCAGAAAGTGTTTGTGTGTGTATGTGTGTGTGTGTGTATATATATATATATATATATACACACACACACACTATATATATATTCTCTCATCTCTAAATCTATATCTATGTCTATATCTATCTATATATACACATGAGTGTGTATTCTGACCTTTGATATTCTCATCTTAATTTAACATCATTCAATTCCAAGTATAATACCATTATAGTCAAGAGCATGCTTTTATCCACAGATTTAGTTGCTAATATCTTCAAGCCCAAAGAATAAGATATCTGATCTCTACTGCCTCTGAACTAAGAGATGGTTTATAGTTTATATCCTTTACAACTTTCTAGGATCTATCTAGAACAAAAAAGAGATTACTTTAGGAAAAGATAAGTATGCTTTTATGTATTCACCCAAGCTAAGAAATTCTACCTTCCCTCCTGGTCCAGTTCACTGAAATCCCTTACTCACCAATTCTTTCACAAAGTAGGGGCAATAATTTTCTCTTTACCACAGAATGTTTCCCCAAATCTGGGGGATGGGGTGTGTGTACTCATTTAAAATGTAAATTGAAAGGACAAGCAAGCATTTCACTATAGGAAACCTTGAGTGCTGCTGCAGCTTACATCTCTGCCTATCTTTTTTGTGGATCCTATTTCCTGTTCAGGCACTTGCTCACTCTCTCGCACTCGCACTCTCTCTCTCCCTCTCTCCCTCTCTCTCTCTCTCTCTCTCTCTCTCTCTCTCGTCCCTCCATCCCTTCCTTTCTTTTATTTATTTTGAGAGAGAGAGAGAATGGGAGCAGGAGAGAGAATGAGAGAGAGAGAGAATGAGAGAGAATGAGAGAGAGAGAGAGAAAGAGAGAGAGAGAGAGAATGAATGAATCCCAAGTAGGCTCTGCACTGTCCATGCAAGATGACCAGTGTGAGCTCAAACTCACAAACCCAAAAGATCATGACCTGAGCCAAATTCAAGAGTCAAATACTTAACTCACTGAGCCATCCAGGGCCCCAATGCTCTCTTCTCTCTTATGATTCCTTTTCTATGCTCACTCTTTTTGGCCCATAATTAGTAGCATTCATATTAGCTTTCTACTTCTGTTTAACACATCAGTACAACCTAGTGTCTTGATTCAATACCCATTCATTAGCTCAAGTTTTGTAGATCCCTATGAGCTTGAATGGATTCATGTTCAAGACTGAAAGCAATGGGTTGGCTGGACTCAGCTATTATGCAGAATCTCTGTGAAAGAATCCTCTTTTAAGCTCATTCATGTGGACAGAATTTAGTTCTTTGGGGATATAGGCTAAGGTCCCAGTTCCCTCGCTGGCTGTCAGCCAGGGGCCTCTCCCAAGTCCCCAAGGTGATCCACTTTCCTTCCCATTTGATTCCATTCACCTGGGAAGAAACAATGGTACACTGAGTCCTTCTCAGGCATGAGGTCTCTCTGACGTTCTCTTCTGCTATTAGGCAGAGAAGCCGCTTTGCTCTTATATGCCAGTGTGATCAGATTAGATTTACTGGACAATCTCCCTATCTTAAGATCAACTCGATAACAAAAGTCCAGGGGTGATATCTTGACATAAAAACAGATTCAGGAAATTAGACTGGGACACCTTTGAGCAAACATTCTACCTATCGTGCTTCTGTTCATTCTATAGGAGTGTCATTAGTACTGGGACAATGTAATAGAGTTTACTCACAGCCTGGGTTAGTAGAGAGAAGTGTGACAACATCCAGAATACTTAAAATAGAATACTAGGTATCACTGTCCTGAAAACTTTAGCTATTCCTTGCCCCGGAGAATGTCTTGATGGACTTGTCCTTCAGCTGGGCCCCAGCCTCTAGTGCTTTTGTGGGACTTTTCTCTTTTCCTTACATCTCTCTTGATTTCCAAATATAAAGTATCTCAGTCTTTAGGCACTCCTGTTTCTGGATACAAACTTCCAGATTTCCATTTATGTCCACAGGCAGAACACTTTAAGTTATAGCCTCTCCTCAGGGACGATTACCAGAGTGCTGGCCAAGTGAGGAAATTCACTTTTTCACATCTAAATATGCCCAGTAACTAAATGAGAATTTTTGTCCTAAGAGAGATCCTGCTTTTTTTAATACTCCTATTTCAAAATGCTTATTATGTTCTTATACTTAAAAACTCTTACCGCTCTACCAAAGGTTTGTTTTTTCAATTAGTGAATATTAAATTTAAAAATATATCCAAATTGTTTAGCACTTTCTTAGAAACATAGCTAACAACAAAAGCTGACATTTTTTATTAGACATATGGAAGGCAAGTGGATCATTTAGCATTACTCCAATAGCATCATTTCAAAAGCTGCCTATGAGTACGGATGTAGACATGCATTAAAACTAGACAAACATATAATAAAAGTCAAAAACAACAATAAGCTTTTAAACTCTTTGACCAAGATCTCTAGCAGGATTAATCATGACCTGATCAATATTTTCATCTTATTATATGAGGAGAAGTAGCTAGGCAGCCAGCAGAGAGAACACCAACTCAGACTCTCCCACCCATGCATCAGCTCAATTCTCTTGGCTCACTGATTGATGCTTTATGTACACCCTCAGGCCAGAGATCTTGTCTCCTGTGTTTTAAGGAATCCAGGGTACATAGCCAATGGTCGATAAGTAATAATAATTAATATTGAATCTCACTCCCTGGGCAGTGCTCCCAGTATTGATAATGTCAATGAGGATTATGTCTTCCAGGAAAAAATGTAAGATAAATTTCCTGGCTGGGCCCCAGTTATAAGTAGAAGAGAAAAATGAACTAAAGTCTATCACATAAGAAGTCAGAACGCTTAAAAAAACTATCAGAAACACAGAGGAATGGTTAATTCAATTATTCTTGTCTTTTTGTCCTCTTTCCCTTGTTTTATTTGCTTTTCGTTCAATTCATAATATAACAAGCACCCATACATCCATAACTCAAAGCAAGAAATAAAACAGCAAATAACACACAGTAGGCCCAGTGGCAATATACAAATTATCTAAGAAAAGGAAAATGGAAGCACAGATGAGGAAAACTGAAGCTAGCCAAAATTTGGAGCTCCTGTGGAGACCCCTACTACGCTAAAAGGGGCAACCCTCCAGAGCTGGGGCCTTCAAAAGACCTGGTTGGAAGAGGTTAGGTATGCTGGTAAATGGGAAATGCAAGTGAGGGGTACTAAGGTAGAGGGGACACTCATCGGAGATGAAGCATCAGCTGATTACCCACTACTCTGGCATTACTTCCACCATTTAAGAGCCTCTCCAGAAGTAAGTTCCTGTTAGGAGTTTCATATTCACTGTTCTGTTATGCATATGTGTAAACACTCACACCCACAGTCACACACATATTTCCACAATTATCAGACCTTTTGAAAAAGAATATCTTTCAACAAACTTATAAAAGACATCACGTGCAGGAGGTTTTATGGAAAAAGCAGAACTTGTCTGTTTAATTTTTAAGAAAAGGGAAATAAAATTGTTTTAGAGCCCCATTAGGTATGCTGGTAAATGGGAAATGCAATTTTAGGAGATGTTATAGCCCCAAATTCTGGGAAAAGGAATCAAACAAACAGATAAACTACTGATCTCTATGCATATACACATACCAATCTCCTTTGATTTAAGTTCTTCCATTGACCAATTTTGATCAGCCTCTAATATTTTGATGACCTCCTGATACCCTTGTATGGATGCTGGTCCTATCTAGAATCATGAACCAAGGGAGTAGTGCATACTCAGTCCTCACCATGCTGGTCCAGCCTCCTCCATGGGAAATGCTATCTGGACAAGAACATATTCAGGATATCATCCTAGGGATGGCTGCCTTACAACCATCAGTCTATCAGCAATGATCTCTGGTACACCAAAATACATCCACGTTAGTTTTATTTCTGTTAAAATTAGTTAATGTAAAGTGAAAGTTCACAGGGTTTTTTTTTTTTTTTTCTGAAACTGAGAATGAGCTGGGCCTTTCTTATTAAGCTGGTCTTGGAGATCTGATGTCTTGGAGATATAATGTCAGATATTTGCTCTGATAACCCCTACAATTATTCTGAAATGTTGTTGTTGTTGCCGTGCACCTCATGGTGCCTCAGTACCCCTCTTTGTTAACATTCCCATCATCCAGAATTAGTTTCATGCCTGAACTACGGGATTTCTATATGACAAACACAGCTCCATGCTTCACTAATGGAAACTCCAACCACATAAAAGATGTGAAGCCTAGTGAATAAAATACTCTCTTTCAGAACACACATTATCTATTTATGTCTATTTTTAATATCTATCTCTATTAACCTCTATCTAAAAATATAATGACTATTTTCTGATCCAATGTCAGCTCTGTTGATTGCTGATATTCTTTGGAAAACAATGGAAATGAGTATTTCAAATCAGTGTTCTAGAAATTCCCAAATGCACGATCATTTGAATAGACTCCTCTGACATTTCTCATAACAGCATTTTAATTCTCAATAAATATATCTTCAGACTTCAATTTTATAGTCACCACTCTGTGTTCTGATGTGTAGAGCTGGGAATATAGGGGATGATAAGTCTTGTGAACTAGATAATATAAACAATGCCAGTAAAGTAAAAACACGTATGACATGATGAAAACGATATTTATCCAACAAATTATTACAAGTAGTTTAAGATACCTATCAAGTATAGAAACTCTTTAATTTGTCACATTCTTCCTTGGCAAGAATACAGTCATTTTGGATACTTTCTTTCTATAGGCCATTTTAAACTTTTTGGGGGGCTTTATTTTCTCTCCACTAATTAGTCTTTCCATATCCAGTGATATTTAGTAGGGTAACAAAGTGAGCTACTTTTCACATTTGAAATCTCAACAACCAGACCCAGAAACGCTCAAGCTACTTTCCTTTAGACAGATTCTGGCCAAAAAAGATTCAGATATAGGTAATTTACTTTTTACATGCTACATCCTGCCAAATTCTGGATAGAGATTTACAGAATCTGTGGCAGAGAAATTTTTAAGGATTTAGCAGCTCACTTGGATTTTTTTTCTTTCTTTTTGCTTGGGAGCTGCATGTAATTTTCCCCAGATAAATGTTATGAGAAATTCCTACCTTTCTGACTTTTAGAATATTTGTGTGTGTTTAAGGTATGTATACCTGAGTGAGTAAAGAAGTCTAATGAGATTCGTACTAAAGCTTTGGTTCTGAACACAATTTTTAAATCAATCTTGCATTATCTTGTTTAAACTCCCTTAGTTTGATGATTAGTACAACCAAGTTAACAAAAATGACTACGTCTGTATGTAACCCAGTATTCCTTCAAAGCAGTTTGCCACTATTTTTTTTTCCAGAATCATTTTTATTTTTAGAGAGAGAGTGCGGGGGAGAGGAACAGAAGGAGAGAGAGAATCTTAAGCAGGCTCCATGCAGACCATGGATGCATGACTCGATTCCAAGATCCTGGGATCATGAACCTGAGCCAAAATCAAGAGTCAGACTCTCAACTGACTGAGGGATCCAGGCATCCCTGCCAATGAATTTTGTTCACTGCCCTGAAGTGACAAGTATAGGCAAAATGCCTAAGAAGCCGTGCTTACCTCTCATAGTGGGCACACTCAGGGCTCTGGCTCTAGAACAGTTTGCCTGGCAAACATGTTTTCGAAAAGAATCGTGAATGCAGACTCTAGTCCCTTCTTCTGGCATTTTCCTATGAACTGATGTATCTATGAGCATCGGGCATGCATGCTTTTTAAATGACATGTGGCATGGTGCCTGGGTGGCTCAATTAGTTAACTGTCCAACTCTGGCTCAGGCCGTGATCTCACAGCTCATGGCTTCTCGCCCCTCATTGGGTTCTGTGCCGACAGCTCAGAGCCTGAAGCCTGCTTTGGATTCTCGGTCTCCCTCTCTCTCTGCCCCTCCAATTCATGCTCTCTCAAAAAGAAATAAAACTTTTAAACATTTAAAAAATAATAAAAGGTAAATAAAATGAGGTGTGTCAGTCATTTTGAGGAGAGACACATATGTCCTCCTAACTCCAGGCCCAGTGATTACAAACCCTCTCCCATCCCCCAACTCTGGTAAAGTATTTTCTTGAGCCAGGGGCTGAGGACTACATTTACTCTTCACATCAGACCAAAATGATGTACGTTTTCCTTTCTGGAAATTCCAATATGTGTCTCTTTCCTGCTTCTTCATACATTTTATTTCACTCATTGAAACTAGATGATAGTCCAGGTTTAAGTGTTTTGCTGATTCCTTAAGAAGAAATCATTTTATAAAACATGTATTTTATGGTTACAGCAGCGCTAAGATTTTCTTTAGTGATCTAAGTGTTTTAAAACTATTTGGGGGGGGCGCCTGGGTGGCTCAGTCGGTTAAGCCTCTGGCTTCAGTTCAGGTCAGATCTCACGTTCATGGGTTCAAGCCCAGCATCAGGCTGTGTGCTGACAGCTAGCTCAGAGCCTGGAGCCTGCTTCAGATTCTGTGTCTCCCTCTCTCTCTGCCCCTCCCCCTCTCATGCTCTGTCTCTCTATCAAAAATAAATAAAACACTAAAAAAATTTTTTTAAAAAGCTACTTGGGAAAGAATTAATAAGTTTAGAACATTTACCTCTGGCAGAATATAAAAAAGCCAGTGTTTAATTCCTAAGACAATAGCAAAAGCAGGTTTTATGTAAAACATGACAGTTCAAAGTCAACTCCCAAGGTCCCAAAGCTATTTATTTGCCTGGTTATATAACACACTGAAAAACTTTGACTAGAAATTATTAATGTTTTATCGTCAACTGACACTGAAAGCAAATAGGTCAGACCATGTTTAGCCTCTGTTCTTATATTAATAGGAAAAGATTAAAAGCAGTTGAAATTGGCCAAGGTTGTCATTCTATGATTGAGAAAACCAACTCAGGGTATAAATTCCAATACATGTGTATCATTTGCAGCTAAATGCCAGCCATGGAAGGTCGTGCGCTTAGAAATCAGATTTATTTATAATATTAATTCTACTGAGATGCTTTAACAGAATCCTATGGCCATCACGTCAACCCCACAGGGCTCTATCCAAGCGGAAGTGTGTCACTGGGCCAGAGGAGTGGACTCACACCCATTCTCAACACATAAAGGTCCTTTCAATAAAAACAATTCTGTACTTGAGTTTGGGATATGTAGAATCATGAAGTGTGAGAGCATTTCAGATTTGGAGCTGCGGAGCGATTTACACAGTATTTCAAAACTTACTTCCGGTGAACATTTTAAACAGTGAACATACGGAAGAGTGGAAATAAACCCAAAATCTTTAAAAAAATTTTTTGTCTTTTGAAATTTAATTCCAGAAACCCCAAATCACTGTCACTTAAAAAAGGAAGTAACTGGAGAGAAAGAACTTTCTGAAGCTTATCTTTTATCTTGTAGCCCGGGTAAGAGACAGTGTTTTGGAACACTCCAGGAAGACGTACTTAAATAGCATCTTGCTGGTTTTCAATGAAAAAATGCAATGATGGCACATCAGTTGGTGACCTAAGAGGTGTGACGGAAGCCTGGTCTGAGGCGAAGAGCTTGCAGAACCCCATTCTCCTATCCAAGTACTAACCAGTCCCGACCCTGATTAGCTTCCGCGATCAGACAAGATCGGGCGCGTTCAGGGTGGTATGGCCATAGACAGCAAAACCCCATTCTTGTGAGGGTGAGGAGACCCTCATACAATTATTGGAACAGAAGGGTGAGTGGATTAGAGAGGAATAGTTTAGACTTCCTGGTATCAGTTGGATCTGATTCTTGGTCAAGGCCCTTAAAAAGCTCTTAGTTAAAAGCCTGTAGTATATCTCTGAAATTGCAGTGGTTTTAGAGTGTTCTCCAAGTCTCAGTGGTGGAATAGGCACAGCAACTCACAGCAACTTTGCTTTAGGATGATAAACACTCTCTCAGGTCAGGGAAGGAGGCTTTGGAAAGAACAAAGGAAGCATGCATTTTTTTCTTGCTGTTGTGAGAAGCGAAAGAAATCTTTCAAGCAGAGAAGATGGTGCTCTCACTGGAAGACTAGGCTTATGTGTCTATCATTAAGCATTTCCCATTTTGGAGCAGATGACCATTTAGGTATTTTTTAATTTTTTTATTTTTAAAATTTGTTTATTTTGAGAAAGAGAAAGCATGTGTGCAAGTGGGGGAGGGATCAGAGAGAGAGAGAGAGAGAGAGAGAGAGAGAGAGAGAGCAAGAGAATCCCAAGCAGGCTCAGCACTGTCAGTGCAAACCCAATGCGGAGTTCAAACTCATGAACCACAAGATCTTGACCTCAGCTGAACAAAGTTGGATGCTTAACTGAATGAGCCACTCAGCCATTCTACTATCTAGGGTTTTAAATAAGAGATGACATAGAATCCAAGAACAAGCATAAATGTATCCATTCCTAAGAGATCTCTTTGTTTCCTTCTAATAGGAAAACTTGTTTTGTTTCCCCCAGAGGCAAGGCAGGTGAATAGATAAAGATGGGGAGAGAGTAGACTTTTCTCCATAAAATCTCAGCTATTTTCATAGAAAATTCAAATGTGTTCATGAACTGCCATTTATTAAGCCTGGTGCTTTTCATTCTTCACCTCACTGAACACTCACAAATTATCCTGAAAGATTTAGTGTTCACAGTCTCATTTTATTTATTTATTTTTTGTTTTTTTAATGTTTATTTCTTCTTGAGAGAGAGTGTGTGCATCTGAGCAGGGGAGGAGGGGCAGACACACACACACACACACACACACACACACACACACACACACAGAATCCAAAGCAGGCTCAGGCTCTGAGCGGTCAGCACAGAGTCCGATGCGGGGCTTGACCCCACGAATTGCAAGATCATGACGTGAGCTAAAGTGGGGTGCTTAATGGACTGAGCCACCCAGGTGCCCCTAGTATTCTCATTTTCTAGACATGGATACAGATACACAGTGACTTGCCCAAGATCACATATATACTTGGTTTATGGTAGAATCCAAAACTAGAATGCCAAACTCCAAAGATGGGTCTTTCCTCTGATGCGCACTTTTGTCCCACTCCATTGAAGACTTTCCGCAAATGTAAGCTGTACTCAAAGGTTTCTTGGGGGTGACGTAGTTGGAGAATCCCTCCGGCCTAAAGCAACCTGTCTTTATGTAGCACATTAGTGAAACAGAATTTCTAAATTGATAAAGAGATGTGGTCAAAGGTCTGCTTGAGGTTTGGCATATTTGCAACTTGGCCATTATTGTTTCTGATTATTGTCTACCTCCTTATATCATTTCTAACCTTATGTATTTATTTTGAGAGAGAGAAAGAGAGAGAGAAAGAGAGAGAGAGAGAGAGAGAGAGTGTGTGTGTGTGTGTGTGTGTGTGTGTGTGTGTGTGTGTGTTTGCACGCGTGCCCACAAGTTGGAGGGCGGGGCAGAGACAGAGACAGGGAGAAGGAGAATCCCAAGCAAGCCCTGCACCATCAGCACACAGCCCAATGTGGAGCCCAAATTCATAAACTGTGAAATCATGAGCTGACCAGAAATCAAGAGTCAGACGCCTAACTGACTGAGCCACCCAGGGGCCCCAGTATTGTAGGCTGTTTTTACTGCAGTCTGAGAGGTTGGCGGATATCATTGTGACAGCAATACATAATAATAAAAGCAAAAATAAGTACATGCTATAGATAATGATAAACACAATGGCTACCCAGATCCACAGATACTAGATGTGAAGTACGTCTTGTGCCCATATCTTTTGTGCTTATAGGAAGAATAATTTGAAACTTCAAGTGAAATGGTATTTTTTTTTTAATCAAGCCATTCTGGTTGGTGATCGGCACTATAAGCTGTCAAAAAGCATTATTACCTACTCCATATTTTAAGTGTCCAATTATTCTTTTCTCTTCTGGACTTTAAGTCTGAAATATGGTCAAGTGCTGAAGTTTGACTATAGTGACGATAGCCTGCATGAATCTTGCAACATGAGCATTAGAACTAAAAGATCTCATTAGAATCAAGTAGAAAGCACAAGTATCCACTCTCCAGCATTCCTGATACCACAGTTCAGGCTTTCAATATAGGCACTGTAGAAAACCATAAAGGCCAGATGCTCGCTCTTTATCACTGTGATTGCACTTCCAAGTATTGGTGACAATTAGCTCCTAAAATCCTCCAGCATTCATCCCTGAAGGAACTATCCAAGGACTGACATGGCGGAGAGAGGAAGGGGCAGAACTCCTGGGGGTGTCAGAGCCTGCACTATGTTCTAGTGGCTGCGAAGAGAAAGGCTTGGACAAACTCTCCCTTGGCTGGTGTGCAGGAAGGAAATCCAGAATTTCTGGCCGAACCTGGACTGGGCGACGATCACCTGCCTCAGCTGCTGTGTCTCACTCTCACTGACATCAATTCAGATGGGATCATTTAGGGATTCAGGGCGTGACTGAAAACTTTCATAAGCTTCAATCCATTTAAGTGGATTCAGAGATGGAATAAAGATAGAAAAGCGGGGAGAAAAACTTGTGTTTTAGAATTACTCAAAATCCTGATTGAGTTACATGCCATGGTCCTCTTTTCTACAGGTGGATAAAATATATTTACCCTGGCAATGTCCCACAAGAGTTTTTTCATGCAGAGGAAATGGCCCAGATATTAAAGATTTGTGTTTTTTTAAATTTATGTACTATTAAAAGATAACAGTTCAATGCTTTGGCGTGTCTTTCTTTTTTTTTAATTTTCTTAATGTTTTATTTATTTTTAAGAGAAAGAGAGAGAGAATGAATGAATGAATGAATGAATGAATGAGCAGGGGAGGGTCAGAGAAAGAGGGAAACACAGAATCTGAAGACAGACTCTAGGCTCTGAGCTCCTTATCAGCACAGAGCCCAACGTGGGGCTTGAACCCACGAACCTTGAGATCATGACCTGAGCTGAAGTCATATGCTTAACCAACTGAGCCAACAGGCGCCCCTTTGGCATGTTTTTCAAATATACATGAATTTCTTAGAATTAATGACTTACTGTTTCATTTTGTGCTATAAAAATGTTATCATGAATGAATCTTCCAAATAAGACACTTAGCTTCTTGATCCTAGTTTGACATTTTAAAATATAACTACCATGAAGATCAGTATTTATCTTATCAGTTCCAAGATTATAATGCTATTTCAAGGAAAAGAGTCATAGTAGGTGATAAACTTTGTTTTCGGATTTTCTTTCAGACACCCATGCTAAAATGGTTGTGTTTTCCAAATTTTGCGATGCTATAATCCTTAATGATTTCTTGGCACAAATAGAATTACTTTTTCCCTTTGGGAGCTGAGTTTGTTTAAGTCAGTTAATGGTGTCTGCACAGAAGGTGATAGAAAAGTGGTTTGTCTTCCCCCACTGTGGCCACAGTAGCGTGACCACATTCAGGTCTCCTCTGACCACATTCTGGCCTTCTCTGCACTATTAGAAAGGAAGTGAGTTTTTCTTTGGGATTTCCCCACTGATTTCTTCTATCTTCTTCTTCTGCCTTAGCTCTCTACAAAAACACCTGCCTTCTGCCATCCTGGCCAAGAATGGGATTAGCTGAGGCAGCCTGAGGGTTCATTTTAACTACAAGAAGCTCTTTCATTATACTGTGAGCGTGGAAAGTCTCCCTCCTCTTCTCCATGGCTGGAAGTGTCTGCATTTCTGTCAAAATTGGGAGTATTGGCCTGATCTTCAACAAAGGAAAAATTGATGGAGCAGTTATCAAGCACTGTGTTGGACCTTGAGTAAAGAAAGATCTCCTTCTGTGTTTCTACCAAGAAAGAGACACCATTTGTAACGTGATTATAAATTAGCTGCATGTCTCATCTCAGTGTTAGTCCCTGCATGAAAGTGGCCACCTGACCTCCATTTCCAGAAGATGGTTTTCCAGTTTGCACAATTGTTTCATAATAACAACTTATTAGAGTTCATTATATTTCAGATGACTGTCTTTAATCCATTTTAAGGTGTATTTATTTAAAAATGTATCATTAAGAAACATGTTTTTGAGTTCCGAACCTCTCATCTGTCTACATTCACTTGGGCTATAACCATCTCAAGATGAATGATTCACTTCACTTCCACCTTCCCTGTCTGTAGCTAGTTCCACTCACAAAGAAGTGGATTCTAGGAAGTACCTCTCCAAGTATTAGAGAGAATGACAGTGGGTCTATTAATGTTTCTAAAAGCTCTGTGCTCCTGTCAAAAATCACCCAACGATCACTGAGTACTGTAACAAACGCCCAGCAGGAAGGGTTCTGGGCTCCAGCATCTCCTAAGCCACTGGGAAACCTGATCCTCACCATGCTCTGCAGTTGTGGCCAAACTCACATATAATGGAATCCCAACTCTCTCTTGGACAGATGCTAGAAAGGATTCCCTGGTGAGAAAGAAAGGATGTCTTTTAACTCCTTACAGCAGGGGCTTGGTAGGAAATATTAGATCAGCATCTCCATGTACACATTTATGTCTTGTATATTTCAGTTTACCCAGACTTAAGTACAGAAAGAACCTGGCACCCACAGGGCACCTAATTCATTTCCTAGAATAAAGAGATGAATGAAAAAATTAGCCTTGACACTTCATTCTTAATCATCTGAGCCACCCAGGCACCCCCAAAATCATGACCTGAGCCGAAGTCGTATGCTTAATCAACTGAGCCACCCAGTTGCCCCATGGTACTTCATTCTTATCATGCTTTCTATGTCTGTTCTTTATAAATTTGCTACTGAGTATGCATTCTTTGAATATTTTTTTCATCCAGAGATGGCCATCCTAAGCTTCTCCAGGCATCCTCACCCTCCTTCTGTGTTCCTTACATGCTTTTCTCTCTCTGGTTCCAGGAGCAACCTATACTCATCAATGACTATGGATCCCATCACTAGACTTTGACGAACTAGAAAACAACTTAATAATTTGATCTGAAACAAATGAAATTAGAATGTTGGTGAAAATACAAAACTAATAAGTTAGACGCACAAACACTTTCACAAGGATTTTCTGCCATGAGCTTTGGCTTTAAGAAGATTTCATTCTTCAAGCTGTTTTTGGAAAAACTGTAAAGGCCATCCTGTGTGAACTGACTGGATAGCCTTTGTGAAAATGGAGTAGCATTGTAAATATTTAGGCTCATGCTATATTTTCTTTTTTTCTTAAGTTTCTTTATTTTGGGAGACAGAGAGCACGAGCAGGGAAGAGAGAGGGAAAGAGAGAATCCCAAGTGGGTTCTGTGCATTCAGTGAAGAGTCCAATGTGGGGCTCGATTCCACAAAACCTGAGCTCATGACCTGAGCCAGAATTAAGAGTTGGATGCTTAACCCATAGAGCTACCATTGCACTATATTTTCTAATATCCATATTCCCCAAGCCAACCTCCCACCATTGCTATTACCAAACTTACTACTCTTTAAAGCATGACTACATAAGGGTTAAAAGACTCTCATCCCCAAACAGGGTGTTGGTCTCAATGAAAGTGATTTTGCCGCCATCTGCACCTGCACTGAGGTGCCCTTTCCAGGTCGAAGTTCTTCTCGAGTGTTCTCTCAGTCTCCACGCTATAAGCATAGAATCTCTGGAATCTCAAAACCTACCACATTATAGCTCTGTTTGTTGCTATGAATATCATCATGGATTAGTTTACCTGACTTTTATGAGGATCATTTCCCTCAAACATGCCTACTTTGCTGGATTGTTTTGAAGAGAAAATGAGATGAGTTTTAAAATGTCTAGCCCAGTGTGAAACAAAGACTGGATACACAATTTATGAGAGCTAATTTTACCACCATCACTATGGCAATGTACTCATCCCCCAAACTTACTGTAGTCCCAAAGCAAACATGCTCTTATATTTACATTCTCCATTATTCTCAATGAGCAGATCCTTTTTTTTTTTTCCTGGTGAGAAACATATCTGACTCTTTTGATCTTTATTTTCCCTTCTTCCTCTCAGGGTCCCGCTGTCCCACAGACTCGCTGAGAGCACTCCCTTCTCCCAATCTTCCTTACTGTGCTTCCTTTTCCACAATGCTGGAACAATTTGCTCCTAAAAATAAACCCTATTAGCACATTTCCTTGCTTTAAGTCTTTTGATTGGCTCCTGATTGCCTAGTTAAACGGCTTTATTTATTCTAATTCTCCTTCGAGTCTTTTATTTCCTAATATGAATCATGGATCTCTAAGATGGGGTTGTATGTCAATTTTACTAATGCACATTTCCACTGAAAAAGTTTTAATGGCATTTTTAGGGAACTATTTCACAGGGGTACACAGGGCAACGCTGGCCTACAGTCAAGTCCAAACCTCTTAGCACAAATACAGAGTTGGCTGGCAACCCCTCTTTTCCAATCTCCACATCGTTCTGCTTCACACTCACTTTTTGTTCCAAATCTACTGTTTTCAAAAACCACGCTTTGCAGTCTTATCCCTCCTTTGCAGATAACAGGATTGGCCCCTGAAACTGTCTCCTCCAGTCTTCTACCAGAGGCTTCTCCATCCGCTCAACTTGCGGACCTGCTGATTCCTTCAGAAACAGCTCAGATGTTATTTCCTGTGAAGCTCTTTTTATTCTTCTGCCTCCTGAGCAATGTGGGTACAGTGGGAGTTTAAGAAGAAGTGATGTTCATACCTCTCTTATATTTATCACCTCGCTGTGTGAAGTGTGGTCTCCCTTATTAAAAATAAACTCCATACGGACATGCATGTCTAGGCTTTACTCCCTTTGTACCTTCTTTTCTAGTTCACTCCTTAACATATATATAGCGAGAGAGATGGGGTTTAATGAATGTTTACTAAAATATTTGCTAAATATGCCACAGATAGAATGGTATTTCTCACACACACAGGCACATGTGCTCGCTCTCGCTCTCTCTCTCTCTCTCTCTCTCTCTCTCTCTCTCTCACACACACACACACACACACACACACAGCCAGACTGTCACCAAATGATGTGGTTAATAACTTCTATCTTCAATAAAGTCAACCTTTACTTCACAAGTCCATGAACTTTTGGAAATTCCCAATTCCCCTGTTCCCAATCAAACACATCCCATAAACGATCATCCCTAAGGACCATGATCTCTCCAGGATATTCTGCCTGACAAAGACATGGCTGTTACATTCTGTGCCAACGCTAGTGTTAGAGCATATCCAACTGACATTTAAGGTTCATCTAGAGCTCTCTCAGAGTCAGCTCCGATGAAAGTATATGATAGGGACCTCAGATCGCTTCTTGGAAAGCCCACTTTGTCATTATCAACGATTCTCAAGCCAATGCCAACTCATCTCTCAGACTGACACCCGATAATGGTTTCAGTAGAAGAGCAGCTGTTTCACATTATTTGCCTCTCTGTGAACAGCACCCAGGTACTCCCATTCCCATTGTTTTATGAATGCGCTAGAGAAATGGCAGGTTGCCAAAGACAGGATCCACATGGTTGCTTGAAACAACGCCCCAGACAAAAAAAGGAAAGGAAAAAAAATCCCTCACAGATTGCAATGTGTACAATTTTGGCTGTTTTGCACATCCTCTGCAGCTGTGCATTCATGATGCTATATTTAAGCAAAAATCTGTGTAAGAATTAGTCACTAGGAGATAGAAGTTTGGCGGCCATTTTAAGGATTTGGCTGCAATGGTTGTTAAGATTCTCTCCTTCCAGAAAGAGCTCTGCCTGTCTTATCGTCAACCAGAAGTATGATGTGATGACTTGCTGGAATACAATCTTTTCATATATTGTAAGACTTACTAAAAAATTAGCAAGCTCTCATTTTCTTTGCGAAAGGTATCACTGTCATTTTGTGCTGATCTGTGTAGAGTCATGACTGTCAGAAAGTTGGGACTTTTCAACAGTCATGAAAAGAGAAACCTTTGAAAAAGCTTAGTGTCAACCCAATAGATCTTTTCTTATGCCCCTCCTTCCTTACTCTGAGGAAATTCAGAGTAAAATCATAATTAATGGAGAGAAGGTTGCTCAGTTGAAATGTACAAGACCAATTGATTTTCAACAGGATGCAAATCCTAAGTGAGGAGACACCACCAATTTCTCATTGTCAGACCTAAGAAATACTTCAGACAAACTCTGCCTAACAAAGAAGGAAAATAAAATACTTTGTAAACTCATCTATTGATGGAAAAAAAGAACATGAAACATAATGACTACCAGAAGAGAAAAAATCCTTTGGGTTGTTATAAGATACCTTGTTTTCTAAGATATGTAAAAGTCAGCACCTTTAAATAAGTCTTTGATATAGAAGTCAGGACAATCTCTGGGAGAGGAGAAGTAAAATTACATTAGCTAATCTCACAATGCTTGGCCTTCTCAAGGAAGTTACTGTAGTGTGCCAACAGAATTCAGCAGATCCATTTACATCTTCTCTGAAAAGTGCTATCATCTTTTTCCAGAAACCTGTGAAGCTTAGATTTGTCTAAATCTTATTTGCCAGTTACACACTTCAAATATTTGTATATTTCTGAAAATAGAGATGGTCGTTAAATTTCATGTCTTTCTTATGTATGTTGAATATTTTAGCATAATTTAAAAATTCCATCCAGGGGTGCCTGGGTGGCTCAGTTGGTTAAGTGTCTGACTTAGGCTCAGGTCATGATCTCACGGTTTGTGGGTACGAGCCCCGCATCGGGCTCTGTGCTGACAGCTAGCTCAGAGCTCGGAGCCTGCTTCAGATTCTGTGTCTCCCTCTCTCGCTGACCCGCTCCTACATGCTGTCTCTGTCTCTCAAAAATAAATTTAAAAAACACAGAAAAAACATTTTTAAAAAATTCCATCCAAACTATTTCCCAAAACTCACCTCCAGTTTGGAGCAACTTCTTGCCTCCAATTAGCTTATGTCTATCATTCAAATTCTAGTTTGGAGTCTTAAAAGTTATTTTTTCCCCAAGTGAATTAGAAAGAAAGTTGAATATTGATCTACAATAAAAATATGTGAATGTGTATGGCTAGGATAAGATTATTATTATTTTAGCATTTTATTTACTATCAGGATAAGGGTATTCTTTAATCTCCATTCTGAATTCCCCACCCAACTTAAATTATGGCTTCAGTTTTTAAGCATTACCCTGGTTAAATTGCTCTATCTGTATTTACATTTTCTCATAAAAATATTGAATAATGAGAAAACATATGAAACGCTAGTCTATAGTGCTGGACCCATCATAAACACTCGGTAAATATGAGCTATCATCAAAAGTCTGCTGTAGGTACTCAGTAAAAGCTCTTTTCATTGCCTAAAGGAGATGTTATCTCTTCATAATTCTATGAGTGATATTTTCAAACTAGATAGAATTCATTGTAGAGAGACCAAATTAATTTGCTAAAATTCATTTGTACAGGAAAAATGTCATTTTTGGAAATTTACAATCCCCACAAATTTCTAGATAAGCTCTGAAATAGTTTCTATGACTTGCTTTGATTTTTACAAATGATTAAATTGTATATTTAGTTTTAATATGGTTGCATATTCTAAATGCAGCAGTGTAGCTCTGGGCTATTATTATCTAGTGTCAAAATTGACCAATTCTGTTACTTCTGTGAACATTCCACTTAGAATGTTTGTTTGATGTTGGAAAGATAAAATAATTGAAAATTGACTGTAATTTAAAGCCTCAAACCAGTTGTGTTAAACTTGACTGAACTTGGGCTTTGTTAGACATCCTAAAAGAGGAAAATGTCAATGAATGAGAATCCCAAGTACTGTCTGATGAAAGAAGGACCAGAGGTGAGAGGCACTCACCCCAAGAGGGTTCAAGTAACCCTCCCAAGGTCCAGACCACCCTTTCTGTCCATATACCATCAAAAAATTTTTAAACGTAAATCATGTGTTAAGCAGTTGAAGTGCACCCTGTTTTAGACCAACCAAAACCAGATTTCAAACCCTAATTCCTCCTTTTTTTTTTTAAAGTTTTTTATGTCTTTATTTTATTTTGAGAGAGAGAAAGAGAGAGAGAGGCAGAGGCAGAGAGAAGGAGACACAGAATCCAAAGCAGGCCCCAGGCTCTGAGCTGTCAGCACAGAGCCTGATGCAGGGCTCAAAACTATGGTCCCTCGGTGGCTCAGTCGGTTAAGCGTCCGACTTTGGCTCAGGTCATGAAACCCTAATTCCTCCTTAAGGAAATTCTAGAAACATTTCTGATGTCAACAGGAACATTTCTGTATCTATACACAAAGCTGGACTAAAACAATCATAAACTCACTACTGGGAACAACAATATTAACAAATTTAATTAACATGTGAAGTTAATATTGAGTTGCTTTGAATATAATCAGTGTTATGTCACAACCCCACAATGAGTTCTTTTTCTTCCCATTACTACTTCCTGTAAATTTAATTGAGATTGTATTTTTGCACTGGTGTGGGGCCTCCCCTGAGTAGGAGAAGAGAAGAATTAACATCTGATGCCCTGAGCTTTAAAAGAGCCCAAGAACCTGGGAGGCTCTCTGATAAGTAGCTGATATATGGACAGTCCAGAGTGAAGCCAAATTATCATTTCGGAAGACATCTCACAGGGCAGTGTGGGTTCTAACCATCTTTCAGTGATAATTAACAAATCTATTGTTTCTGTCACTGATTCCTCCAAGGTACTTAGTGATATTTGAGTTTCCAAGTTGGCTTTAATTCCTGGGGTCTGAAAAGAATGGCATTTTCTTGATTTACTGCACAAATGTATCTTTAGTTTTAATTCAGCGATTGATCTCAGGTAAAGTGAGATCATGAGCTTAATCTTTTACTAAGCTGAAATCTCAGTGAGGTTGGGGACCCTGTGTCTCTTAAAATTTAACACAGTGCCTGACACATACAAGGTATTTAACAAGGGTATGCTGAAATCGTGTAATTTTTTCAGACATATTATAAAGCATATGGCTAAAGAATGAAAGTTTGAAATTCATGATGTTTGGGGATTTCTCTTTGCTCTGTCTCTGAATTACACTCCCTCCTGAGAAAGTAGAGAAAAATCAAACAGATAGTAAAGGTATGTCGTCTTCACTAGGACTATGATAAAGTACATTCATCAATCCCTTATCTTCTGAGTGATTTCAAACTATAAGTAAGGAGGAAGAAACTAGAAATAATGAGATGTAAGCTGCAGATATAAGTGGTTTTCTAGATGACTGGGTGGATAGGGACAAGCAGTAACTATAAATCAACTCAGCAATTACAAGCGATTCCAAACTGGGTAGCAGAGCATCACTGAATCTCTTTCCGGGAGCCTTGCATCTTTTACTTACTGTTCTAGAGGCAAAGGATGGTTTTGCTGATTTGACTGGGTAAAAAAACAAAACAACAAAGAAAAAACCCTCTTAGATATTTACCTTCACAGAGTTTCTATCGTACACTCTTCCTGGAGAATAGTAAACTATACATAGAACCTCTGATCCCACATTTCACAGATAGCGGGCAGCTTCTGACATTCACAGCCATGTCATCTTACTTATTAATAACATCCCTCGGTATCATTACACACAAGAACTGTTTCTGGAGGTTTCTGCATGCCTTCTTCACATACGCCTGGCCCTTCTCTCATCCATTTCTACACACTGCTACAAGAACTTTTATTCTAAAGCTGTCTCACAAAAGTAGGTCCTTCTTTAAAAACACACACAAACCAAATGTATTCATCCTCTGCTGCCTAGAGAATAAAGCTAATATACTGCCTACAGAAGAGCTGGGCACTCATGACTTCCCATAGCCTTGGAGTCAGACAAATATTAGTGCCCCTTCTGACTCTGCATTTACAACACATCCTGAAGTAAGTTCAGCTACCCAGTCCCCAGTCCGTGTCCTTACTAGTAAAATGAAAAGAATAATTCCCACCTCACAGGATTTCTAAAAAATCTCACCATGGTAATAATCGCAAAGTTCTATCCATATACATTCAAACCATGGTGCTGCATCTAGTACATAATCAGCTCCCAAAAAACTATAACCATCTCTGTTTTCCTTTTTTAAATTAATACCATTATTCTTAAGGCTCACCCAGACACTATTACTTGTGTAAATATGATATTTCTGCATGACCTAAGATGTGATGGTATCTGGTAACATTAACCAAATTTAACTGAGCTTAGACAAAACAAACAAACAAATAAAAAAAGTGGTTATTGACCATGTAACTAGCATGACCAAGAGCAGATCTCAGAGATGACTGCCACCAAGGACATGAAAGTCCCAGGGGTGATTTCTGGCTCCTGTATGAGTCTGCCTCATTGACACCACCAACCCCATGACTCTGGAATAGGTACAGCCATAGGCAGCCAAGGTTTCCATCTCACCCTTACCACATGGGAGGAAAGGGCTCTTCTTGTTAGCTTATTGGAAATGTCACAGAGAAAAGCTCTGATTGGCTCCCACATGCCCAATCCTAAGTCAATGACTGTTCAAGAGAATGGTTCATGATGAATGTCTCAACACACCTCAGGTTCCCTGACTCCATGTGGACGGAAAAAGAGAGGTCCTCTAAGGAAAAGGACATTCTCTCAAGAGACACAAATTAGAGTGAGGAGAATGAGTGGACAAAATCTACAGCAGAGTGCTCTCCTTCAAAATAAGGGTTGTGTAGTTGGGGGGGAAGAAAATAAAACTGAATATTCATGAGTCCTGTATAAATGTAATCACAACTACCCACTGGAGCCGACTGGCAGAGTTTTACTGTGGTAGATCGCACAGATAATCCGAGAGTCTTATTTGAATACGCTTATGTCGTTCTCATTCTGGAATGAAGTTGAATATTTGATCTTTGGGTTATTTTTTTATTTTATAGCATTCAAGATGGGGTTCTAGACTAAGTTGTTTAATTTCTGTTTCAACAGTAACAAAATCTAGAATTGGTTAAGATTACCTCCTGCATCTACTGCCTGTACTTTGAGTTATATGCATGTATATGCTTTACATTTTTAGGCATTCAGTCTTCCTGATACATTCTGCCAATCTATCATATAAATATATATATGTATATTTATAACTGTATAGAAATAAATATAGAAATGGATTATATAAATAATGATGGGTGTTTTGCTACCCAACACAAATCTGCTCAGTATTTGTTGCCTCTCAGTTTTGATTAATTGTCCAATGCAAACTGTTTGAAAGTACACTTTAAAAAAATTTTAAATGATGTTAATTTTTGAGAGTGAGAGAAAGTGGGGCAGGGAGGTGGGAGGGAATGAGCAGGGGAGGGACAGAGAGAAGAGGGAGACAAAGAATCTGAAGCAGGCTCCAGGCTCTGAGCTGTCAGCACAGAACCCAATGCAGGGCTTGAACCTGTGAACCAAGAGATCATGACCTGAGCCAAAGTCAGATGCTTAACTGACTGAACCACCCATGCACCCATCTTAGAGAGCCTCAATTAACTGACATTTGTTATTAATCACTCAGAAAAATGTGATTAAAAAAGAGTGCTACTTAGCACACTGAAAGAGAAATCTGACTTGAAATATCAACATGTGAAAGTCAGTTATCAAGATTAGAAATGATCATATTAGCATGTACATGTATTGGTCAGCCAACAAAGGAAAAAGCCAGGTGGAAAAGGGTCAAGATTTCCTACAGGGCTAGGTGAACCTTAGGAGGCAATGGAAAACCTAAAGACAGCTGTGGTAAGCAGCCTCTAAAATGACCCGCCCCCACCATACCACCTCACACTTCTGTACTTCTAGTATTGATGCCTGTATGTAATCTCTTCCCCCTTGAATGTAGGCTAGATTTATTGACTTACTTCTAACTAAGAGAACTTGCCATAAGAGGTATAGTGCCACTTTTTAAGTTATAAAAAGACTGTGACTTCCTTCTTGGGTGATTTCTCTCTTTTTCTGTCTCCTCTCTCTTTCTCTCTCTTTCTCTGTCCATCTGTCTTCACTCTCCTCTCACCTCTCCACAAATTTCCATGTCGTGAGGATTCTCAACCAGCCTATGATGTAGGCTTGCCCCTTCCTCAGCCAATCAAATCTACTGATGTGATTGCAAACCCTGCCAACAGCTTGACTGCAACTTCATGAGGGCTTGAGACAGAGGCTTCCAGTCAAGTCACACCGAGATTCTTGAAACATACAAACTGTGAGGTATAGGATATTTCTTGTTTTAAGTTGGCAAGCTTGGGGATAATTTGTTACACAGCAGTAGATAACCCATATAGCAATAGCAGTGTGATTCTGACTATTCAATATGCATTGTCCTACAGCCTACAATGAAAGAAAAACTTGAACAATAACAAAAGTTTATCCATTAAAGACATCTTAGGAATCTTTCTCTTGGAGCTATCCCCTCTCTCAGTTATCTTTTCTCACCTAGAGCCAATTTTGCTACTTATACAAGAATAAGGCCATCAGCTCACACCTGTCACTTAGCATAGGATCTTTGTTCTTCAGGACTCTACTTAGGGGACAAAATAGTCAAAGTACACAATTTTCTTTTTTTGCTTTTTCTTTGAAATTTAATGTTTATTATTCTGAGAGAGAGAGAGAGAGAGAGAGAGAGAGAGAGAGAGAGAGCGCAAGTGAGTGTGAGCAAGCAGGGGAGAGGGGCAGAGAAAGAGGGAGACACAGAATCTGAGGCAGGTTCCAGGCTCTGAACTGTCAGCACAGAGCCTGATGTAGAGCTAGAACTCAGGAGTCCTGAAATCATGACCTAAGCCAAAGTCGGGGGCTCAACCAACTGAGCCCCCAGGCACCCCAAAGTACACAATTTTTAAGAACACTTTTTATGCCAGCATTGATTAATATCATGCTAAACTAAGTGAAATAAAGAAAATGGCATATTCATTATTCTTTCAGTCCTAGAGCAACCTATGTATTTGTTTTTGACCTAATTATAATTACATTTCACAACTAACTTTGTGTTTAGCTTGATATATATTAACATTAATTATAGTCTTAAACTGTTCATGTAAATATACAACCTTTTTAATTATTTTTAAAGAGAACAACATGATGTGTTGATGTTAATCACACTTTTCATAATAATTCCTATATTTGGACACTATACAAAATTAAGATATTTCAAACTTTTACTATGAAAAGTTAATCCTTATAAACATTCTCATTTCTTTGAATAGATTTTTTCTACTTCCTTATTTCAGATTTTTAGGATGAAATTCCAGGTCAAAAGACACAAATCTTCTATTACTAATGCTTATCATATTTTTAAGAAGTAAAATAACCCATTTTCTTCTCAACTGTAATTTCCTATCTTCTTCATAATCAATTGAGGTGATTCAATGTAACTTATAAGATTATGTCTTTCCAAAGATTCCTAGGGGACCGTTTAAAAAATTGTTAAAGGTCTTAGAACGATTTTAAAGACATAGTATCAGAGATAAGAAATGTTATCACATTGTGTGGGTTTTTCCTACAAGTCTGCCATTTTATTATTTCTAGTTCATTGACAGCTCTTCAAAAACTATTCTCTGGAGTTGTAGCTAAAATCTCACTTTGGTTATTTTCGAACATATCATTGAACTAATAAATCTAGAAGTTTTCACATATTAAGACACGGCAAAAAGACTTCCTCTTAATTTTAGGAGAAAAATGTGCTCAAGAGACCTTATTGTATCAAAATATTTCCATCTAGGACTTTCACACTTTCCTTAATTTCTCCCAAATAATTCAAGTTAGGTTTACTGAGGTATCAGTCACTTATAATAAAATTTGTCCTTTTTATTTTTTCAGTATAAAGTTCAATGAGACTTGACAATTATATACTTATCTTTCTGCCTCTGAAAGGAAAATTCAGGATTTTTCTTCACTCCAAAAAGTTTCCTTTTAACAGTTATAAATTGCCTTCTAAGTTCCTTTATAATTATCCATTGGAGAGCCGCTCCCCTCCTCCCACTCAGTCCCTGGCAACCAGCGATCTGATTTCTGCCAGAATGTTGAATGGATGGAATTGCATTGCTTTTGTATCTAGTTTATTCTGCATAGTCCTTTTGAGATTCAAGCATTTTGTTGAATGTATCAGGAGTGCTACTTTTGAATGCTGAGGATCATTCCACTGTACAGATGTAACACAGTTTTCAATTCCACTTACCACCTAATTGACAATTTGGTCTTGTCTAGTTTGTGGATGTTGTGAATCAAATTTCCAAAATACTTAAGTATATGTCTGTGGGTAGGCATATTTTGTCTTTTCTTCTTTTTTTCTTTTGTTTTTTTGTTTGTTTGTTTGTTTTTCTGTTTTGTTTGTTTGTTTGTTTGTTTTGGTAGGCTCTGTGCCCAGTGTGTGGCTTGAGCTGATGACCTTGTGACTGAGAATCATGTGCTGTACTAAGCCAGCCAGGTGCCCCTGAGTAGGTATAATTTTTCAGTTGTATTGGGTATATCTACCTGTGAGAAGGCTAAATCTTGTGAAACACATGTTGAAACTTATAAGAGATGTTAAAAATTCTCCTCCATTGTCTCTTTAAACATTTATTTTGCCGGGTTCTCCCACTCTTCTCCCTTTTGGACTCCATTTATTCTTGTGTTAGACTGTTTGATATTGTCTCCAAGTGTTAGGTACTCCATCTGAGGCTGTATTTTCACTCCTGTAGTTTTCCTTCTTTTCCAAGTGGATCATTTTATTTATTTTTATTTTTATTTATTTTTAAAAATATTTTTTCAAGTTTCTATTTATTTATTTTGAGTGAGAGACAGAGAGTATGAGCAGAAAAGAGGCAGAGAGAGAGGGACAGAATCCCAAGCAGGTTTCACACACAAAGCCTGATGTAGTACTTCAGGAACTATGAGATCCTGACCTGAGCCAAAACCAGCAGTTAAACTTTTAACTGACTGGGCCACCCAGATGCCCTATTATTTATTTTAAAAAGTGTTTATTTTTGACAGAGAGAGACAGAGACAGAGAGTGTGCATGTGTGTATGAGCGGGGGAGGCGCAGACAGAGCAGGGAGAGAAAATCCTAAGCAGGCACTGCACCATCAGTGTAAAGCCCAATGTGGAGCTCAGACTCACAAACTATAAGATTCTGACCTGAGTCAAAATCAAGAATTGGCTGCCTCACCAACTGAGTCCCCCAGGCGCCCCTCCACATAGATCATTATAATTGGTTGCTCATTTACGTCACTAGTTCTTCATCATTTTGTGTTCATTTTGCCAGTAAAGGAATTGAAAGAACTCATCTATCTCTAACTTATGACATTTCTTTTTTATTAATGTTGAGAACTCATTTTTAGGCTGAAATTGTCCATTTGTTCTCGCATGTTTTCTAGCTTTCCCACTATTTCACATAATTTACTAACTAGTTGTTTATAGTCGTTTTTTACTAACTTCAGCCATAGGATATACTTCAAATCTGCTTTTTTAACTTCCTTATCACTCAACAGTGGATCTCACTTTAAAAAGAAAATAAAAAACAAAAAACTCTGCCATTGAATGTAGAACGACAGTAGAGATTTAAATCAATAGCACTTAGAAATGCCTCTTCCATTACACTGTGTATGGGGATTAAGACAGTAAGTCACTGGGTTAGTAGCTACAGTGAGTCTGTATTTTCGGTTAGTAGATGTACTTTCAGCTCATCATTGTTACAGTGACCTGTTATGACTTCATTTCTTTTGGTTCCTGGAGTCCACCCATGATTGATCGACTCAAAGTTCTGAATCTACCCTCAGATTCCAGAGGTCTTGTATACCTGAGCCCTTGGTGTGAAAATATTTCCTATCCCTCCCCCAGCAGCTTAAACCTTTTATCTCAATAGAAAATGGATCTGGGAAGAGAAAAGGGTTCTTTGCCTATGTGATGCCAAGAGGCCTCTCACTCACATCTTCTGCTCTACCTCTGGTCTTTCTTGTGAACTCACATAGCGGCCTGTAGAAAAGAGTTCACAGGATGTATAGATCCTCCCCTTGAATCTGAGGCTCTCGGGGATTAAATTTGTCATCACTAAGTCTGTACAAACCCATTAAAGTTTACTTGTTTTCACCTTTGCTATTTTGATGGAGCCCTAACCTCGTCTATCTGTCTAAGGTTCATGTATTTGTCTCTCCAAGGAGAGTTGCATCTTCTTTGAAATTCAGTTCACCTGGTTACCTTATGACCTCTACTTTCTGGGGGTCTAAAATAAAAGTTATGATGTTGTAGATTACATGCGTTTTTCCTTATGTTAGAATGGAACTAAAAACACAGGAGCAAAATGTCTATCCTCAAATGACTTTGTTAACACTGTCAGGGTAGCTAAAAACATAGTCCTGGGCTTTTACTCCACACTGAGGGTAGAATGATCAAATAGTATAATGAAAACTAAGCTCACTCCTTTTAATTTTCTTCTTTTCTGGTTCTCATTTCATCTCAGACATGTTTATTTTCTTTTTGTGATGTCAAACCAAGAACACTCCAATTCAAAATCATTTTCTTAGAAAGGAAAAGGAAACTTCAATGTTTGGGAAGATATTTTAAAATTCTCCTTGGAAACCATGTAATATCATTTTCTAACTCAGACCCGATGACTTCTGGACTTGCTACCTATGGAAGCTTTCCCTGTGTCTCATCCAGACTGGGATGTTCATAAATAATCATAGAGAAAATACACCAAACCATATGAAAGGAGACTTCTCATTGTGCTAAAATTTTCCCAGCCAAAGTGGGAAGATGAACAGCACTGTTTTAACTCATCATTCTCTCACCAATCCTAAATACTATAAAAGTCAGAGAAT
>NC_043705.1:8013663-8091045 GCF_006229205.1 Suricata suricatta
ATATATATATGTGTATGTGTGTATATATATATATATATATATATATATATATATATATATGTCTTCAGCTATTAGAGTCTAGAATTTCCTTTCCTTAGTTTACCCAGAGGTAAATCAGACCCCAAACCTTTGACAAATCCTTACTAATGAATGATATGCCAATTTATCGATTTAAAATAACATGACTACAAGTCCTTAGCTCTGTGCTTGGAGCATATGATGTTCTTGATAATTATTGACTTATCTGTCATTATGTGCAATTATTTTTTTGTTGTCATTACTCTGACAGCAAGAGATAAACTGAAAACATAATGATCAGATTTTCATGAGGCAAGGCAGAGGAAACTGGCTGTCCACCACAACTCATGCTTCCTCTTCCACAAAATATAGTTGCTGGTGGGAGGGGGCTGTCTAGTCAATAATTGCATTGTCCAGACTCCCCTGTGTCTATATATGCTTGTGTGCCTAATTATCACCAATCTGAGTGGAAGTAATATATGTTTCTTGTGTGTCAAAGATTTTTAGAAAGCAGGTGCCTGTGCATGCTTTCTTTTCCTTTTAACATCTGGATTAAGATGCTATATTTGACACACTAGGTATGGTCAAGCTACAACCTGGAAGAATATTATTCTTGGCATCACTGCACTGAGGATTGGCACCTCAGTGAGCACTGCAAGCAAAACATAAATTTATATATTAGGGATGTATTTGTTACCACAGTTAAAGTTATCCTGACTAACACATTGTCAGTGGACTAAACCAGTACTACATAAAGATGGTCTAGCAAAGTCTGTAAACTGTTACTTGTCCAGGACAATTTAAGTACAGAAACAGAGAGTAAGAATTTAGGGTATTTATAGCCACTGAACAATGCACTTTTTATGTCTATTGAATGTTACATTTCTTAAAATAGGCTTATATTTTGCTTCACTTTTATTTAATTTTTCTATTTTTTGCTACATTAGTTTATGATGGATTAGACATTTTGAAAAAAGCTAGTCCTTTAACAGAGGGGTGAGTAGAACTTGGCTCAAAGATTCCCTTCCAGGAAAGGCATCTCTTTGTGTTGTACTCTGAGGCACCTACTTCTACCCAAGTGGCATTTATAAGGATCCTCTCAATGACACCTGACAGCCACGTCCTCTTGTACTCCAAGGATGAATTGTTCTAAACAACCTGGTTGTTCTTCTAAACAACTCTCTTCAAGAGTACCCTCTTGAAGAAAATATTTTTGGCTATTGATAAAAAGTCCTTTCCAAATTTCTGATGGGTGTTGAATGCTTACCTTTATTATTTACAACCGCAACTTCTATCACCTAATATTCCATTGAATCTTGTTCATGATAATGAAATGTCTTCCTTTGTCAACCTGCGTCTGAAGTACCCATCACCCAGCTCCTGACTACCTTACTTGAGGATTCTCACAGGCTATTTCCCACTTCCCCCTATCCTCTCTGGCCCTTTGCTAATAATAAAATAAATGGAATGGCCCCATAGCTTTGGATGTTTGGTCTTGATGCTCTGCAAAGCTTGTGCACCATTTAAATGTCTTTTCCCACAAAGATTCTTGTTTTAGGTAACTTCTAATCTATCCAGAGTAAACATTTTTAAATTAAGTATTTTTATAACTTTGCAGTGCAGTTGACGATGCCAGTTATGTAACAGTAATTTCCACAATTTGACTTTTCCTTTAATGAAATGAGGGAATCCTCAGCTGTGTAAGAAATGAAGTATTTGAGCAGGAGAGAGCCTCTATTCTTAAGATGCTACTAGTAATGTCAATTGCTGTAGTGTGAGATAGAATAACAAATGTCCGTCTTATATCCAACTCTTCGACATGTTGCCCTGTAATTGTCTGTACATTTAGTTGTGGCTCCGCATTAGATGCTTTTATGTTCCTCAAATGCAATGAAACTTTACCTTTCCTCTACAAAAAGAAAAAAGTATTCTGTTTCTTCAGTTGGCATAAAATAGGCATTCAATGAATGTTTATTTTTAAAGCTGTTGAACTCGTTCTTTTGGGAGACAAGAATCTTTACTTGAACAAAGTGATAGAATTCTAAGGCTCCCATCCAAGGGCTGATAACTGTAGTGTAGTAAGACTATAGTGGTTTGTAGTTATAGAACTAGAGGACACTAGCTTCAAATTCTTCTTCCCCCCTATCTTCAAGTCCTCACTCTATTATTCAGTGTTGAGTGAATGTAACTTTACTGCTCATCCTGATTCAGCCTCCATGTCTTCATTTGCCAAAATAAACCTCTCAGGATTTTACTGTAGAGATTAAGGATAAGGTGAGTCAAGTTGCAGCAATTAAGAGACCAGCAATACAAGGGGTATTTTTCATCTGGCTCAATCTTAATTGCTTTATTCATGCTCCCCAAATCTAATGTGACTGGTCCAGAAGTATCTTTTGAGCTGAAGTAGCAAAGCTGGCCAGAGTACTCTTATATCCTTCATTCCAGCTTTATAATGCATTCAGTCCTTTCTGTAAGGATTAGTTCTCCATAAGATCACTTCTCTTAAAGGCTACGTGCCCAAAATAAAGTTGTAAGGGAAGATAAAGAGAAATCACTTAAAATAAACAATATGGTGTTATAAATAAAAAGTCAAAGCCCTTATAAACTTCACAGTGCTTGGCTCTATAGGACCTATCTCCTAATCTGAAATTCCCTGGAGACACTCATGGGAAGAAGGTAGTTCATGGTTTATAGGGTGGATCAGTGGAAAACACACTGTGTGTGATTTATTAGAAACGTTTGCAGGGAGGAAAGTATTTTCTTAAGTACTGAAATTGCAAGGTGCTCACAGGTTCATGAACAAGTGGATATACAACATGGAAACATTTAAAAATTTTCAACTCAAGCTGTCATCCTTCTGTCCACCAACTCCCCAGTGACAATCTTGTTAACTCTGCCTCTGGTCTCAGCACTGCCCCATGACCAAATGGTGTTTCTTACAACTTTTCTTTTTATTCAAACCACTTGCTTATGAAGCGTCTGGGAAGGAGTCAAGAGAACCAAAAACAATGAGTGTTTTCTCTATACATGGCACAGGCTACTGCAGAGAGACATTTTGGATTTAACATTCTTAGTTTGGAATGTATTAGAATCAAAGCAGATGTAGCATTGTTATACCTCAATAACCTCTGCATAATTTAGAAGGATGTGAAATGTGCTTTTTATGAGAATGACAATGCCAAATGCTTACAGATGCTAAGATAGCAGTATTGGAGAAATTGGAAATGATGTTATAGGCAAATCATATAAAAATGTGAGTGTGTGTGTGTGTGTGTGTGTGTGGGCACACACACATACATTTTCATTTTCCAGCAGCAGGAAATGATGCCACAAGGGAAAATCTAATGTTTAGTGAAGTAAAAGAAGAAAAATAATCATACTGATTTGAGGCTATGTTGATGTAAGAAAGAGTGGAAAGGAAAATATATAAAAGGCTAGTGAATCTCACAAGAGGAGGCACTGGTCATAATTTTAACAAGTAAAAGCTGTTATCCTTTGTTTCCAGTGCTGGGCTTCTCCCCATTTTTCCTGCACATTATATTTTCTTTGGTTGTGACTCTTTGCCTTAATATTTCTACTCTGCACATACCTGCCTTTCCTCTACTTCTCTCTGAGCAGAGTTACCAGCACATCTACAAGTTTGTCCATTATTATGAACAAGTTGTTCCTTTAGAACAAATGTACATGATCTCTCCTATATGTAGAATCTAAGAAAGTCAAACTCATAAAAGCAGAGAGCAGGATGGTGGTTGCCTAGGGCTATAGGCTGGTGAAGACTATTAGTCACTTCACAATGTATACATACATCAGAATATCACATTGTACACCTTAAACACACACAATTTTTGTCAATTATACTTCAATAAAGCTAGAGGGGGACAAAAAAGAAGGTACTATTTCCCCAGAGCTTCTAGCCAGGTACCTCTCAGAGCTGGCCTGATTCCACCATGAGAGAAGGTACCTACTCCACTTCAGCCTCAATGATTTCCCTTCCCGAGGAACACCTAGAGTTCTGACCGTATCACTTTCCGGTGCAGGTTCCCACATTTTCATTGGCCCTCCTATTACCTGGGAAGCACCCATGACATTTTGATAGTGTCCTTTTGTTAATACCCAATACCACTGACACTTGGGCTTAGCACTGTGTGGTGCAATCCATGATAAATATTGGCTGGCAGGCAATGTTTTACACAAATTAATACATTCATGGGCTGGTAGAAATAAAAATTGGTAACTTTTTGCTATCAGGGGTTTACAGTTTTATACCAGGGAAATGGCAGGTACATGCTACTTCTTACAATAATTACATTTATTTCTGTGTGCTTGTCTGAGGGACAAAGTAAAATACATGAAGCAGGCTTTGCGTGGGAGAAGCTGAGAAATGTTTTATGGAAAAATCCTCTAAAAATGGCCTCATTAGTATAAGGTGGGCCATTATTTAATTTATTAAACAAGCCAAGCACACTGTTACCTTCCAGTGGGAAAAATGGAAGTATTTCTTCTATTATCAGAAAGGTGATTGATCCCATCGCCGGTAAGAAGCAGACCCAGGGAACCAGTTTAAAAAAAAAATCACTATTTATACAATTCTGGATTCTCCTGGCTGTGGTTCCATCAAACTACTTATTGTTGAAAAGCAAGAAAGAGCTTACTAAGTGAAGAAGAATGAATGTCTGTGGGAGCACTGACTAAGGAAGCATCATTCGTGTTCTGGAAAGGGGAGCATATCGCTAGAAAATATTCAGAATCAGAAAGAAAATGCTTTTAAATTGGGCTTGAATGATGAATGAATTCTGGCTTGGTAGCTCTCTCACTCCCCACTTTCATCTCCCTATTAGAAACTTAAATTTCCCACTATGATGGTTGGATGAAAAAAATCCTCCATGTCCAGTTATGGGAGAGGACTCTAATTTGACTCTACTAATAAACATACCCCAATTCCCCAGCCAGAGTGGTCATATTATGTAATTTAAGCTAATCAGGTCAACAAGACTCAATTCTGGGACCTAGATTTAAGGTTTCTATCTCTCACAGAATATAAATGAGAATAAGAATAAAAACAGTCCCTGGTATGGGTGACGGCAATTTGTGGATGTTGGGGTAAAGCCAGCCTTCCATGCGTGTGCATAATGAGGCATCAATTCTAATAATGGAGAGAAAAAGGCTGAACTGCTGCAGTCTTTGATCCAACCATGCCCCAAGTCTTCATCTGAGCTGGTGCCTCATTGTCGTTGCTGAAATTTGAGTTGGACTCTCTGGTAATGAAAATCTATCAATAACGACTTTATCAGACTCTATGCAGATGCACCTTAATGGAAGTAGAAATGGAGATGCTGGTTTTCAACAGGGAGTGTGACAAGGACATGCTAAAAAGCAATGAAGGGAAGAAGCTCTTCTTGTTGTTCTTGTTAAATGGAGGGGGAATTAGTACCCAATGAATGACTACTGAGTGCCAGGCAGTGGGTCAGTGACTGCCATGCACCTCACCTTACGTAACCCTTCTAACTCTCTGAAATAGCAATTTCATTGAATAGGCTATGAAAGGTCAGGGAAGTTATCTAAGGTTACATGGCTTAAAAACGATAGAGCCATTAGTGAAATCTGTTTTTTTCTTTTTGTTTTTTACAGACTAGAAAGCCCATGTTTTCCAATGTAATAAAAATCCTCAATATGGATCTGTTGGCTAAAGTAGGATGGGGCTATAACTAGAAATTTATCTTTTAGGAGATTCAAATCACTGTCAATTCTGCTTCTCTGAATATCTTAGCAAGTCCGTCCCAATTGTCAAGTTAGATTGAGGGATGCTGATGTTTTCCCCACTACTGGAAACGTCTAGAGATCACGGACAAGAGACACAACTGTCAGAAGGTAGTTGACTGTGCTACCAAGCCAAAATTCAAAATTGCATACAGGCACACTTTTGATTTACAGATCATCTCCTAAGATTATCATCTGACTTGGTGAGGCATTTCCCCAGATAAGAGAAGCACATCCGTAACTCTTTTGGCAAAATTTAGCAGAGAACTGGAACTTCAAGGAAAATAACCTCTTCCTATGAAGAAATGAAATTCAAGGGACTTAAATCATTGAGGTTCATGATTTGTAAAACTTAAAGCTATGAGTCTCCCCAAAGAAGTTATAGCTAGGGTTAATATTAAGTAAAATTATTAAAGTAATCCAATAAACACATTCACCAATTTATTTTGATCCAGAAGGCCCAGATACTGTTGTACTCTTCCAAAGGATACTGTTTGACTGTTGATATTTGACAAGGAGCAAAGCCATTTCCTAGGGATCTCAAACAATGTCCTACAATGCCTAGAGGAAATGTAAAAATAAAAAAAAGACAGAAAGAAAAGCAAAGGAAAGGAAAGGAAAGAAAAAGAAAAAAAAGAAAAAGCAAAAGAAAAGAAACACGAAAACAGACGGGGGCCAGCTAGAAGAAAGCTACTCTGAATAGAAGAATCAGCTGAATGTGACCTCCAGAGGACCCAGGTCTGTTATTTCAAGGGCTCCCGATCTTTCAAGAGAATTCAGAAACTTCTAGTTTTAGATGAACATTTCTAACACTTAAACCTTAAACTTATCCATTCAGCAATCTTTAGACTCTTCAGATCACCAGCTTTCTGCCCCTGACTTTACCCAAAAAGCAGGATATTAACAAATGTGGTGTTGTTGCTGTTGTCAGCTACCAGCTTTTGTCTTCTGCCCTGTAATAAATTTGTTTATGCTCTAGCCTTTATCACATCATAGCCAAGGGAAGAGGAATAAGGAAGGAAGGGAGGGAGGGAGGGAGGGAGGGAGGAAGGAAGGAAGGAAGGAAGGAAGGGTGGGCCACTGTTCTCAGATTCTCAGAAAAACTACAAGCTATACCAGCAATTTTAAGCCTCAAGGATCCTAGGCACTTATGGTGACAGCCAGTAAAGTCATAATTGTGACAGTGCTTATAATGTAAAGTTAGTTGGAAAAAAGGATCTATAAGCTGACATGTGGTGATTGGTGTCACACTTCAAAGCAGATTTTTGAAGGTGAATATATATTTTTTTCCATAATATTTTATTGTCAAATTGTTTTCCATACAATACCCAGTGCTCTTCCCCAATATGACACAACACTTTCAAAATATAGACTCCTGATGCTTTTGGTCAAGGTCTATTTTTTCCCAACCTATTACCAGCGATTTTTAATGTGTCAAGAGAGACTACGCCACTGGTTATGGAAATAGAAACTATTTCATGAAATTTTCTTTGCCCTGATCACTATCAAATAATTACAGGAAATTACTTCCCACTGGTGTCTGAAAAGCTTTTTTGGGGTCTCTTTGCCCATTTAAACTAGTGTTGTGTGTCACTGAATTCTGGTGAGGTAATGGATGTGTTTTAATTACATTCGAATTGCCAGGCTTTGTATATTAGGTGCACATTTTTACGCTGAAAGGAAAAGCAATCAGCAATTTTTAATAAGGAAAATCTTTAGCTCTGACTTTGCTGTCACCGCATATCTTACCAAAGTGGTTTGGGGATTGCATGGTTGACACTTCAAATAGGTAGGGGCCGATCAGAGAGTAAATATATTTCCCTATTTCTCCACGGAAATGGGTTTTCTGGTGGGAGAAGAAATTCTGTGACTTGAGCATGATGGGACTGAATTTTAAGCAGGGTCATGACAGACGGCATGGCACTTGAGTACTTTCACATCTCAGCATAATTCGAAAGAACTACTGTGCAGCCTCGATCTCCTTCCAAAAAAAAAGAAAGCCCAGCAAGAAAGTAAGAGTTAAGAGCCTACTGGAAGCCCAGAAGCAGAAGAACCTGGAAGATACAAAAACTACTGCTTATTCCTAGCTCAGGGCTCTTGCCACGGGACCCCTGGCCTGTGGCAGAAAAATTAGATGCAATGTCTTTAATAATCAAGAGAGGGGTGCCTGGGTGGCTCCATCAGTTAAGCATTTGACTTTGGCTCAGGTCATGATCTAGCTGTTCATGAGTTCAAGCCCATTGTCTGGAGCCTGCTTTGGATTCTGTGTCTCCCTCTCTCTATGCCCCTCCCCTGTGTGTGCTCTGTCTCTCTATCTCTCTCAAAAATAAACGTTTAAAAATTTTAAATTTAAGAGAGTCCTTCCAGGGGGGAAAAAGTGGCAAGGAACAAAAGTACATGAAGAGGAGTTGAGGGCCCTAGTTTTCTCTGGTTGGTGAGAAAAGAAATATCTTCCTACTTGTCAAAGAACTGGTAAGAGGCACAAGTACTCCTTCGTGGCTTCCAGGTGTCAATCTGTGAACACTTTTTAAGCAGACTATCAGTATTTGTAAACATGCAAGGGATAAAAGAAGAGGACAGAATAGGTTTGTGCATCTGGGACATGGATACAAAGCAATGTCTTTGCAAAATCTGTCTAAGCCATTTTCAACAGGAACTTCCTCTTTCTGCCCTAACCCCCTTACCTTTAAGGAATGGATATGCTGGCCAGGGTAAAAATGCTAGCTCCAGCCAGTAGACTGGATTTAGGGTCTTCATTCTAACAGAGAAAGAGGAATCCCAGGGCTGTTGGAACTAGAAGGGCAATGGGGAATAGAGCAACTTGGGGATTGTCTGGTCATCCAAGCAAACATCTTGGCCCAACATGAATTGGGTCCATTAATGATAATGTTGAGTTCTAAGTTCCACTAGTTAGCACAGTAAGGATACTAAGCACTCTAGCTCTATCATGACTGGCTCCAGAGCTTAAGAGAGATTAAATCATAGTAGGATGGAAATAATGGAGAGACATTTTCTATAAATGCTGAAAAGAGCAGATCCCAACACACTCATAAAAATACTTATAGAAGGAGAATTATAGAAGAAGAGGCAAGTACTAAGAAGTCTCTGGTCTAGCTCTTTTCTCCAAGAAAATTTCTCTCCCAGCCACATCCAGTGAATCATATTTACCTAAACACAGATGCAGAACTTAACATGCCTTTACTCCCTTAAGTTTTAGGAAAGAAGAAAAGCTTGAGGCAAAATTTTCTTCTGTTCTAACTAGATACATTTCCTATAAAAATACTTTAAGTGCATCTCACAAATTTTGATATAATACCTTTTCATTATCATTCCATTTAAAATATTTTCTCATTTCCATTGTGGTTTTTTCCCTTGGATCCATGAGTTATTTAAAGGTATGATGCTCGATATTCAAATACTTGGGTCATTTTAACATACTTTATTGTTACTCATTGCTGGTTTAATCCTCTTGTTGTCAGAGATTGTATTCTATAAGATTTCAGTCATCTGTATTTTGTGATATAATTACAGTGCATTCTTGATGAATATTCCATGTACACTTGGAAAGACATTATTCTGCATTTGTTCCCTATAATGTAGGCACATAAAATCAAGGTGAAGTCCAGTGTTGTTCCCAAGTCTTTTACATCCATATTGGTCTTTTTGTCTAGGTTTCTTCCCAATACCGATCCAGGGTGTGAAAATCTTCAGCTCTTATTTGTAGATGTGTCTTTTTCTTCCTTTAAGATCTGTCAATATCTGTTTCATCCATTTTGAAGCTATGTTATTAAATGCATGTGCATTTGTGATCATTAACTCTTTCTTTTGAACTAAACATTTTTCATAATTATGTTATATCATCATCTCTTCTAATTCTGTCTTAAAATCATTTTATCTGATGAAATATAGTCTCTAGAGCTGTCCTGTGCTGTTTGCATGACACATCTCTGACACCATAATTTGACTTTAGATTATCTGTATCTTCATATTCAAAGTCCATCTTCTGGCATTGATATATTTCACATCTTGTTTTCTCATACAATGTTTAGTCCATTTGCATTAAAAAAATGACATTAACTGATTTAGGCATTTTCTGTCTTCATCCATCTCACCTGCTTGCTGTTCCTATGTTCTTTCTGTTCTTCATATTTTGGATTATTTAAATATTTTATTAAAATTCTCATTTTCATTTATCCATCATTTTGATTACTTCTGTGTGTGTATGTGTGTGTGTGTGTGTGTTTCCGGCTATTCTAGGGATTCCAATATGCATCCTTGATTTATCTCAGTCTGTAAAGAATCTAGCTGACATTCAATACATACTTGCTGAATAAAATGTATAACTCACATGGCAACAGTTGCAAAGGCACAGGGACATATATGAGAGAAGTCCTCTGCAAAAGCACGGGTCCCACCTTCTAGAGGTATATTCACCTTTAAGGTGTCAACGGTTACTCCCATTAACAATATGCTGAATCATGATGTATCCTCAGGCCTCACAACTTTCTCACTTGTAGGAACAGACATCAGAAAGCATCTGACGAAGGCATCTGCTTTGTGGTAGGTTTAATGCCTTCCCCAGAAATCCCTCTTTCCTGTCATGGACCTGTCAGCACTTTGACTTGCACAGTTGAATTTCAGAAGAGTGGCAGTTAAGCAAGCAGTTGCTACAATACTCCAGCCTGCAATATTCCTGCTTTACTGTGTCAGAAAATAAAATAAATAACTCAGAAAAGCAAGGGCATGCAGAGGCTGAGTATTTGTAACAAATAAATGTGGTTCTTTTAAAAGCAGGCAAAGAAAACTGATTAGGTAGTGCCAGACAGGACCTTCAAAATCCTAATGCACTGTACCGTCTCCTGTTTGGGTCTTCACTAGCTTCCAAAATTAGATCCTGAACAGACTCCCATTTTCTTCTGACCGTTTACATCTTTTTGTGTGTGCTTGTGCCCAGGAGACCATTTGGTGCAAACTGTCCATCTGCCTTTGTTTTCTCGGATTTTAACACCATTCACCTTGGATCCCTTATGATTGTATTTGTGCCAAGGTAAAGATTATTTATAAGCTCAGTGCTTACGTGAATGGTTCTACAGCAAATCATCACATTCTCTAACAAGAGGAATACTTTGCCTGCAGTCAACCCAAGAGCTGAGTTTTCATCCTGCAAGCAGACATCTGCAGGAACATGGAAAATTAAGTGGTGAGAGACAGCCAGAGGGAATTTGTAAATGACATCTGTCCCGCTGAAAGCTGACCTGATCTGAAATGCATGCCAATCAACTTGGCAGACTGTGAAGGCATGTCTACTATTAAGACTTTAGGTCAATATCTATGCATTGATTATTTACTATACTGTCGGAGAGAGAGGGTACAAATGGAATAGGAGTAATCTTTTTGTTATCCATAAACACTTTCAAAAGCCAAGAATCCTGGAATACCTCCCATTGTCAGGAAGGATACCTTATCATCGTGGAGATAAAAGACATGTGTATGGAAGACTGGATGAAGGGAAACAGCACTTGGTTAAGTAATAGTGTGTGAACTGTGGACACCATACGTAAACGGTGAATGGATATCAGGGCTATTTTGCTTTTTGATCCTAATGCTTCCAACACGCTACTGGTATTAGCAATGATGTACAGAAGGTTGGAGACAAAGGTTCAAAGCCAAGAAGTGTCTCAACAACTTGCCCAAGGTCACACGGCTAGGAAGTGGCAAAGCTAGATTCAAATCCAGGACAGTCTAACACGGAAGATGTCTGTAAATCAACAAAAGTTTGGAAGTAAAAAGTTGGTTGATCCGGTGACATTTGGACAGTCATGGTTCTTAGACAGTGGCCTGGCTCCACTGTTGAGAGGAAAATAGAACTCTAATGAAATTGGTTCTCTGCTTTCAGTTTTGAAGCGGAAGAGCATTCCATCCTGCCTGGAATGTAGTATTTCATTATTTTGTTCTATTATATTATATTTTTGTCTCTGGATGAGGTACTCTTTATTTTCAGACCAAGCACATTACATGGCTCCCCCAAACTGTCACTATTTTCAGATTACATGATATTATATGCAGAAAACTCAACAGAATTTACCAACTGGCAAATGAACTCAATACATTTGTGGGATGTATAACCAATATACAAAAATCTTTTGTGTTTCTTATAAACTAGTAACAAACTATTAGGGAAGTTAAGAAAATAATACTATTTAAAATTCCACCAAAAGAAATGAAATCTTTATGAATACATTTAACCAAAGAAGTGAAAGACCTATATTCTGAACACTATAAGACACTGATGGAAGAAGTCAAACACAACACAAATAAATGGAAAAATACAATGTGCTTATGGATTGAAATGATGTTATTGTTAAAACATCCATGTTATCCAAGGTAATTCAAGGATTTAATATAATGCCTAGCAAAATACCAACAATATTTTCCACAGAACTAGGACTAATAGTCATAAATGTATATGGTACAACAAAAGACCTCAGCTCTCAAAAGAATCTTGAGATATAAGATCAGAGCTAGAGGTCTAAAGTCTCAGATTTAAAACAATACTAAGAAATGATAGGAATTAAATAGTATGTTATTGCCATAAAAATAGACATATAGATCTATAGGAATAAAAAAAGAGCTCAGAAACAAACCCATGTGTATACCCTTGATTAACTTATGGCAAAGGAGGCGGATATGCAGGGGGCAAGAGATTGGCTCTTGGTTACACAGTGTTGGGAAAACTGGACAGCCCCCTGAAAAGGAATGAGATTGGAACACTCTCTTCTACCACACAAAAAGATAAACTCACAATGGATTAAAAACCTAAATGGAAGGCCTGAAACTGTAAGACGTGTAAAGATAACATAGCCAGTAACCTCTTGGAATTCTATCTTAGCAATAGTTTTTTTGGATTTTTCCTCACAGGCAAGGGAAACAACAGGAAAAATAAACAATGAAGACTGCATACAGCCAAGAAAACCATCTACAAAATGAAAAGGTAACGCACAGAATGGGATAAGATATGTGCAAGTGATATATTTGATAAGGTATTAATATCAAAAATATATACATAATTCATACCACTTAACACCAAAACCAATACACAAACAAGTTGATTAAAAGAAGGGCCAAAGACTTGAACAGACATTGTACCACAGAAGACATATGGATGTCAAGAGACAACATGAGAAGATGTTCAACATCACTCATCATCAGGGAAACGCAAGTGAAAACCATGATGCGTTAGCACCTGACACCTGTCAAAATGGCTAGTGTCCAAAAGATAAGAAACTAGTCTTGTCAAGGATGCAGAACAAAAGGAATGGTCACACAGTATTGTGGGAAAACAAACTGGTGCAGCAACTACTGGAACTGTATGGAGTTTCCGCAGAAAATTAAAAAGGGAAATACAGTATGATCCAACAATTCTACTTATTAGCATTTACCACAAAAAAAATCCCAAAAACAATGATCTGAAAAGATAAATGCATCCCTAGGTTTACTGCAGCATTATTTTACAATAACCATGATAAGGAAGAAACCTACTGTTCACAGATAGATGAATATATATATATATATATTCATATTATATATCAAATGTCAAGACCTCACTCTTGCTCATGGCTGAGTAATATATAATGGAATATTACTTGGCCACGAGAAGGAGTAAGGTCTTGACATTTGTGACATGGATGAGGCTAGAGATTATTAGGCTAAGTGAAATAAGTCAATCATAGAAAAACAAATATTGTATGATTTCACTTATATGTGAAACCAAAAAACAAAAATCAACAACAAGAAACATATTCATAAATACAGAGAACATAATGGGTTGCCAGAGGGGACAGGAGTAGGGGGATGGGTAAGGGAATTAAAATATATAAACTTCCAGTTCTAAAATACATAAATCATAGGGATGAAAAGTACAGGACCGGGAATAGACTTATTGTGGTGAGCATCCATAAGGTATATAAATGTCAAATTACCATGTTGTACACCTTAAATTAGTATAATATTATATGTCAACTATACTTAATTAAAAAAAATAGAAGGTTCACAAGATGGTAATAGACAATTGTCAGAGGACTTCTAATATCAATCTATTCTGAAAATATATTTGTCCCCTTTTCTTTAAAAAATACGTACACTTTATCTCCTGAAAAATGATTACATTTATATTTAACATAATTACAAAGGTAGTATATCTTTGTTTCAACAAAGTAACACAAAAGTCAATAACAATAATGAACTTTCTATAAACATACAAACACAAACTTTACTTTAAAACCAACTTTAAATGGGGCGCCCGGGTGGCTTAATCCTTTAAGCGTCCCACTTCAGCTCAGGTCATGATCTTGTGGTTTGTGAGTCAGAGCCCTGCCTTGGGCTCTTTGCTGACAGCTCAGAGCCCGGAAACTGTTTCAGATATTGTGTATGTCTCTCTCTGTCCCTCCCCTGCTCACTCTCTCAAAAATAAACATTAAAAAATTTTTAAACATATAAAACCAATTCTAAGTTCCATTTAAAAATATTTATTGCAAATACCTAGAATAATTCTTTTTTATATCTGTATAATATACCATAGTATGAGTGTAGTATACTTCACTATATTTTGCTCCCCATGAACTTTGAATTTATTTTGTCCATCTAAAACAACTATCATAATCAATATCTTCATAAACAAGCCTTTAAGCACTTAGAATCTCAAAAATTGAGGGCACTTGGGTGGTTCAGTCAGTTAAGCATCCGACTCGTGGTTTCGGCTCAGGTCATGATCTCACCATTCTTCCATGCCAGGCTCTGTACTGGACAGTGCAGTGCTGACCTTGCTTGGAATTCTCTCTCTCTCTCTCTCTCTCTCTCTCTCTCTCTCTCTCTCTCTCTCTCTCTCTCTGTCTCTGTCTCTGTCTCTCTCCCCACCCCTCCTCCACTTGTGATCTCTCTCTCTCAAAATAAAGAAATAAATTTAAAAATAATTGGGAGGCCTGGTGGCTCAGTCGGTTAAGTGACTGACTTCAGTTCAGGTCACGATCTACTGGCTGGCGAGTTCAAGCCCCGCATCGAGCTCTGTGTGGACAGCTCAGAGCCTGGAGCCTGTTTCAAATTCTGTCTCCCTCTCTCTCTGCCCCTCCCCAGTTCACTCTCTGTCTCTCTCTCAAAAATGAATAAACATTTACAAAATTTTAAAAAAGAAATAAAAAAATAAGTGAAAAGTGCTAAGTCAGAGAATATGTATATTCCATTCAGGAATAAGGCCAAATTTATTTCCCAAGATTCTCTAAAAATTAATATTCTCAATAGCAATTTATGAGCACTTATTTCCGTCAAGTCTTCACCAGCAAGGGATTTAATGCTCTCCTTAACTTTTGCTTATTTGATGAATGAAAAATGATACCCAATTGTTGTGCTTTGCATTTCCCTCATTGCTAGTGAGGGTGACCATCTGTTCATGCATTTATTGGCCAACTGAATTTCCTCTATTATGAAATGCCCATTAGTATCTTTTATCTAGCTTTTTTCAATGACCTGCTTATTTTTTCTTTATTGATCTGTTGTAGCTCTTTAAAACTTCAGATTAGCCTGTGGCTGAGGATATTCAAGGTATTTTTCCAGTTTTAACCTTCAATACTCCACCCTTTTATGTTGGCCATATTTACTTTAATTTTTATGCACAGAAGTGGATTCTAATCCCTCCTCTTTATTCGTATATTCTTACGTAGTGATCTCATCTAGTCTTGTGCCTCTAAATATCATCTGTACAAAGATGTTTCCAAAGAATGCATCTTTCTTGAGTTCCATACCGTTAAGAATAAGTGCCTGCTATACATCTTTACTTGTGGATCAAATACGCATTTGAAGCTTCCCATGTCCAGAGCAGAATTCTGCCATCTGTGCCACACACCCCTGCCAGTCCTACATCCTTCTCCATCTCACTAGACTGCAGGCACCTTTGTGCACTCAACCACACAAGCCAAAATCCAGGTATTATTCTGCTTTTCTCTTTGTCCTTAATACTGATATTTTGAGCCAATTCTGCAAAACATGTTGTCTTTATTTGCTTCTCTCAATACCTGTTGTGGCTCCTCCAGCCCAAAGTGCCATCAGGTGTTACCTGAGTTAAGTGATACCAAGCAAAACATCCCCCTCCATCCATTTTTGCCCCATCCTATCGGTTCTGAAAACATCAGCATAATAGAATATTTTTTCTAACTAAAATCAGGACAATTTATTCTGGGCTTAAAACCCTTTGATAGCTTGCCAATGCACTTAAAATCAAGTTCAAACCCTTTATCAGACTGACTAGGACCGAGACCAAGACGCTGTCACCCTTGACCCCATCTCCTCCCTCCTCTTCCACAAACTCCCTTCAACTTACTGGGTTCCTGTTTGTCACATTGCATGGCTTTCAATTCTTTCACAAGCCACCTTCACTTCATTTGCCAAGACTTTAGGCTTACTCTTTGCTCTCTGTGTTATGCTTTTTTCTAGAACTTTCTGGGGTGAGTCTCTTTATTGTTTAGGTCTCAAATGCCATCCCCACAGAGAGGCTTCTCTGGTCATATTATCTGAAGTAGCTTCCCATCCTGTTTTTACTGTAACATATTCCAAAATTGTTATTTTTTTTGATAGGTACCACTAGGTAAAATCATTCCATTATTTGCTTGGCCTCCATCACTAGGATGCACATGCAATGAAAAGCTGGGGCTGTTTGGCTTATGTCCTAGAGAATCATGAGCATCCTGTGTAGGGCAGGTAACGGAGTAGGTGTTCAATCAATCTTTTTCTGGATGAATGAATGCCTGTATTATCTTTTATGGCTTCTGAATGTTCTATCTTTTAATAAGGAGTCCTCAATCCATGTGTTTTATTGTTATTAGTATTTATCTTAAATTTTTATCCAATCCATCTACAATTCATTTTTACAAATGGGACAAGGTGGAAGGCTGAAGTTTTCCATATGAATAACCAATATACCAGCACTGTCATTATATAAATCATTTTAATGACATCTGTGTCATATATAAATACACATACATTTGGAACTACTTCAATTTCTATTCGATTGATTGATTTTTCCCTTCTGTGCAAAATTCTGTTCTATTTTAGTATGGGATAGTTGGAGGATGCTTTATTAGGTAGTATGGGGGCACTTTCTTTACTCATCACTCTTATTATTTAAATTTATTATCATTTTCAAATAATTTTCTTGTCAACTATTTGAACTAGATGTATTATCAATGATTATTGAAAATTGTTGGCATCCATTGGACAATCATGGCTTTACTGCTTTGATCTGTTTTGTAATGCAGTATGTTTTAAAATATATCAATGTGAGGGGCACCTGGGTGACTTGGTCGGTTAAGCACCCAGCTCTCGGTTTCAGCTCAGGTCATGATCTCCTGGTTCCTGGCTTTGAGCTCCATGTCAGGCTCTACACTTACAGTGGGGAATCTACTTGGGATTCTCTCCCTCTCTCTGCCCCTCCCCTGCTGGCACAACCACACACGGGCTTTCTTTCTCTCTCTCTGTCTCAAAATAAATAGACTTTAGGAAAAAATCTTATTTTGATGAACTCCTAGGAAGCAGACATGAGAAGCATGTCTACTTTATGTTCTCCTGGCTGATAATATATTTTCCTACTAATTATTTTGAAACAAATTATTTCAAAAGAAGTTTCATCTGCCATGTGTTTTTTCCCCTCCTATAAAAAGACACTAAGAGATTTAAAATGTGTGTTGAGGGATATTACAGATTAGAAAAGCAATAATATTATTAAAAACAAGTGAGAATTATTTGAACTGAGAAATTTACCTCATTAGATTAGGGCACATATTTCGAGAAAAAAAAAAGTAAAATAGACCATTGGTGATGGCTCTTGAAGCACATTTTTCCAAAGAAAGTATTCCTTTCTGGCGGGAAACATTGGCCTTATTAGCTTTGTAACATTTCATACGAGTTGTTTCTCAAGACACCATTTATGACACATACAGGTGGCCCCGTCTGTTAAGTGTCCAACTTCAGCCCAGGTCATGATTTCAGGGTTTGAGAGTTTGAGTCCTGCGTTGGGCTCAGTGTTGACAGCCCAGAGCCTGCTTTGGATTCTGTGTCGTCTTCTCTCTGCCCCTCCCTCCTCACTCCCTCTCTCTCTCTTCTCTCTTCTGTCTCTCTCAAAAAATAAACATAAAAAAGAAATAAAAATAAAGACCACATTTATGAAACTAAGAAATAATTTTGAACTGAACTGGGTAGATCATGACCATTGTCCAACCGTTGGTGGCCATATTGTAGCTGTTCACTTCTAAGGTGTTGCTGGCAGAATGCATGACATGAACATGATGGCTCTCTGGGCCAATGTAATAACTGGGTTCCAGGTTCTATTAGTAAAAATAGTCCCTCAGTAGGCCAATCTCCATAAATCCTTCAGGAAACATACTTGGCAAGGAAAACATATTTGGGATTGCTCTGACTGTGGAAACCCAGAGTCAGATCTATCTTTCTGTAGGCCACTGCTCAAAGGATCCTGTTGTATAGCAGGGAAATGAGAGAGTCTCAGGTTACTTTAGTTAACAACAGGGGTGGGGGTGAGGAGAGACTTACTACAAGATTTTATGGGAGAAGGGAAGTCTGCTGGGAGTATAAACAGTCTTGCTGGCAGGCCCCACAAAGTACAAAACAAGTAAGAGTAAGCCCTCCACCTTGAGCTTTTCTACCTAATCCTCAAGAGAGGCACCTGACACTTCGTTTCTTAGTGTTTAATGCTTATGATTATCCTGCTATTCTCTTTCTTTTGTGGCTGCCAAAGCTCCCAAGTGACTCCACATTCTCGTCTTTCCCTTACATTATAATACCTTCTTTCTCATAGCTCATGTGTATTGTAGTCTCTCCCTGTGTCCTAGCTTCTGGGCTATTTGACTATATGCTGATATCTTGTCTCTTTCACACTGAAAGTCCCTAAGAAGGATACGGGCTGGTCAGTTCAGCCAGTCACTGCTGGGTGTCAAGAGTCATCCAAGTTTAGCAGAGCTCTTGTTCTGAGCAATATGGCAATTCACCGGTCTAGCCTGGGTCAGATTCCTGTTCTCGAACTCCTCCATGTCAGTAGCAGGGATGACAGAATGGAGCACTGAGTCCCACTTATAAAGGAACACCCAGAAAAGGGCTGAGGTGGCAAGTGCCTTCAAAGCATCCCCAAGTTCTTGCTAACGTAACAGATACATTAACGAATGTTGGAGTTTGGGGTTCTAAATTGTTTCCTGTCTTGTTAAACAGATAGCCAAAGGCATGTCATAAATCTTTGATGCATCTTTCACAATGTCTTGGTTCAATTTTCCATTCCTCCATGTCTGGTTTTGAAGTTTTGCCAAAGATCCCCTGTCTGTAAGATAGGAAAGTAGGCTGTGGGGACTTTATAATTTAGAACTAAAATAAGTATTCAGTGATGAGTATGTAAGTAAGAGCTGCAGTGAACAGGTTCCTACTGTGCTCAGAAAATGATTGTTTCTAATTTTTCTTTCTTCTGTTTTTTAACATTTATTTATTTTTGAGAGACAGATCATGAGCAGAACAAGGGCAGAGAGAGGAGGACGCACAGAATCGGAAGCAGGCTCCAGGCTCTGAGCTGTCAGCACAGAGACCAATGTGGGGCTCGAACCCACGAACTGCAAGATCATGAGCTGAGCCAAAGTCAGACACTCAACCGACTGAGCCACCCAGGCACCCATTTCTAATTTTTCGCGTCTGTCTGTGAAGGGATAGATTCTGCAGGGAAGCAGCACGTTTTTGTTTGATTTCTCTCTAAGCTTAGAGGAGATCATTTCTCCCTCCTTCTATTTTTCACCACAGCCAGAAAGAATACTTTGCAGGGTACATCCTTAGGGAAGATTTTCAAAAGGAGGAAGAGAGTCGAGGAACGTAATGAAGTCAAAAAGGAAACTGTCATCACGAAATCCTGTTTGGAAGCCGAGTCAAACCACTGGAAATTATTTGTAAATTGAACCGATGAAGCTAAATGGCATCATATAGAAACCTACACTAACTTTCACTTTTCCTCTAAATATATACCAAAGTCCAAAACACATTTGTCTTACTGCATACAGTAGCATGAAAGCATCCTGCTATAAACACTTTAAAGCTACTAGCATTCAATTCCAAAGAAAAAAATCCGTTTATCAATTAATATCATGACAATCAGTAATAGCATTAATAGGAGAAACTAACTCCCATCCACTTTTGGCCTTCAGAGCTTTGCAAAATTCTGATTTCTTCAGGCTGATTCTATTTTGTGTTCTATCCTTTATCTTAAAAAAAAAAAGCCATATGCCTAGAGAGGATGATTTATGAAACACAGTGATATAATGTTGTGCAGAATATACTTCAACACTGTGACTGGTGAGGCCAGCAACCAGGGAGTGAACATTTGATATAAAATTCTTTAGAGGTTTACATTATTCTTTCTTCCTGATACATTTTATCTGACTGGGTTTTAATCAAGTCAAGCATGGTTTTATGCATCTAGTCTTAACTCGCTTTAAAGTTTTCGGTGATTCTTGGGGCATCTGGGTGGCTCTGTCAGTTAAGCATCTGATTCAGCTCAGGTCATGATCTCACGGTTTGTGAGTTCGAGCCCTTCATCAGGCTCTGTGCTGACAGCTCAGAGCCTGGAGCCTGCTTCAGATTCTGTGTCTCCCTCTCTCTCTGCCCCTCCCCTGTTCATGCTCTGTCATGTGCTCTCTCTCTCTCAAAAATAAATACACATTAAAAAACCAAAATATAAATAAATAAACAAAAGCCCCAAGTGATTCTTTAATCCCTCCTTTCCTTCTTGCCTCCCAAGGTCAGCTATCATGCAAATGAAGGTTAAGAAAATGAAGCTTGATGCCACGGATAACTTGGTATTACTTCATTGGCTAATTATTTGGGAAGGTTGAAGGCTCAGACCCTGTGTTGCCAGGTTATCTGACCATGTGGCCACCCCCCCTGGTTTCCAACTCGTCTTTCCTCTTTCTGTCATATTAGTTTTTAAAATACCTATGTTACAAATAAATGCAATCTCATTATAAAAGATTCACACAATGCTTGCTTACAGAGAGCATTTCTTCTTAGCTAAATACTTAAAAAAAACTGTTTTGTGTTAGGAAATAATACACCCTCTAGCTTAATTTCTAACAAGGCAAGAAACTTCCTCCACATTTCATATTAACATCATCTGAGACTTTTATTTCATTTTTTATTTTTGTTTTTGCTTTTTAGAGCAAATTTTTTTTTTTTGGTCTTTCCACAAGAATGTTACTTTGGTTGAATATATTCATTCAGGTTCAGAACATTTTCCATCAGAACATTGAAAACAATGTTCCACTGTTTTATAGAAAATGAGTTTGTTACTCAGAAATCTGATGCTAATATGATGTGTCTTTCTTTTTTGGAAAACCTGCTTTGGACTTTTAATTGCTTGTTTGTTAGGGTTTTATTTCTCCCCCTCTGGAGATATTTAAGATATTCTCTTCATCTTTAAGTTTCTGAAATTCCATGACGGTATGTCCAGCCCCAAGGATTTTTACAGTCATCCTGTATGGTGAGTGTGTCCGTGTGAAGCCTTCAATTTTTCTTCAACTTTGAGAGCTTGTTTCCTGTTACTTATTTCTATAATTATTTCCCTCCCTCCCTCGTCCTCTCCTTGTCTCTCTTCCCGCCCCCCCCCCATTCTCTATTTTTGCCAAGAACTCCTATTAGGCTGATAAAGTTCTATGTTGATATTATTATCTATTAACTTTTCTCATACTTTGCATTTCTGGTTTTTGCACTAAATTCTGAGATAATTCTTCAGTTTTTTATTATGTACACATTTAAGTTCTGTGCAGAGATGGTAGTCAGAGAGGGCTAGGTTCAAACATCTGTTTTCACTGACTTAGAAACGGCCTACCTGCCTTTTTCCCTTCTCTCCTCCCTTCCACCCTCCCTCCACTCTCTGTTTTCTTTTCTTTCTTCCCTCTCTCCTTCCTTCCTTCTGTTCATTCCTTTAATACAGGCTACTCCTGGATCTCCAGGGTTCTAGGAACACTCTCAGGCCTGTGACTGATACAGAGGCACACAAGACAAAGCCTCTTCCCTCTAGGCATATTATGAGTCCTAAGAACCAAGACTGGTACTAGAGTACTTCAAATAACATCTGAATTATTTTTTGTGGTATTCAAGGTCTTCATGTTCTCATGCCTTCTGGTATCTTTCACCACGTCCTCTTATATTCCCTTTTTCTAATTTTCTGCATCAGTGACACTTGTGTGTTTTATTTCTTAGAACAAGCGCCAGGTTGGGTTTTTCTTTAATGTTTTATTTTTATTTTTGAGAGAGAGAGAGAGACAGACAGACAGCATGAGCAAGGGAGGGTCTGAGAGAGGGGGAGACACAGAATCTGAATATAGGTTCCAGGCTCTGAGCGGTCAGCACAGAGCCCGACACAGGGCTCAAACCCACAAACCGTGAGATCATGACCTGAGCCGAAGCAGGACGCTCAACCAACTGAGCCACCCAGGCGCCCCAAGCACTGGGTTTTAAGAAGGGTAGCAAAGTAGTCTGATGTATTATTTTTAAGATTATTCTGACTGGGCCTTGTGTAGATACAGACTGAGGGAAGCAAGAGAGGAAGTAGGAGACTACTGTAGGAAGGGATAGTGACCAGGATGTATTTGGGACTTTGTGGTGACAGTGTGGATGAAGTAAAATGGACAGATGGGAAATATATTTAGAAAGTACACATGCCATGACTTGCTGGTAGACTGAATATGGAACGCAAGAGTGAATGTAGAACCCAGGATGATCCTTGAGATTTTAGCTTGCATAACTGGAGCTCCAAAAAGGTTTCTGGTAAATGATAACATTTCTGAAGTCATTTTTACCATCTCAAGAGGTTTTTACAAGCACATGAAAGGATAAAAATTTGAGAGAGTACAGAAAAGTAAGAATAGTCAAGACTATAGACCCAGGGCAGTATCAAAAATATCAATTCTTAAAAATATTTAAGGACCAATGATAACCAATGTATCTGAAAGGAAAACCTGGGTAAGTGGATAGATCGATCTCTAATTATTTTTTAAGGTAAATTCCATGGACTAAACCCCACTTCCCAGTAAGTTAAATTCATTACAAATGAAATTGTCTCACTTATAATTGTTCATTTGATCTTCTAATAATAAACTTTTGCAAATGAATATGGTTTCCAAAAAAGAATTTCCCAGTTCTGATTCATCCTTGGATTATTTCTCTGAGAGCATTTTATTTTTATTCTAGGTGGTCAGCTTCTAATGTACAGGGAAATAATAAGGGATAGAGGGTAACTTTTGACAATTATTCTTCTAGAACCATTGGTCTCCTGGATTCTAATGCTAAAAGAATCGAGGGTCTGGGTGGAGAGACATATGAGCATGTAAGAGCCTAGGAAGGACCAGTGGAGTCTTTGCTAACTTGGCTAAATCGATTTTCTTTTCTCCCCATACTTTTGTTGTGCTTACTTCTGTTCTTCTCGGGTCCTCAAAATAATAGCCTGCTTTTCCGAAGATCAGCCACTTATGTTCCTCTAAATTCTATGCATCAAAAAATATCTTTGAATTTTAAATCTTTTGAATTTCAGTTAGTTTTGGTAAATAATGCATTTTCCCATAAATCAGGTATGTTATTCTTAATAGTTTCTATGCTTTTGGACTCACAGCTTAGAAATCTGCCTTCAAGGTGCATACACTCAGATACAATGAAGCATCTGGATAATTCACCTTTGGAACCAATTGGTCCCTAAAATCTATTTTTATTATTTAAGTGATCACTAAGAACGAAAAACATGCAAGATAATGTATTAAATCCTGGAGACAATGTAGTAGCCAGAAGATCTGTAACAGTCTTATCTCCTTATGAGTGCTCAATAAGTATTTGTAGTGTAAATACATGAACACATGAATAAATACCCTAGTGTCTCTCCAACCTGAAATAAACTGCAACTCTTCTTAGTTGTAGTAGTAGAATTGTTATTTGGAAAAACCAAAACCAAAAGAGCTCCATTCTTACCCTGATGTCATCTCTCTGCTTACGAGACTGCCTTTTCATTTTAGAAACACACAACACGTACCAGAAGATAGATCCTGTCCTACTCAAGAAGAGGGATGTGTTCCTTCAGAAAGAGGAGTCGTATGAGTGAAGGTGCTGGATGGGACTTGAAACAAGGCATGTCTCTGTAAGAACGATGAACAAAAGGACTTTGATGGGCAGAGAAGAGCCCAGGGGACGGTGTGCTAGGAGGAAATGCCAAGAACATCTACAGATCTGCTGCCACATTGCCCTATTCAGTTTAAAAGAGGGTCTTTGGCACTTTCACTGTATACAGTTGAGCACATTATGTCAAAAAGTAAAATCTTGCTTTCTAATGCAATACACAATTTCTGTTTTCATCACTGGCTATTAGTAAAGGAGTAGAACCCTATGATTCACAAGGAGAGAAAATCACAGGTGTTTTAGGTTTTCCGGGTCACCTCAGGACATTTCTGCCAACGCACCCTTGCTTACACATCTACAAACAAGAGAGGAACACTTACTAAATAACTCTCCAGACTGCAAATTGCTTAAAGAGTTTAAATACTTCCTTGTATGTCCTGGACAACAAACACTGCCGTATGGTGGTAAGCTTTTTTGGAAAGAAAAAAAAAATCCTGCATTGTTGAGTATGTAAGGAATGACACTAATGCTCAAATTCTATTAAGTTCACATTCTAACTTAAAACTGGAACCCTTGCGACCTCTTTTGCATAATTCATCACCCGGCAATGTTAAGAATTCCCTAGTGTTCAACTCGATCATATGATATTCACTAGAGCTTCTGATTCTGATGTTGTCCACTGCAAGTTGGAAATATGTTTCACATTCTTGACTTGAAATTATTTATCTGTAAGAGCCGAGTCAAGGCTCAGTTGTTCCTTGTCAGCACATTCGATGCATTCTCAATAAGAACGGACCTCTTAGATTCCCAAAGAGAAAAAAATAGAAATTTGTAAATGTAATTCCAAAGAGGGAATGTCCTTAAATAGTTTTTGAGAACATTAGTAGGGATACTTGCTACTCTAGAAAAAAATTGTGTTTTTCAAAGTTACTCAGTAATATTGCAGATTGGTTCTCCCCTGTGTGGCCCCTTCCCATCAAAGACTGAGCTTCTGACAAATGCTTTCTGATTCATTCCTCTGTCAAAAGACCTACAAATCCCCATCTGTCACTTGGCTATTTTCATACCAGTTTGGACGTAACAGAGAATGTGGACACTTTCTTGGTCCATGAAGCTAATGTGTGCACCCTATTTTATAATAAAGACTATATATCCTATTGATAGTGAAAATATTTTGGTGACAAAAATATATACATGACAGCTTGAATTGTTAAACGCAAGTGCACTGTACTTAAAATAACCAGTAAAATAGCAGTGCCTTCTATGCTCAACAGCTGTGGGAAAGATATATTAAAAAGAGCACAGTCTTTATAGTCAGCCAGAATTGGGTCTGAACAAGATACCTCAACCTTATTTTTCTTGACATTTGACTAATGTGATAACTCTTGCTGCAGTTCACAGTAGCACTGAGAAGGGAGAAAACCAAGGTCAAAGACCCTATTTACTGCAAGTCTTTGAAGTCACAACATAGTCATGGTCCCAAACTGGAGTCTCAAGCTCAAATATGAGCACAACATGTATGTGTGACAAAGGAGTGTTAGAACCCAGGCAGTTTTTAAGAGTTTTTAAATGTTTATTTTTGAGAGAGAGACAGAGGCCGAGCACAAGGAGGTGGATGGGGAAAGGCCAGAGAGAAAGGGAGACACAGACTCCAAAGCAGTCTTCAGGCTCTGAGCTGTCACCACAGAGCCTGACGTGGGGCTTGAACCCACGCACGGACCACAAGATCATAACCTGAGCTGAAATGGGACACTTAACAGACTGAGCCACCCAGGCTCCCCTAGAGTACAGATAGTTTTGATGAGGACAAGGACAAGTTAGTTATTTTAATTTCCTAAAGTAGCCTAATAAAACAAGTCAGCTGGTTAAAGATTTTGAGAACTCAAGCCTAAGCCCCATGGGGAGCTTCTGTGCTTCCCAAGTACCCTTCTTAGGGCTCTTATCTCCCATTTACTTCAAGCCTGTATCTTATCTGAAACTACCTACTCTTATCTTTCTCAGGGCAGGAGAAAAGCTTTTTTGTTCGAAGAAAATAATAGCCAGAAAATTACAATTCTCCCACTTGTCTCCTTCTGCAGCTTGTAAGTATGCACCTTCCCTAATATTGATTTCTCCACAGTTGTATTTCACCTGCCAGTGGTTGATCCCTCTAATCATCTTCTGGATCTGAACTCACATCCCTCCCCAGAAATCTGAAATCTGAAATCTGAAATCTTCTCTCCCATATAGCCAACTTCTCTCATTCGACTCACTCATCTGTAAGCTTATCAGTTTATTTAAATCCTAGAGTTGAAAATAAACATAAAATGGTTCATAGGAAAAAGAAACATGATAAACTGGATCTCATCAAAAATCTTTTGTTCTTCAAAAGCCCCTGGACAAAAAGAAAAGCTAAAGACTATAACAAAATATTTGTAAACCATGTCTGGCAAAGGCCAATTATCTAGTAGAATATATAAAGAACTTTCAAAACTCAAAGGTAAAATAAATAATCCAATTAGAAAATGGGCATTGCTATAAACCATAAAGTGACACAGAGGAAAACCTTGATATAATTACTGTGAATGCAGATGATCATACAAGATTAAAACAATTGGAGAAGAGATAATAAATAAGGCAGACAGAAAATAATTTAATTTCATGGCGATGTGTTTGCTAGAGGAGAGAACACATCAAGACAACCAAACCAATTCAAATTTATTTTTCAAAAATTCAAATGAAGGAAGAATCGATATTGCAAATGGAATAGGGTCCACTGTGTTCCGGGAAAATTAATTAAATTAAAATGCAAAGGTAAAGACAGACTTCTTACATTATCTAGACGCTGGAATGAGATACATGGAAGGTGCAAACATTAGGCTACACTCTTAATCAACAGTGATTTGAAATAAGCAGATGGCAAGAGAACAAGGTCCACAAAGGTCTGAAGCTGAAACACTATGACCCAAGAAGCTTAGTCCTGCTTCCAGCCTCAGAGTCCCTCATCTCAGGTGAACTCGGGGCCCGTCTCACTTCCTTTACCAGCAGGCTTCTCCCTGGGTGGTGGAGAACACCTATCAGGCATGCTGCCTTCAAAGATTTTGGGAGCAATTCAGAAATGTTGGAAAGACAATCGTCTATGAGTTTCCAATCTCCTGACTGGCGATGGGCTCCAGTGGAAGAATCCATATCTCTTGTGTTCTTCAGGTGAACAATTCTGAGATATGTTAAAAATTTCGTACTTAAGTCCCAGAGGAAACAAACCCCCATTCTGCACACCAGTGCCTAAGTCTGTGTCCTCCTGTCTCTGTTTTAGTCTCTGCAGAGCTCCGTTCTCTGAGATCCCTGGCCCAAAGAAATTGCTTCATGCAAGCCCTTTTCACCAGTTGAGGTTCCCAGAGGGAACTCAGGTTAAGATGTTTGATACCAGGAAATTCTCAAGTAAGGTAGGAAACAAACATGCAGGAAGGCATTCTGGGACTGCATTATTTCCCAGGAAGATACTCTAGAAATCTTGCTGCTGATGCAAGTGAGGTAGTCAATCTATGGCATTCTGAGGATTCAGCATTCTTAAGTAGGTTGGGATGACCTACAGCTAAGAGTGAAGCACTGGCCTTTGTGGCATCCGTGGCATTTGAACATTATGGGGTCAGTAGTAAGTGTAAGCATTACAGAATCACCCACTTTAATGCTTTGAAAGTCTTAGGAAAATAAAATAACAGGTTTACGTCAGGCAGCTATCAACCCAAAGCATACAGAAAATCAAGAAATCCTCAGGACTACACTATATGGGTAGGAGAGACTCAAATGAGGCAAAATATGAGATTTAAGTGCACAAGAACATAGTGGGACCTTATTTGCTTCAACTATTTGCTTCAAGATGAACTTGATAGTCTTAAGCCCTGACTGCTGAGTTCCCTGTACACATTGGGCAGATGGAAGCAGCTCCCTTTCTCATTTATAAACAAGGAGCCTCTTCTTACCTAGAGACACCGTGAAGACCTCCCCTGAGGAAGGAGCCATGTTGCATTAAACCTGTGCTCTTCAACATTTTCCCTCCCTGACTGCAGGCCTGTAACTACAGGGCAACTCAAGCATGGAATGTATTTGCTGTTCTGAGAGGAAACAGCATTCATTTGTGAAGAATTCTAAGCCTTGACTTGTGTGTAACTGGAAGAAAAGAAAACAAAAACAAGCCAAGTAGATTTTGAAGGTGTTGGACTGAGGCATGTATGGGCTGTAAGTCCGGATAAGGAAAAAGTCACTGATGTATGAACACTCTTCAGGACATAGGATATAATGTTCTGACAAGGGTATGTGTAACTGTCCTTAATCACATTAACTAGTTCACTAGTGGTGCTGTGTCAGTTTGCCACAAACTTAACAGCGTATAAGACCTCACTTTCATTATTCTTGTTTCTATGAGTCAGGGGTCTGGACATGGCTTAACTGCTTCCTCTGCTGCAGGTCTCAGAAGACTGCAATTAGTTATTGACTTGGGCTGCAGTTTCATCTCAAGGTTGGACCGGGGAAAGCTCCACTTCCCAGTCTATATGGTTATTGGCAAAATTCGCTTCCTTATAGTCTAGTGGACTGAGGGCCTCCATCTTTTGGTAGCAGTTGGCCAGCAGCTGCTCTCTGTTTCTTGACACATGGCCACCCCACAGGGCAACTGAAACGTAATTACTGGCTTCATCTAGAGCCAGCAAGGGACAGAGAGTCTCCTTGCTGGAGGGGTTACAGTGTGTGTAACGTAATAGAAATGACATCACTACACCTTCAACATATTCCATTGCTTAGAAGTAAATGGGAGTTTCTTCTCATACTCAAGAAAGTATGAAAAGTGATTATACAAAAGAAAAGGACTAAGAACATAGATGTTGGGGGGGGCAACTCAAAGTCTGTTCTGCCACATTAATACACTGCTGGGAGTACCTTGAAGCTTGCTCAATGAGCTCAGGCTAATGAGGAGAAGCTAATGAAACTTATATCTCAGTATTCATGGAAACCACCAAAAACTCAGGGAGATAGAGCTATTACAAAGGCCTTTAATGAGTGAGATTGAAGACCCTACCAAAAAACACCCCCTCCACTAAAGCCAGAAGAAATAAGCCCCTTAGGAGGGGTGGATATTTCTCTGTTCAGGGTTTGACCAAAGGAGACAGTGCTATGCAACCAGGCTCGCTGGCATCAAGGGGGACAAGAGGATCCTGGCATGGCAGAGGGCAGAGGACAGCACTCAACCGGGAGGAGCAGGGTGGGTATAACTGCTATCAAGAAGCGTGGCCCTGGTTTATGGCTTGTATACCAGTAAAAGGGCATAAACGTGTATGATTCTTAGACCAAATATGTGTGTTTCTGTTTATATCTGGTTAGGAGATACTCCTCTATCTAAAGTGACTGAGGCAATAAAGTTGACTTTGGAAACAGTGGTGATATAAGGTATTGGACAGGTATTTGGAGCGACTGTGACCTTGAAAATGTTGTTCAGCCTCATTATATCTCAACGTCGGCCTGTTAAAAGCCTTGTGGATGCTTCTCTTGCATCACGCATTCACTGTGAAACTGGTGAGAGAATTTTGGACCACATTCCAGATTTGCTGGATCTTTGATGTGCTGGTATACCAATGAAGGATATGGAGATTGGAGGAATTCTACAAGAAAACACACTGCCTTACTAAAAAGTGTCCTAAGGAAATAAGAACAGTGAGATCATAGAGAGTTTTGAGGAAAACGATAGAAGTGTCACAAAATCCTTCCTGCAGAGGTGGTATTTGAGCAGACATGAGTAAAGTAAGGAAGCCCCGTGACTTCTGGAGGGACAGCAAATACAATGGCCCTACAGAGAGATCATGACTGGTATACAGGAAGCATCAGAAAGAGACCAGGGTGGTTGCTACTCAGGGCAACTGTGAGGAGGGGTTAAGAAATAGGATCACAGAAATAGTTGGAATTGAGATCAGTCACGTCACTGTTTTGGGGATTAAATCTGTAACATTTTACAGAGTGCCCAGGTCAAAGGACCAATTTTTGTTTTTACTTCATCTGGAAGAAGCTTATCATGGGAAATCTGAAGAACTAAATTTAGGTTTTATAAAAATATAAACTCAATTCTGTAACCTGTAAGTGTGTCATAACTTAAAAAAACTCCAACTCTCAGATGTGAGGAGTTGAATACGTGTCAGGTTTATTTCTGTGTAAAACTGGTAAAAAGACTAATAAAGGTTTTATGGATTTGGCCTATATAATGAACACTTTTCATGGAGTGAAAGAATTTTTTAATATAACCCCCGGTGTTTGCAACCAGAAGGGTCTTAATTACAAAAGAGACCCCAGTCAGCAAGATTATCTGCAGCAGCTGTGGCTGGGGACAATGAAGTTGCTCGAAGGCCACTTTGCATTCAGTGAGCTTTGCTGAAGAGAAGAACAATCGTGTCATAAATCAAATATCAAATCAAGCAGTTCAGGAACCCTGGGTCTGTTAACTGTGGTCCCAAAGATGTTAACTTCCTGATCCTCAGACTCTGTGAAGAGTTACCTGATATAGCCAGAGGGCTTTTCAGATGTGATTAAACCAAAGAATTTGAGATGGGAAATTAATCTTGGATTATCCGAGTGGCCAAGGGTTTGGAAAGGGAGACAGGAGGGCAAGAATCAGGGAGAAGAATGGGACTATGGTTCAAGGCTGGCTTTGACGATGACAGATAAAGCAGTGAGTCAAGGAATTTCGGCAGCCTCCAGAAGCTGGACAAGACAAGAGTGTAGACTGTTTCCTGGAGCCTCCAGAAGGAATGCAGCATGCCACATTTTTACTTTCAGCCCAGCTACAGATCTACATTGGACTTCCAACCTTCAGAACCATAGGATAATAAATGTGTGTTGTTTTAAGCCGTTAAGTTTGTGATAGCCTGTTACAGTACCAAAAGAAATTTACACACTGGGGAATAGAAGGCAACAGTTAATAAGAGAGAACCATAGCCTAAAGGAAAAGCCCCAATTAAGACTTTTCAGGAAGAGACTACAAAGAGTTTAGGATGGGCCAGGAGGCACCAAATCCCCCAAGCTAACTTCCAGTGAGTATTACAACCCTCATCCAGTTTTACTTCTAAGTAAGATTGTCTTAAATGATTTGGGTATGGCTGCCTGGGTGGCTCAGTGGGTTAAGCATCTGACTGTTGGTTTTGGCTCAGGTCATGGTCTCATGGTTGGTGGGTTCGAGCTGTGCATTGAGTTCTGTGCTGACAGCATGGAGTCTGCTTAGGATTCTCTCTCTCTCTCTCTCTCTCTCTCTCTCTCTCTCTCTCTCTCTCTCTCTCTCTCTCTCCCTTTCTCCTGCTTGCTCATTTTTCCTTGCTCTCAAAAGTAAATTAACATTAAAAATATTTTTTTATGGGGTATGGACATAGAGTATGGAATACACTAACTGACTGCATCACTGAATAGGTGCTTTTCTTGAAGCTACCCTAATAGAGAAGCAAATGGCCTTTGAAAGTCCTACAACCTGTGGTCGAATCCTGGCCTGTCACTTCAAACATCTGTGACTTAGAGAAGTCACCTACACCTTGCCTCATTTTTCTTATCTGCAACATATCAGATTAATAATCTTACCCCCATGGGGTGGCTGTGAGGATTAAGAGCATGAATATGTAAAAGCAACTAAAGCAGTGTGTCTAGCACGGTAAGTATGGTAACAGTTTTGTAGTGTTATTTGGGATCACTACATTTACGTGACAAAGTAGAGAGTATATCCTGCGTCACATGCTAACTAGTATTTCACAAGCTTTTTAGTTTTTTTTTGCAATTATTTTATCTTAACTCGAACAAGGCATGAAATTCACAAAGGTCATGCTACTTAGTCTATGTTGACCAAAGTGCAAAAGTACACTAAGCAACTCATAACCTCAGGCATGAAGTCATGGCTGCCAATAAATTAGTACCCAGACCACATTAGCCAGAGGGAGTGTTTTATCAAATCTTTTCCTTTCAGTTCCTTGACTTCTACCTTGACAGAGATATCTCTGAACATTTTTTTCCTTGCTCTCAAGCATGCGGTCAGTGGAAAGGGAGGGGAGAAAAATGTGGAGGAAGTAGGGAAAGGGAACCCGAATGTACGCTTCAGGAGACAGCAATGACTCTATGTACTGTCCATAATAACTCTGTTCTGAGCTCAAGTCTGAAGAAGAGGCACTGAATTCATAGTGTGGGGTGAAGGTATACATGCACTAAACCTTTCTGGTGCTTAGGCTGAATGAGAGGATCAGTAATCCTCACAACAAGGTTGTAAGATAAATCTTAGTATTCATGTTTTACCTGTCCTCTTTTTGTTAGTGTTCTTGTTTTATTGATGATAAAACCCAGGCCCACAGGATTTCATTAATTTGCTCAAGACAGCATAACATGATAGTGGGATTCAAAACCAGGTCTAACACACCTCTATGGCCTGAAGTATTTATATAACCACATTCAAAACACGAGATGGAGATCACAGAGAACATCTTGACACTGGGAGTCACTGTTCCTAAGACAAAAATTTATATAGTCAGTCCATTTGAGACAGGGGGAGGGGTACAGGAGGGGCTGAGTGAGTACCACTTTCTAAGCTGTCTAAATGGGTACAAATCCACTAGTAGGATTGAATCCCTTGCCTTTAAATAACAGAGCTCTCCAAAACCAAAGTTATACTTTCGTTGGGATATTCAATCTATAATTATCATGTGGAAGTGTTCAATCATATATTGTATATATCTGAAACTAAGGTGACACTTGGATGTGAACTAACTGGAATTTAAATAAAAACTTGATTTCTGAACTTGGAGGGAAAAAAAATAAATAGCTAAGTATGAGCATCCTTTATTTCGCTCTGCTACCTACCAGAGCAGATGTAGACACATGCAGATCAGGGTCTGTAGAGTGGGTCCTTCGGATCAGTCCAGTTCAGGCCAGTTAGATTCAATTAGAGAGAAAAAAATCTGTGGCTCAACAGCAAGATGTTGCTCCTAATGAAGTCCAAGCACAGCAGCTCAAATCAATCATCCCTTTCAACCCAAACAGCTCCAAGTACATACCCCTGCTGTCGGTGGGTCGATAACACCATCTTATACAAAGGCTGCACAAACGTGTGCTTATTACTCATTGCCACGTTGATGGCCATGAACTACGCTCACTGCAGGATTTCTTCCTTTGCAAAATGTATAGCTCCAACTCCTAGGATGTTCCTATATGACACATTTCAACACTTCCATTTATTTGGCTGACACCTAGCCTAGGAATCTTTTTGTATAATTTCCTTAATATGACTGCCAACATCCTCATCCCAAATTACATAGAAAAGTTCTAGCTTTGATGGAGCAGATATATCCTGATTCTACACAAAATAAAGATTTTTAGCATGCAAAGGAAGGGAATATATCTTTAAGAATTGCATTTAAACTCGTGATGTACTTTTACGTTATATTAGGTAACCAACAGTGGGCCAGTTTGCAGAGTTCAGCAACCCAAGCTTTCTGATTAGAGTTCTCTACATTTGAGTCTATCTGGTCATAATTATGTTTTTATATGATGCTTCAAAAGAGAAGAGGAAAATATTATTAAGGCTTACTACGAAAAGATTAATCACACACTCAAATACCAAACATCCGAATATCAGTAAGCTTCTCCAAATCCCAATGACTGTCACATCTATGTATTTTATTTGCACCTTTTAAACACTTGCTTCAGTCCATGACTATACGAAGGAACTCTAGATGGCTACACTTGAGATGCATTAGCCAAAACTCACAAACGTAAAGATTCTTTTATCCAAAAATCAATGTAAAAGTCACAACGTAAAATTACCTTTTCACATATTTGCCACCATACATCCTCAAACGACTCAGTTCTCTACACTAGTAAATCTTGACTAGTAATTTTCACCTGATCAGCAATGCTGATGTGACCAGGTTGAACATCAAATACTTAGTGTACAAAAACAGTTGATGATGAGCTATCCTTATGGTAAATAAGAGTCCTAATAGCTATTGATTTTTTTAAATAGTCTGACTAGTGTTTAAATAGTGATGAAAAGTGCACATCATTTTAAATTATGGTAAATCTATTCAAGTCAAAAATATGGCTATCTAGTATTACTGAGGCAGATTCAGTTTTTGGTAGCTGATGTTGGCTACAAGATACTATCTGTGATCTCCAAGGGAAATGTTTTGTTTAAAAATATACTGAACATCATACTGAATTTATAAAATAACGTCTTAGAATTAGGTTCATCTATGACATTAACTAAGAAAGACCTAATTGCTAATATATATAGATCGAGGAGTCAGCTGAGCATACCACTCTTGACTTCTGTTCAGCTCATGATCCCAGGGTTGTGAGACTGAGTCCCACATCAGGCTCTGCACCGAGCATGGAGCCTGCTTACGATTCTCTCTTTCTCTCCTATTTCCTGACTCATGTTCTCTCTCTGAAATTAAATAGAGAGACCGATAGATCCATCTGAATTAATCAGCATTTGGAATTAAATGAATATATATTAAAGGGGAAGATGGATGTAAAGAAGTAAAAAATCTATTGTTTCACCCTGTGTGAATTTTCTGCATCTTAAATGTTGTAACTGAAGAAAAGAGAGCAAAGAGAAAAAAAGACTATCCACAGTTATATAATCCACTCAAGATCCCTCTATTTTTCTAACCAAAAAAAAAAAAAATTATTATCAGTCAAGGACAAAGTTGCCTTCCATCCTTTTTACATGTGAGAACCTTTAGTGTGCTATCTATCAGCTCTTTTTAAATCAAACTGGTATTGGCTAATATGGATTCACTGCAGGAACTAAGTAACAGAGAATTGATACAAAATGACAAGGACAACTTCACTAGAAGATGTGAGGACTCATCCATAATTTATCTATTGACTGGAAGAAATATTGAACGAAGCTGCTTCACCAATAACAGAGCAGGTTGCAAAGTACTGTGAACTTACCTATTTCTGAGTCTATAGTTCAGTCATGGCAGAAGACTTACATTTCACAAAACAGACAGCTCTTACAATAAGAGAGACAAAAATCGCTCTCTTTTTCTTTTCCCTGTGTTCTCTGCTCCTTCTTTTTGAGAAAAACTTGTATTGCTCTCACGTGACTAGCAACAGTCTGCTAAATAAGAGGAGATTTGTAAATAAATAGGATTTAAACATATGCTGAACTTCATATTGAATTTATAAAATAACTTCTTAAAATTAGGTTCATATATGAAACTAAGAAAGATTGAATTGCTAATAAATATAGGGCAAGAAGTCTCTGGGGCTCGGTCAGTTGAGTATAAATAAGTCAGATTCATGCTTCCTGCTGATGAATCATAACATAAATGTGTATTGTATTTAAGACAAGCACATGTAAAATACTGCATTCTCCTTTCCTTTCTCTTATTTGGTATTTTCTGTTTCTTTTTTTTTTTTTTTTTAACTTTCTCTCTCCTAGGTTTCTTCCTTTCTCTTTTACCTGACCTTCCTTGATTTTTATAATTTTGTATTCACATGTAGTATATGTGATACATACCATTTTCCCTCAAGGATCTAGCACAGAAGGATTTTATTGTTAGAGAATAAAATAGGTGTATAAATAACTTGACTTAAAAAATTAAAATGTCATGGGAATGACACATAATTCAGACCTTTTGGGTCTTTCTCCTCCCTTGATTCTATTTTATCTCAACATTCCCCAAGGAGAACATGATGGGCAGGGAGACCCAGGCGGAACGTAAGCTGTAACTGCAATAGTTCTTTTTTGTGTTCTGTGCGTTAATTACCTATGATATACCTATTCCCTCAAATCCTGCCATTTTCCTAAGAAAAATGAGGGAAGTCCAGGCCATCAACCAGAGATTTTCACCTGGCATGTAACATCCCCTGGAGAGGAGGATGTAGGTCATAAGGATGCCAAGATATGAACCCTTTGCTTTAGCACTTTGGAAGAGCTTGTAGGGTTTTTTGAGATAACAAACCTTGTCAAGTAACTTCAGATCGCTATACTAAAAATATCATTTTCTAGGTGTGTCAGAGATGTGACAACTTTCCATGCAACACAAGGAACAAAAATAATATTTTGCAGTCAACACTAACACGTAAAAAGATTTACTTTTGCATTCTTATTGTAAAACGTGCAAGTGCTAAGCAGGTTTGAAATTTCTCCCTTTCTCCTACTCTCTACACTCTATACAAATGAGAATCTTAGAAAAGAACCCGATGTTGCCAATATTTGAGACTAATTGGGGGATTTTATTTTGAGAGACACTGAATTTCTAAGTTAAAATAGGAATATTTATTCATTTTAAAATATTTAAGTCTTGGGGCACCTGGGTGGCTCAGTGTCCAACTTCGGCTCAGGTCATGATCTCACAGTTTCTGAGTTGGCACCCCACATCAGGCTCTGTGCTGACAGCTGGGAGCCTGGAGCCTGCTTGCAATTCTGTGTCTCCTTCCCTCTCTGCCTCTATCCTGCAAACATCACTGACAGTTGCCCCCTTATATTTTCCAGTGTCCAAGGAAACTATATTGTCTGCCAATTAAAATTTTTAAAGGTGGAGAGGTGTTTTTTTGTTTTGTTTTTTTTAAACAGTATATTCATTTTGAGAGGGAGAGAGAGAGACAGAATGCGAGTTGGGGAGGGGCAGAAAGAGAGGGACACACAGAATCCGAAGCAGGTTCTAGGCTCTGAGCTTTCAGCACAGAGCTCAACACAGGGCTCGAACCAATGAACAGTGAGCCGAAGTCAGACACTTAACTGACTGAGCCACCCAGGGGCCCTGGGGAGGTGTTTCTAAGACATTATCTTAACAAATTGTTGGAACAGGAAAAAAAAGGGCTTTGTTAGAACAGGAAACAGAAGAAAAACAGAGTTTATGCTTCTACATTCAAAACTTCTTCTCTGTAGCAATTTATCTGGATGTGATTGTATATTTAGTACAATTTCTGTCTGATGCCATCCATTGTTATTTTTTCCCTTTTCCAGCTTCCTGAGGTACAATTGCCACAGGACACTATGGAAGTTTAAGTTATAGAGCACAATGATTTCACACATGTATATAGTGCAAATGGTTACTGTTATAGGGGTAGTAAGCACTTCCATCACCTCACATAACTGTGTGTGTGTGTGTGTGAATATCATTTAGGATCTCGTTAAAAACAGAACATCCACATGATCCAACAAATCCACTTCTGGGCATATTTTCAAAGGAAGTGAAACCAGGATTTCAAAGATAGAGAAACAACCTTGACCATTCTGTTTGAGTGAATGGACAAAGGGTGGTATTGGCACAGTGGAATATTACTCTGCCACAAAAGAAGGCAGTCTTGACCTTTGTGACATGACTGGCCCTAGAGAGCATTATGATACGTGAAACAGAGTAAGATAAATGCTATATAGTATCGATTATATGTAGAATCTAAAAAGCCCAACTCATAGAAACAGCACTAGGGACTAGACGGGGAGGAGAGATGGGGGGATGTTAGATAATTAGTGTAAGTTTCCAGTGATAAGAGAAGTTCAAGAGATCGAACATATAGTGTGTTGACTTTAGTTAACAATAAGGTATTCTACCATGAGTTCTTACTAAGGTGACCTCAGTGAATAACGAGCCATCTCAAGTTCAAAGTAAGAGGCCAACATAATAAAGTCCAATTAGCACAGGGCCATTCCTAGGCTTCTTTATGAATAAGGCAAGTTTGTTTTCATGATGTCTTATCTTTCTAATCCTACAGTCTCCCTTTTGTTCTTTATTGGTGCTCATACCCATGGCATAGGCTTTTATTTATTTACAACAGCCTTCAGGAATCTCAGCATCCTAAGTGGCTCTTCAGATTTTTTCCACTGGTCTCTCGTCTCTGGAACCTAGAGATGGCCCCTTCCATGTAGTTTCCAATAGGGCTCAGCCATCAGCAATGCAGGGCTAACAGCTGACCTGTGTCCGTGTAATAATGGGTGACAGATTATACTGCTACCTCCTGAGGCAAGATGCTTGCCTTAAAGGGATGTCCTGGAACTCAGGACTTAACAGCATAGCTGTTGAACTAAGTGATGGTGAGTGCTTTATTCTTTCCACCATATTGTTCTCATTCATTTTATTTCATGGCCTTCTGAGAGATACTCAGCTCTCTTGATATGAAAATATAAATAAGGGACTTTGGGCCTGACTAGGACCTTTTTGACTATAAGTACCCAAATGTTTAGAAATCTCTAATTTAAATAAATATGTAGCAATAGCATATACATATATATTAAAAAGATTTCAATACTGTAAATGTTATGTTATTTATCTTTTCTCTCTTTCATTGTAATGTATTTCCAAAAGCTCAGCATTCATTATTATAGTATTGTGGGTCAGTCAGTGGTCAAATTTGTAGAAATTAAATGAAGTTATTATAATATTGTAACATTCAGCTCCAGATATTTATCTCTGAAAGATTCCTTCTCTGGATTGAGGTGTAGATCAGAACACTGCTAGCTTCATATGGAATGGTGGTCCAGAAAGTCTCTAAGTATCTTGTAGGCCAGTCTGCCTCTGCTTAGAGGTAGTAACTCTGGATGGAAGGGGTTGAAGCTGTGGAGAAGTTATACCCTAGTTCTGGTAACAAGCTTCTCATGCCTGAGATAACAAATCAAACACATCCCTAAAACTTCTGGCCCCTAAAATAAAAACACAATTTCCAACTCCTAAACTTCTTCCAGTATTTGGTACATCATCTGTCCCCTTCCTTAATAAAGCCACTCAACTTCTTTCTCTGCCTGGTTATTACACAGCCAATGTCATCATGCCACATCCTTTCTAACTAAGACATATCCTTATGATCTATTCTCTCTTTATCATTTCCATTGCTGCCATTTTCAATTAGTACTTAATCATGTCTTATCCAGGCTATGTTAACTATTTCTTCAGTGGCCTTCTGTTCTTCCCTTTCCTCAACTGATTTCATTCTCCATTCTGTAGAAAATTTTCTCTAGGATATCACTCATCTGTCTATAAACTATTAATGTCTGTCTGTCTGTCTCTCTCTCTCTCTCTCTCTCTCTCTCATACACACACACACACACACACACACACACACACACACACACCTTTCTGGCACATTTTATTGCTTGATATTGCTTGAAAAGGTCAACAGATCATAAGTCTGCATATTTATATGTTTGGAAGATCCTCTCCACAATTTGCTTGAAAAAATGTTCTTTAATCATTACTTAACATTTATAGTATATTAAATATTTTCTCTGTATTCCACAAAGAATTACCTTTATCTTCCTCTGAGTTCTCACTGAATTTTATATACAGTTTTCAATAATAGCAGTATCACTCTGATTGTGGTTATTTTATTCATTTTCTATGACTTTCTTCCCTATGAGATTCACTGAGGAAATGTGCTGAGTGATTATATTTGTGTCTCCTACCACTTACCATAACCAACACATTCTAAGTACACAATCAACCAGTGGATTTTTTTTAACTCAACTTAGAATCATAATCTATTGTGTGACATCAAAAAAGTAGAGAGAAAGAGAGAGAGAGCTGAGTTCTAAGTAAAACTATTTCTTTAATTCTAAATTTGACTCAGATAATTATAATCCTTATAAAACCAAATAATGCCCTCATAAAGACCTCTGGGAAAAATACTTTTTGCCAGGATTTTAGTCCTTGACATGAAAGCAGTTGAAAATATAATTTAGATAAAAAGGTAGTTCTAGGCATTTTCCAGCCAGCCACCATGGCTGAACATGCCCTAGAGCTTCTTGAAGCATCTCCAGCTAACCTGACTGTAGCTGATGTGTCTAGAAGCTTCAGAAGTTGGGCTACAGTACTTTCCAGAAGCCACTAATACTTAAAACATCTAATATTTACCTGAATACCATGGGAGTCATGGTACCAAGCACTCATTTAACACTGAATTCTCACAATAACATCTGAGTTTTTATCCCCATTTTATGGGTAGAAACGTTGAGGTTTGGAGAAGATAAGTAACCCATTCACAGTCAAAGAGCTTGCAGTCACATGGTCTCAGGGTTAGGATGTGGGCATTCCAGTCCAGTATGTTTCTGCACTGCTTCCCATGAAAAAATCAGCTACCAAATACAGAGATGCCTGGAAGCTGGCCAGGGTGGTGGGTATGGAGACAGAAGAGACTGGAGGAAGCAGACAAAGATGGTGGAGATCAAGACTCTGATCCTATCTCCCCTCATGGACACACTGAATGTACACCTATATATAAGTCAGCTCCTCCTGAAAGAGGACTGAGGGCTGACTGAACAGCTCATGTGGTGATGATGGGAACGCAAACAGCCTAATGCTACCACCTGCAGTAAGCAGGGATATCCGATTCCCTGCTCTGGAGCAGAGGAAGACAAAACAAACGGTAGTTTAAAGAATAACTAGACTGTTAGTGGAGAAAATCCATTTAGTAGTACTAGCAGGCCCACAAAATGGTTCTCTCCAAGACCGGAAGCATGGGTGAGCACCATTGTTGATGCTTCCCCTCAAACTTGATACTGAAAATAGAAACAGGGTCCAGGCATTGTCACTGGCCGACTACCGCCATCACAGCAATCCCCAGGCACCTATCCCACATCAAGACCAACCATCTCCCCAAGGGGCTCTCCTGGCCTGCACCTACTCTAACTCCAGCTGTCCCACCAGGGTACCCTATTCAGGGAGTTCCCTGGCTCACTCTTGTTCCAGCTCCAGCTATCTGCTAGGGTGATCCCAGCACAGAGCTCTCTGGGACCCCCAGCCCACACTCACTCCTGATACAGCCAGCCAGCCAAAGCCTCCAGGCACATGTAAGAGGAAACATTCACTCCTTCAGTAATGGAAGAGGTAACAGTTCTGCTTAACTCTTAGAAACAAACACATAAAGTCAAACAAAGGAGATAGAAGAATGTGTTCTGCAAAAGAACAAGATAAAACTTCAGAAAATGAATTAAACAAAATGGAGATAAGCAAACTACCTGATAAAGAGTTCAGAATTATAGTCCTGCTGATATTTCCACAATTTGAGAGAGGAGTGGGTGAATTCAATGAGAGCTTAAACAAAGAAAAAAAAAAAAAGAGCCAGTCAGAGCTGAGTACATTAACAGAAATAAAAAATACTCTTGAGGTAATCAACAGCAGAGGATAGGGTAAGGAAAAAGAGATCAACAACCTGGAAGACAGTGTAGTGGAAATCATAGAAGCCGAACAGCATTAAGAAGAATAATATAAGGGGCGCCTGGGTGGCTCAGTTGGTTAAGCGTCCAGCTTCAGCTCAGGTCATGATCTCACAGTTCGTGGGTTCAGGCCCCGTGTTGGGCTCTGGGCTGACAGCTCAGAGTCTGGAGCCTGCTTCTGATTCTGTGTCTCCCTCTCTCTCTGCCCCTCCTCTGCTGACACTATCTTTGTCTCTCAAAAATAAATAAATTAAAAAAGAAGAAGATTATTAAAAATGAGGATAGATTATAGGACCAGTGGAGCAACATCTAGCAAACTAACATTCACACTGTAGGGGTCCCAGAAGGAGAGGAGAGAGAAGGGGGAAGAAACTGTATTTGAAGGATTCATAGCTAAACACTTTTGTAACCTGGGAAAGCAAATGGATAATCAGGTCTAGGAACCACAGAGAATCCTAAAGTGTTCAACTCCTTATTTCAGCTCAGGTCATGATCTCACGGTTCATGGATTCAAGCCCTGTGTCAAGCTCTGCACTGATAGCATGGAGCATGCTTGGGATTCTCTCTCTCCCTCTCTCTCTGCCCCTCTCCTGCTCATGTTTTCTCTAAAACCAAATAAATGAACATTAAAAACATTCTTAAAAATAGTCAAAAGTTAAAAACACAAAGAATCTTAAAAGCATCAAGAGAAAAGCAAGTATTTATATTCAAGGGAAATCCTTAAGGATATGGGCTGACTTTTCAGCAGAAATTTTTAAGGCCAAAGGGGAGTGAGAGAATACATTCCAAGTGCTGACCTTAGGTCAAGGTCAAGGACAAGACCTACAACTGAGAACACTCTACCAGATAAGGTTATCATTGGTAACTGAACAAGAGATATGGAGTGTTCCTGACAAACTAAAGTTAAAGGAGTTTATCACTACTAAATTAGGATTATAAGAAATATTAAAGTCACCTATTTAAGAAAAAAAGAAAAGATCGCAACTAGAAGTAATAAAACTATGAAAAAAAATCACTGGTAAAAGCTAACATACAGTAAAGATAGATAAATCTCTTACAAAACTAGTATGAAGTTTTAAAGACAAAAGTAAGAAAATAAGAAAATCAACTATATGTAGAAAAATGAGTCAAGGGATACACAAAATAAAAAGATGTAAATCATGACATTATAGGCATAAAATGTGCAGCAGAGGAGGAATAAAAATGTAGTACTTTTAGAATGTGTTTAAATTTAAGCAACCACAAATTTAATATAGATTGCCATATATATAGGATGTCATCCATGAACTTCACAGTAATCACAAACCAAAACCTATAATAGGGACACAAAAAATAAAGAGAAAGGAATTCAAACACAACACTTAGAAAAATCGTAAATTACAAGGAATAGAAAAAAAGGAGAAAAGAACAGAGAAGAACTACAGAAACAACCAGCGGACTATTTTTTTTAAATGGTAACACGTACATATGTATCACTAATTACCTAAATATTAATGGACTAAGTGCTCCAAGGAAAGCACACAGTATGAGTGAATGGGTAAAGAAAAAAGAGTAATCTACATAGTGTATGTAAGAGACATTTGGGATCTAAAGACACACACAGACTGAAAATGAAGGGTGAATGACAGTCCATGCAGATGGAAGTGAAAACAAAACTGGTGTAGCAATATTTATAACAGACAAAATAGACTTTAAGACCTACTATAACAAGTGATAATGAAGGGCATTGCATAAGGAGAAAGGGATCAATCCAAGAAGAGGATATAACGTCTCTAAATACCTATGCACCCAACAGATAAGCACCTAAATATATAAAGCAGATATTTACAGATATGAAGAAAGAGATTGACAGCAATAATATAATAAGGGACTTTAACATCCCACCTACATTAATGGATAGATTATCCAGACAGAAAATCAATAAGGAAATTTAGCTGAATGAGACATTAGACCAAGTAGACTTAATAGACATATACAAAACACTACATCTAAAAACAGCAGAATACACATTCTTTTCAACTGCACATGGAAAATCTTCAGGACAGATCACATGACAAGCCACAATAAATTTAAGAGGACTAAAATCATATCAAACAGCTTTTTTTTAAGCTTACTTATTTATTTTGTAAGAGAGAGAGAGAATGCATGCATGCATACAAACACGCAGGAAAGGGACAGAGAGAGAGTGGCAGAGAGAATCCCAAGCAGGCTCTACTTACAGCAGAGAACTTAACCTGGGGCTCTAACTCACAAACCATGGGATGAGGACCTGAGCCACAGTCAAGAGTCAGACGATTAAATGACTGAACCACCCAAGTGCCCCCAACCATCTTTTCTAATGATCACATTATGATATTAGAAATTAATTAAAAAAAAAAACTTTGAAACAAACAAAAATACATGGAGGCTAAACAACATGCTACTAAACAAGCAATGGTCAACACACACACACACACACACACACACACACACACACACGCACACACACACTAAAAAAGAAAAGAAAATTTCCTGGAGACAAATGAAAATAGAAACATGATGGTTCCAAATACTTGAGATGCAGCAAAAGCAGTTCCAAGAGACAAGTCGACGCAATACAGACCTTACTGAAGAAGACAAATATATCAAATAAACAATGCAATTTATACGTAAAGGAACTAAAATGAAAAAAACAAATGAAACCCACAGTTAGTAGAAGGAAGGAAAATTAAGTACTAGAGCTGAAAGAAAAGACTAAACCAAAAGACCAAAAAGAATAGAGAAGCTTCGGTGCAACTAAGAACTGGCTCAATGAAAAGATCAACTTAGTAAACCTATACTAGACTTTACCAGAAAAAATAGAAGACTCCAATAAACAGCATCAGAAAGAAAGAGAAATTACAGCCAAAACCAAAGAAGTACAAAGAATCTTAAGAAACTACTGAAATAATTATAAGGCAAATTGGAAAAAGAGGAAATGGATAAACTCCTAGAAATACACAATCTTCCAAGAATGAATCAGGAAGAAAATCTCAACCAAAAAAATTACATGTAAGGAAACTGAATCAATAATCAAAAAATGCCATTTTGAGTTTACTTCTGTGAATGGTGTAAGAAAGTAGTCTAGTTTCATTCTTCTACATGTTGCTGTCCAGCTCTCCCACCACTACCAGTTAAAGAGGCTGTCTTTTTTTCCCATTGGATACTCTTTCCTGCTCTGTCAAAGATTAATTGGCTGCTTGTACATTTGTGGGTCCAGTTCTGGGTTCTTGATTCTATTCCATTGGTCTATGTGTCTGTTTTTGTGCCAATACCATACTGTCTTGATGATGACAGCTTTGTAGTAGAGGCTAAAGTCTGGGATTGTGATGCCTCCAGTTTTGGTTTTCTTCTTCAATATAACTTTGGCTATTCGGGGTCTTTTGTGGTTCCATATGAATTTTAGGATAGTTTGTTCTAGCTTTGAGAAGAATGAAACTAGACCACTTTCTTACACCATACACAAAAATAAACTCAAAATGGCTAAAGGACCTGAATATGAGACAGGAAAACATCAAAACCCTAGAGAAGAAAGCAGGGAACAACCTCCTTGACCTCCACCACAGCAATTGCCTACTTGACACATCCCCAAAGGCAAGGGAATCAAGAGCAGAAATGAACTATTGGGACCTCATCAAGATAAAAAGCTTCTGCATTGCAAAGGAAACAACCAACAAAACTAATAGGCAACTGGCAGAATGGGAAAAGATAGTGGTAAATGGCATGTCGAATACAGGGCTAGAATCCAAAATCTATAAGGAACTCACCAAACTCCACACCCAAAAAACAAATAACCCAGTGAAGAAATGGGCAGAAGACATGAATAGACACTTCTCCAAAGAGGACATCCAGATGGCCAAAGGCACATGAAATGATGCTCAGCATCACTCATTATCAGGGAAATACAAATCAAAACCACACTGAGATACCACCACCTCATGCCAGTCAGAGTGGCTAAAATGAACAAATCAAGAGACTATAGATGCTGGTGAGGATGTGGAGAAACAGGCACCCTCCTACACTGTTGGTGGGAATGTAAACTGGTGCAGCTGCTCTGGAGAACAGTATGAAGGTTCCTCAAAAAACTATCAGTAGAACTCCCCTATGACCCAGCAATAGCACTGCTAGGGATTTACCCGAGGGGTACAGAAGTGCTGATGCATAGGGGCACATGTACCCCAATATTCACAGCGGCACTTTCAACAATAACCAAATCATGGAAAGAGCCTAAATGTCCATCACCTGATGAGTGGATCAAGAAGATGTGGTATATATACACAATGGAGTACTACATGGCAATGAGAAAGAATGAAATCTGGCCATTCATAGCAACGTGGATGGACCTTGAGAGTGTCATGCTAACCTAAATAAGTCAGGCGGATAAGGACAGATACCATATGTTTTCACTCATAGGTCTAACAGGAGAAAACTAACAGAGGACCATAGGAAGGGGAAGCAGGGAGGGGAAGAGTTAGGGAGAGGAATGGAGGCAAATCATGAGAGACTCTTGAATACTGAAAACAAACTGAGGATTGTAGAGGGAGGGGGGTAGAAGAAGGAGGATCATGCTCAGGGAGGGGGGCACTTGTGTGGAAGAGCACTGCGAATTATATGGAAACCAAGTTGACAATAAACTATAAAAATAATCTAAAATGCATGGGTCAACTCATATGTAAATTTTTTAAACTAAGTCCAGAACAGCACTGTAAATGTATTTTCTCTTCCTTATGATATTCTTATTAAAGTCTTAAAAAATGCCAATGAACACAAGTTGAAGACTAACTAGCTTTACAGTTGAATTCCACCAAACATTTACAGAAGTGCTAATACCTCTTTCTCATAAACTTTTCCATAAAATAGAATAGTAAGGAATGTTTCCAAACTCTGTCCACAAGGCCAGCACTATAATGGTACCAAAACCTGATAATGACAGAACAATTAAAGCAACTGACAGGCTAAAAACACTGATGAACACAAAAGCAAAATTAATCAGCAAAATATGACCACATTGATTTCAACAATACAGTAAAATAATTATTTGCCATGATCAAGGGAAATTTATTTCTGGGATGTGAGAGTGGTTCAATTTTCACAAAAATAATCAACGTAATATATCACATTAATGAGAGAAAGGATAACAACCATATGATCATCTCGATAGATGCAGAAAAAAAAAAACCTGTGACAAAACACAACATCCATTCAAGGTAAAAACTCTCAAAAAGGGGGTTTAGAAGGAATAATATCTCAACGTAATAAAGGCCATCTATGAAAAAGTCACATCTAAGTGCATACTCATCGGTTAAAAACAGAGATTTTATCTAAGATCAGAAATAAGGTAAGGATGTCCATTCCTACCATTTCTATTCAACATAGTACCAGAAATCCTATCTGCAGCAATCAGATAAGAAAAAGAAATAAAACACATCTAAACTGGTAAGGAAGAAGTAAAATTGTCACTATTTATAGATGGCATAATGCTATATATAGAAAACCCAAAAGATCCCAGCAAATAAGCCAATGGGACCAATAAATGAATCCATTATGTTGTAAGATACATTCATATACAGAAATGTCTTGTGTTTGTATCTACTAAGAACAAAGAAGCAGAAAGAAAACTTGAGATGACAATCCCATTTATAACTGAATCAAAAAGAATACGATACCTAGGAATAAATTTAACGAAGAAGTTATAAGACCTGACCACTGAAAACCATTAAACATGGATGAATGAATTTGAAGATGACACAAATAAGTAGAAAGATCTACCAGGCCCACAAACTGGAAGAATATTGTAAAGATGTCCTTACTACTCAAAGCCATTCACAGGTCCGATACAATCTCCAGCACAATACCAATAATAGTCCTCACAGAACTAGAATAAACCTAAAATTTGCATAGAACCTCAAAAGACCCCGAGTAGCCAAAGCAACCTTCCAAAAGACAAATAAAACCAGAGGTATCACCATTCCAGATTTCAAAGTATAGTACAAAGATACAGTAATTAACATATACAGCACGAGCATGAAAACAGACACACATATCAACAGAACAAAGGGACGGGCCCAGAAATAAACTCATGTTTATGGGGTCAAGTTATCTATGGCAAAGAAGCAAGAACATACAATGGAAAAAAAAAAAACAAACCTCTCTTCAGTCAATGGTTTTGGGGAAACTAGACAACTATATATAAAAGAATGAAACTGGACCATTCTCTTATGGCATATTCAAAAATAAACTCAAAACGCATTGAACACCTACACATAAGACCTGAAATCATAAAAATTTCTCTAAGAAAACATACACAGTAAAGTCCTGGACATCAATGATGGCAATATTCTTGTGGATTTGTGTGCTCAGTTAAGGACAAAAAAAAAAAAGCAAAAACCAAACAAACAAACAAGCAAAAACAAGAAAAAGAAAAAGAAAATTGGGACTATATCCAATTTAAAAACTCTTGCACAAGGAAAGCACCCACAAAATCAAAAGGCAACCTACTGAAATATTTGCAAATGATTTATCTGATAAGGGACTACTGTTAATAATGTAAGAAAAACACTTCTGTAACTCAACACACACACACACACACACACACACACACACACAATGTAATTATAAAAGGAACAGAAGATCTGAAAAAACATGTTTCCAAAGATGTACACATGATGATGGCAGACCTATGAAAACATGCTCAATGTTACTAATCATAAGAGAAACACAAATTGAAACCACAGTGAGATATCAGCTCACACCTGTCAGAATGGCTAGTATCAAAAAGACAACAGGTGTTGGCAAGGATGTGGATAAAAGGGAATCCTCCTGCAATGTTGGTAGGAAAGTAAGTTGGCAGAGCTGCTAAGGAAAATAGTATGGAAGTTTCTCAAGAAATTAAAAAAAGAATTACCATATGATCTGGTAATTCCACTTCTGGGTATTTACCTGAAGAAAATGAAAACACATATTATAAAAGATATATGTACCCTTACATTCATAACAGCACTATTTACAATAGCCAAGATATGGAAACAGCCTGTGCACCCACGGAGAGATACATGGATAAAGAAGACACAGTAAACATATACAGTGAAATAGCACTCAGCTCTAAGACAACAAGAAGATCTTGCCATTCACAAAAACATGAATGGACCTGGAGGGTATTATGCTAAGTGAAATAAGTAGACAGAGTAAGACAAATGCTGTATGTTTTTATTTAAATGTGAAATTAAAAAAAAAAAAAAAAACAAAGAAACCAAAAAGAGACTCTTAAGTTCAGAGAACAAACTGGTAGTTACAGAGGCAAATGGGATGAGGGGATGGGTAAAATGATTGAAAAGAATTAAGAGGGACAAACTTCTAGGTATAAAATAAATCATAGGCATAAAAAGCACAGCATAGGACACAAAGTCAATAATACTGTAATAACCCTATATGGTAAGAGATGGTAATTACACTTATGTTGAGCGTGTTGTAATGTATAGATTTGTCAAATCACTATGTTGTACACCTGAAATTAATATAATACTGTAGGTCAACTATAATTTAAAAAATAAGCTATAGAGCTCATCTATACAACTGGAAAAAGAAACCTGAATTCTTGTAAGATCTACAAAACAAGAACAAAACTCAGATCAACAATCCATGTTAGAGAAGTTAAATACATCATCTAATAAATTGGTTTATAAGTAAACCAAGTATGCTTTCTCTAGTTAATATTACACAACATTTGCCAACACCTTACACAGAAAATGCACTCACATATATGTAACTATGTACAGTTTCATTTATTACTTGCCACAATTCAGAGTTCATAGTCCTACCTCCACGTTAGAGAGACTATGAATGACTTGCCATAGTTAATCATCAGAAGGACTAAATCAGGCATTCAAGTTCAGGTTGAGAATCTCTGAAATTCATTCTTTTTGTTTTGTTTGTTCTTTTCTCCCCCAACTGTGATCGCTATGTAGTGTATGGGTGTCGCTCTCAAGCTGAGAGATGAAATAATGGTCTCTTACGCATGTGCATATTACTGGGTAAGAAGTAGAGACACAATAGGGGCAGGATACAAGGACAAAGCTTGGCTTAATGAATGTATATGTCTATTATAAGACTGATACCATTGTTTTATTACATGGTGCCGGGACATTTCATTCGCCAGTCTGTTTGTTTAAGGGTTTGGTCCACTTCCTGCACGTAAGAAAATTCCTGGGATTCAAACATATTGAGATTCATACAGTTCAATAATTTCATCTCATCTTCTGAAATATAGCACTGTTCTTTCCAGTTTTTCACAAATGTATTGCAAATCAGTAACTGCTTTTTATTTTATTCGCTCCCCACCTCTACTATTCTGACCTGAACCATGGTACCCAAATCATGTTTTTGAAGAAATCCTTGATGTTCTTCTTTAAAAGCAGTGTGACAGCTTAAAAATAATTTGACCAAGCTGAATAGCAATCACAGGGTGATATCAAGTTGATCTGTGAGTTTTGGATTCTCAATGCACTACAGAATTTTCTGTATGCATGTTTGCAAACACAGACAACGATGGTTCTAAGGTACCAGAAGGTATTCTCCAGATTCTCTTTGGAATTACAAATGTTTATTGTATTTGTTTTTAAAAAAATCCCTATGTCCTTATGGCCTGAGGGGTAAGCATTAAAATGCCTGACCAAGACACTATAATGAATTCTCTTCAGTTAATGCAAGATACACTTGGAGACTGAATTAGCCTAGTAATGTCCCTTTAATGGGACTGACTGCCAATAATTGCCACACCATTTTTTTTTTTAAGAATCATCTACTTCATGCTGTCACAGTAGGCTATCACATTATTTGTTATGTTGTTTCTTAAAAAGGAAAAAAAGAAAAACAACAACAACCGTGGAGGGGTGTGTGCATGGCTCAGTCAGTTAAGCATCCAAATCTTGATTTCAGCTCAGGTCATGATCTCACAGATTGTGAGTTTGTGCCCCACATCAGGCTCTGCACCAACAGCATGGAACCTGCTTGGGATTCTCTCTGGGCCCCCAAATTCCTCCCTCTATCTCTCTCAAAATAGATAAATGTACTTATAAAAGTTGGTGAAAACTCGAAGTTGAACATCACTGTTGAGATGGAAAAAAACTACCCTCTGATTTCACTCATATAGAAGAATGGCACCGGCACTCAGATTTATATCATTCAGCCCATAAATAAATACTCTGATACAAAAGACTTTTCTCTTCGGCTTACAATTTTTGAAGGTTCTTATGCCATTGTTAGTGGGTGTTTAAAGCAGCGGACGCATGATTGTTTCCTTTAACAACTTTAAAAAATTACAACCAGATAGTTTATACTGGTGGTTTCAGTGGAAAGTAGCATATAAGGAGGAGACAGACCAAGGGTATGCTTGTTTATTTTTAACTGTGGTTTCCAATAAGACCCGGAATCTCTGAGAAGTACTTCTAAACATACTATTCCAGTTGTAAAACCAAGGAGTGTGAATTCCAAGAAAATCATTCCTTCATGTACAATGAAGAGATGTACAGCATACAACTCTCTAGATAGGATTCATATCCACAAACCTCTGTGGGCTTTCCAACTGCTGCAGAAGAAGCCTTGGTGCTGGTAGGAAGTGAGCAGGACACTTTCCCTCTGCACTGACATTTCCAGGTCCCCTAGGTCCCCCTGTCCCTAGAGCAGCCCCTTCCAATCTCCAGCCCATGGGACAGTTCCCGTCTTTCCCAACTGGAGGCCATTAGCTTGGACTGTCCACTGTCACATGAATCTCATCTTCATTTCCTTTTCCTATTTTTGTTTAAATCTACTACACTTTGTTCTTTTCTTCTGTTTCCCTGTTTCTTCCCCACTCAAGACTTGCTGAACTAGCTAAGGATGTCTAGCTGCTTTGCAAGTGTCAATGGCACGGTACAAGTCGTGTGGTACAAATCCACATCACTGATAATCATCAGGAGAGAAGAGGAACACCGAAAACAGATCCAATAGTAAGTATACCCGCGTTAGCTCCGACCCACCACATCCTTCGCCTGCCACGTGTGTGTATGCAAGGCAAAAGGTAAACATCAACATGGGTGTTTCTGAGTTACTAAATTCTAGCACCTTGATCTGATTGTGCTGCGCACAGCATGATGAACTCAGAGTTAATTTTTCTAGACTGCAGTGACATCTGTTGGTCAGGGCAGAGCTGATGAATATCAGGTTTGGCTCTTCTGACAGTAATCAACCCCACAAGCTGTTCTGGGCTCAGGCAGATGTTTCCCTGTATTTGATTCATTCTGATCCTTGTTGGAGGAGAAACTTGCTAACTGAATTGATCTAGTCTTCCTCGATGTGAATGAAATGCTTAAGAATCTCAATAAGATGTAAGTCCGACAACTTATTTCAGTGACTTTTCTCTGCCCTCAAAATATATGGATTAGGGCTGAGGTCAGAGGTATATTTTGAAGCTGGATCTAGGTTTGGAATGTGTACCATTAGGACAGAAATCAGCTAGAATTTGATACGCTCTTGCATATTTTCTTGTCATGTACTAAACTTCAGCAGGGCAACTTAGACACTGGACATGAGAGATGAAAATAGTGTTTTTATTTTTGCCTGAAAAATACTAACCAAGAGTCAAGTATTTATAATCTGGACCCCAGGTAAAGGGATGGCATCTCAGAGTTACATGTATTCAAAAATGACCAACAAGTGAGCCACATTGCAGACCAGGACAATCAGAATCTGTGTGCTTGCTATGGGCATCATGACTTTGAAAAGGTTGCTCATGGGATTGCAAGTATAGCCAGGATGGAAGACTACTAGTCCAGAGCTTTCTGGGTGAGCTTTAGAAATGCCAAGCCAGGGACACCAAGGTCGCTCAGTCAGTTGAGTGTCCGACTTCTACTCAGGTCATGACCTCATGGCTCATGAGTTCGAGGCCCACATTAGGCTTTCTGCTGTCAATGCAAAGCCCACTTCAGATCCTCTTCCCCCCACACCACCACTTGCACTCTCTCTAAAATAAATAAAACATTAGAGAGAGAGAGAGAGAGAGAGAGAGAGAGAGAGAGAGAGAGAGAGAATGCGAAGCCAGAGTCTAATCCCCAGCTTTACAACTAACTAGTCCTCAAATCCTAGACAAGGGACACCATCTCCTTGAGCCTCAGTTTACTTATCTTGAAAAAAGAGATTTGTTACTGCTGTTTCAAGATAGAAACAGATCAAATAACTAAAAGGTTCAGTCACATATTAAATGTTTAGCACAATTTAAACTTTCTGAAGTCTTCACTTCTTTGCTCACACGTATCTTTTCATGAAAGAACCATATTTATTGGTGTTTCTCTTTTTTGGTGGGCTATTTCCTCCCCCAAAATTGTTACAATGAATAATTATTGTCTTCTAAATTGGAAAAACTAGGTTTAATACAAAATTCCAATAAAAGTGGTGCCTAGACACCTCAGGCTGTATGGCTCAAGATCCCTCCAACTCGACTCGGATGATTAGAGGTCATCTTTTTGTTTTTCTACAAAACCACTCCCGTATGGCATTTCTGTCATCACATTAACACACTTGCCTTTAATCAAGCTTGTTTATAAGATTATGTATACACTGAGATGGATAAGGTCTTTTTCATCAGGGGGGTGTGCCATATACTAAGCACTTTTATTTATAAAAGGAATAAACTTATAAAGCTTTTTGCTCTAAAAATGTGAGTGAGTGTGTGTGTGTGTGTGTGTGTGTGTGTGTGTGTCGTTAGCCTGAATGAGAGAGAAGTTTAAATGTGAGAGCATACCTAAGTAAAACCTAGTGCTTCCACAAGGTCCATTAGAATGAGGACAGCCATGATTGTTTTTGCTGCTCATTTTGTTTTTGTTATATGAAGTTCTGTAAACTCAAGCTGGAGAGAAATTCTTGACCACAAGACTCAGCGTTTATAACCGAACGCAAGTTTAACCTCATGGCTTTCTAACAAAGTATCCATTGACTGGCCAAATGACATTGAATTGCCTTTCCTGTCAATGTAAAATCATGGAGCCATGAGCAGGACAGGTCACAATGCTAAAGAGAACATTCTTTGGGTTTAAACAATTTTTCATTAACAATGAATTTTTTGGTACAAGCTCATTTTTAAAAATTCTGGCCAAAAAAGAAAGGACACAAGAAACCGCTCACAGATAAGGATCAAAAACTGGGATTTGACAACGCATGCCATTGTTAAGTAAAATGTGAATTTCTTTTTACTGGAATTCAGCAGAAGAAATACAACTGAATGAAAAACTGAAAGAATTTAAATAAACTTCAGTTATTTCTGGGAGAAAGATAGTGGTCCATAAAAGTTAAGTTTTTGAGAGAAGAGTACAAAAGCAGTTCAGTGGAGAGCCAATGGGTATTTCCAAGGCTATGTTTCAGTTTTAAGCCGTTTTCGTTGACTACCTGATAGGAGGTGTGGTAAGGGACTTTGTTCTCCATCACTTCCTAGTCCTTGCTCCTCAACTCCTTGCATTGTCTTCCTACTGGAAACACCATTCACATTTTATCTTATGGCAATGACTCCCCCAGACTTGAGCAATATGGGCATCGTGATTTATCCCGCATTCCAATCCACATTGATTGCAGGTGAATATTTTCTTTCTCAAGATAAACAGCACTTTGTGCAGTACAACCACAATTCTCAAGGTACCTGGTGTCTACTCATCATTGAAATGATTTCAAAAGTACCATATTTTTGAAGCATTTCACAATGGGCTAGATTCCATCGTCCAATAGTGGCTTCAAGACGTATTTGTACATGGTCTCTGACTTTTTTCCCCAATACATATTTATTTAAGATACCATGTATCAGATAGTAGTTTGTGACTCCTACACTCAAGTAAGACATTTTAGAAGAATAAAATAAGGAAGAAGTTAAGGGTGTGATATTTTCTTTCCCACATACAGTATCTGTCTTTTGATCATCAGCGAAAGCAGTCCTGGCTCCGGAGACTAGCAGCACACGTGACACTCACCTACAACATGGGTTTCTCTCAGAACGTTATCCCATTTCAAGGCAGTAGCTACTGTGTACAGAGAAATCTCAGCAAGATTCTATGCCTGGGTGCCATTTTCCGTCACTCTTTGTATACACGCATAGAAACGATATCCAAATTCAAATGCCTCAGTTGCCTTTCATGGAGCTGTTGGACTTAAGGGGTCATGGTAAACTTTTCAACATGGCCGATTCCCCTCTGGATAACCTTTCACAGCAGATGTAGCAACTGAACCAATACTTGGAGGAATACACACAGCACATAGTTTGTCCCCAGGATTTGTGTATATTCTACTTGGACCACTAGCCTTGGGAATGCTGCTAATAGCCTATTCCTAGGTCATCTAGACCACCCTGACCTTTTATCCCTGAGTATTAACACCTACCCTACAAGAGCTACTCTGGCACTGTGGTTTTTAAACTTCTGTGAACATCAGAATTACCTGGAAAATGTACTAAAAGCAAGATTTCTGGGGACCACCCTGGGAGTTTCTGATTCAGTAGGTCAGGAATGGTGCCCACCATTTTGCTTTGGTAACAAGACTCCAGGTGATTCTGATTCTACTGGTAAAGAACATACTATTATTACTATTGTGATGCAGTTTTCTGAGCATTTTTGGTTTGTAATTCTGTGTCTCCAGTTGCCATGAATGTGGAAATGAAAGTAGCTTCTTGTGACAGTAAGTCATTTTGGTCTGATGGGCATTCAACAGTAAGACAACTAAGAAGAAAATCACATTTGGCTGAGTTTTTATGGATGAGAATGCTGTTTTTACACAATTGAGTGACAACCTACTTTAGCATATTCTAGGCTTACCTTTCCTTCAGCACTTCATAAACGTTTCTTTGTTGTTTCATGGAATTGAACATGGCTGTGGATGCCAGCCTGAAGGTAAATGGGTGTTCATCTGATTCGACATCTAAAAAAATTTTTTTTTAATCTTTGAAGCTCAATAACTCTGCCAGGCTGTGTCCACTGTGGTATCATCTTTCCTGTAATTAAGTGCATTCCTTTTAAATACATATGAAGTCCTTCTTTTATTCTAGGAAAATTGTCCGCTACTTCATTACAATGGATTTTCTTTCTCAGAGGGTCACAATTATCCTTATGTAGGGTCATCCTTGTCTATTTCCCTGTCTATAATCTTCCTTCTATCACTCAAAATCTCTAAAATTGTATTTTCTGCTTATATGATTTACTGAAGCTTTACACTGTTATGAATTTTCTTCTCTTTTCTCTTAATGTTTTTTTTATTGTGAGTGAGAAAGAGAGCACAGGGGAGGGACAGAGAGAAAGAAGAACAGAATTCCCAAGCAGGCTCCACACTGTTAGCTCAGAGCCTGATGTGGGGCTCCAACTAACCACCCTGAGATCATGACCTGATCTGAAATCAAGAGCTGAACACCTAACCTCCAGAGATACCAGGCATCCCTAATTTGGTTTTCAACAGAACGTACAGTTGTACCTGATTTCTTTTTTTTCTGTCTAGTCCTACAGTGAAACTCTCTTGAGTTCAGGTAAGCATATTGATCTGTTGTTTTATCATTTCATTTTTCACCCCTTGGCTTATTTATGTCCTTACACAGATATTTGGCAAGGAAAACTAATAGAAATGACATACACAACGTTTTCTTTTGATCCTTAAGTCATTTTTTCCCCAGTCTGGTTTCTTCTTTGTTTTCCATTTTCAATATGTTATTTAAAAAAAAAAAAAGCCTATTTTGAGAAAGAGAGCATGTACAAGTGTGCAGAAAGAGGGCAGAGAGAAGGAAAGAGAATCCCTAGCAAGCTCTGTACTATCAGCACAGAATTGATGCTTAATTGACTGAGCCACCAGGCATCCCTGTGTCTCTTTATTGTTTTTATTACTTCTTTGCTGGGGACAGTTACTGTATTCTGTCTCGTAACGCCTTTGTGATCATATGGACAGATGAGTCCAAACCTTCTTGTTGCCTAAGATAACACAGTTGAACATGCTTTAGGCCTTTTCCTGCCTTGCAAAACTTCTTTTTCCTATATCAAAGCCTTTAAGTATTTTATCAACTTTTCTGTGGTCTCAAGGTAATAGAGGGTTGCTGAGGAGGGCAGCCTGACTGGAGCTGTCAACAGCCCTCTTCTGGTTCCTGAACCATGCTTTCTAATCTCAGACTATTACCAGAGTCAACACTATCCAGGCAGGGAGCATCTCCTTTCTCTGAACTTGAACTTTTCCTTCAGTGTAATCTAAGATCCCGCAAAATTAACTACCTTCTGATGCCACTCTTATAAAATCTTGCCATATAAGTGTGTTTTTTTTTAAGTATTTATTTTGAGAGAGAGAAACTGCACAGGGGAGGGGGCAAAGAGAGAGAGAATCCCAAGCAGGTTCTGCACCGCCAGCATGGAGCCTGATGTGGGGCTCGAACTCACGAACCATGAGATCATGATGAGAACTGAACTTAAGAATTGGATACTTAACTAACTGAGCCACCTGGGTGCCCTGGTAAGCAGGTTTCTGAGGGCTGCCTTTATGCCCACTATCTATCTGATTCCTTCCTAAGTGGTAGGTACTACTGAAAACTCTCAACATTAGAGAGACTAGCATTAGAAGTCTAGCATGTGGCTAGACTTCTCCTCAGTGCCATTTCTAACTGTGGTGGGATATGAGGAACCATTCTGAAGCACCAAAATGTTTTTCTTCTCTCATTAGTTAAATTTTTACAATATGACATGCAGTTGTACCTCTTTCATTACTAACTCACTGATTTCTATTCATTATCATAAACCAATATATTTGTAATCTGACTTCTCAATCTATTTTTACCTCCCAAAGCTCCTGCTTCTTACATATTTCCCCCCCCAAATCATAAACTCATCAAAAGCAGATATCATGTTGTTTGCTCTTGATTCATTCAAAACACTGGATAAGGCATCTCTTTATAGTGCCCATTGAATCCATTTAATTGATTGGAACAGGAAGTTTCCTCAAATATCTTCCTATATTAATTTTTAAAAGCACACAGGTGGGTTATTTAGCAATAAGATAAAAGCTAAGAAATTATTGTGTAAAAATTTTAGCAGTGCACAAAAATGAATGAGATATATTACAGAATGGGAGGCATTAAATATGCAAATGTATTCCAAATCCCAATGTCCAATTCACTCTTCAGTATTCTGGTTTTAAAGCAGTGGGCTTCTTAAGTTCAGATGTACTTCATGATAATGCAGCCCATGGTTCTGTGCTGAAAACATCCTACCACTGAGCTACTAAGGAAATTGCTTTTGTGAGATCTGGTTGACGCCTAGAAGTCGTTTATAGGAGCTGTTTTATGAGACATTCAGAAAGCAGCTTACAAGCATGGCCACTGGAGGAGGTGATCCAGGTTCCGGTCTTAGCTCTGCCTTTTTCTCATTGTGACACTGGCCAACTTAATCACTCTGTGCCTCAGTTTCCTAATCTATAAAATGGAGGTAATGATAGCCCTACATAAAATATTACTGTGAAAATAAAATGTGTTCATACATAAAAAGTGCATAGGTGATGTCTCACGTAGTCTGGGCATCAGATATGTTTGCTGTTGTTCACGGTAACAGAATCACTGATTTACCAGGAGCAAGTAACACATCACCCTCGAAAGGATAGCTTTTTATTAGGCTTAGGTTCTGGAAGAGTCAATTGGGCTTTACTCTTGCCCAAGTATCCTCTCCTTTCCTAAGAATCTCATATTTAACTTGAAGGAAAAACCACATTCTCTAACCAAGAAGTCATTCAATAATTTTAATGTTTCTAAGAGGGACAGACGGCAATGATTATCACTTGTTATTGTGCTTTGCTGAATATATTAAAAAATAGCGTAAAATGAGGGTGGGCCTGCAAATATTGGAAATTATCCGCTTTTGGAAAGAATTAGTAAAGACAGACTGGCGGTTTCAGTTGAGAATAACTATAACTTTGTTACAATATCAGTGCCAACATTTATTTACTAATGTTATCTTGAAGCAAATAACATGGTACTCATGGAGACAGACCTAGTAATTTTGAGATTAAGTATTATATTTCTGAAATGTATTAAATATGAAATAAAATAAGTGAACTCTGTCTCATACTTTCCAGAGTAATAAGCATAGATGGGATTAAGTCATTTATAATAGATTGATAATATAGATCAATTACTTATGTAGACTTAATGGGGCATTATATTGGCTTTCATTCTGAGATAAAAAAAAAAAACCTCTTAAGGAGTGTCTAAATGATGAAATATTTAACAAAACATCTTTAAGGGAAATGATGACATTTTAATATCATAATGAAACAAATTCTATAAGCTGTCCAAAATTTACCTGAGGAAGGGACAACTTTCAACTCATCGATCAAGGAAATAAGTATATTTTTCAGACATTGTTACTGTTTAGCTAATAATAATATCTTAAAGCCACAAAAGTTTTTCCGGAGGTACCCTCAGTGTTAGAGTCACCATAACTTCTTTAATTTTTCAGCCTCTTTTGGAATAGGGGATGGATAAATCTGAATAAGAAGTATGGGAAAATAAACCCTTACAAAAACTCCCTCTGGTCCCCTCTTCCTCCCTCCCTCTCCTTCTTTCTACCTTCTTTCCTTCTTTCTCTCTCCCCGCCCCCTCTGCTCTGGCCATCATCTCTTTACTCACACGTGGGAAGCTGTAGGATGCTCTGAAGAGGGTTAACAAGAGCAAAGCAAAAATGAATTTGAGAGCTCTGTTTTTTATCAGAGAAAATGCTTCTAGCTCTTTTGAAATTTCATTTCCTGGACCTGTATCAGAAGAAATGCAGCTAATTTTTCAACTTTCTTTAAGACACACAAGGAGGAGAAAGTAAATGTCATCACATCATCCACCAATAGATATAAATAAAGTGACCCTCTTTCGACTTTAGAATGCCTACACATATATGATTTGCCGCCCTATAAAATGACCTCAATGATTTCTTTTTAAAACTTCAAATGGACAACCTAGAAGAAGTAGATAAACTCCTAGAAATAGATAACCTACCAAAAGTGAAGATATAGGAAGTGTGAACAGAAAGATGGCCAGCAATGGGATTGATTCAGTAATTCCAAAACTCCCAAAAAACAAAAGTCCAGGACCAGAAAGCTTCACAGAAAAATTCTATGAAATTTCAAGAATTTTATCCTCAAACAATCCAAAAAATAAAAGAGGAAGGAAAATTTATAAATCCACTTTATGAGGCTGGTATTATCCTGATATCAAGCCAAACCAAGACAAAAACCCCACAAAGAAAAAACCCCAAAAAAACCCAAACAAAAAACCCCGAAACCAAACCAAACCAAACAAACAAAAAACCCGAACCCAAAACCAACCAACCAACCAAACAGAACGATAGGCCAATATCCTTGATAAACATATGTTGGGAGCCGCAAAGATTTCAGCTGCTTGGCCATTTACTAGCCGGATATGTCACTCCCTGAGGGGAGTTGCAAAAATAGGCAGGGGAGCGCCACTCCCTGTCAGAGGAGAAGCCAGAGGATCAAAGATCAACCGCCTGCAGGCAGGGTGGTATCAGCCCCTCAGGCGCTGTGCTAAAACACTTTAGTCTGGTTCCTCTTTTACTCCAGCCTTAATCCCTTAACCCTGTTTCCTAGCAACCGACCTAGGTCAGCTGCCTTGTTTTCCCGCCTTGAAACCTTTATAAGACACGGTGTTTTCTCAATAAAAGAGAAGAGGCTTGATCGGAAACCTTGTGTGTTGTCTTTACTCTCTGTGAGTCCCCCTTCCTGCCCTGTTTTCTCTCCTTCCCTCAGGATCAAGGACCCGCGACAAGGTACAGCCGAACGCTGGGGACGAGCGAGCCGGGACCTGGCCTCGGCTAAGACAAACATGTATGCAAAAAATATTAGAAAACTGAATCCAACAGTGCATTAAAAAAATTATTCACCATGGTCACCTAAGTGGCTCAGTTGGTTAAATGTCCAACTCCTGATTTCTGCTGAGGTCATGTTCTCAAGGTTCATGGGTTTGGGACCTGTACAATGGGCTCCACACAGACAGCATGAAGCCTATTTGGGATTCTCTCACACTCTCAGCCTCTCTCTCTCCATCTCACAATAAATAAATAAACTTTAAAAAATAGTTCTAAAAAGTCACTCATTAAGATCAAGTGGTATTTACTCTTAGAATACAAAGGCAGTTCCACATGTGCAAATCAATCGACGTGATACATGACATCAGTAAGAAAAAGGATAAGAGCCATACAATCATTTTAACAGATGCAAAGCATTTGACAAAATACAATATTCATTCATGATAAAAACACTCAACAAAGTTGGTTTAGTAGAAACATACTTCAACACAATAAAAGCCTTGTATGAAAAATCCAATGTAAACATTATACTCAATGGAGAAAAACAGAGATTGTCCACAAGACAAAGATGCCCCCCCTACGACTTTTATTCAGCATAGTAATGGAAGTCATAGCCACACAATGAAATGTGAAGTCAACTAGGCTCATGAATTGGACGAATTCTATATTGCCCAAATCAATCTAGACATTTAGGGCAATCCCTTTCAAATACTGATAACATTTTTGGAAGAACTAGAACAAACAATCCCAAAATATGTATGTATCCAATAAGACTCTGAAAAGCCAAAGCAATCTTGAAAAAGAAAAACAAAACTGGAGGCATCAAAATTATAGACTTTAAATTATATTACAAAGCTGCAGTAATCAAAATATGGTACTAGCACAAAAACAGACACACAGATCAATAGAACAGAATAGAAAACCCAGCAATAAAGTCACCACTACATGGTCAGTTAATCTTCAACCAAGGAGGAAAGACCACAATATGGGGAAAAGATAGTATCTTCAACAATTCTTGTTGGGAAAAGTGGACAGCTATGTGCAAAAGCATGAAACTGAACCACTTTCCTATGCCATACACACAAAAAAAATAAGCTCAAAATGGATTAAAGATCTAAATGTGAGGCCTGACACCATAAAAATTCTAGAAAAGAAGACAAGTAGTGATTTTTCTGACACTGGCTGTAGCAACATTGTTCTAGAGACACGTCTCCTGAGGCAAGGAAAATATAAGCAAAAATAAATTTGTGTGACTACATCAAAATAAAAACCTTCTGCACAGTGAAAGAACAATCAATAAAATTAATAGGCAACTTACTGAATGGGAGAATGAAGTGTGATAAGGGGTTAGTATCCAAAATATATAAAGATCTCAACACCCACAACACTCAACACCCAAAACAACCAATCCAATTAAAAAAAAAAAAAAAAACGGGCTGGAGACAGGAACAGACATTTCTCTAAGGAAGATATCCAGATGACCAACAGACACATGAGAAGATGTTCAATATGACTCCTCTTTAGGGAAATGCATATCAAAATCACCTCACACCTGTTAGAATGGCTAACACTAAAAACACCAGAAACACATGGTGAGGACATGGAGAGAAAGGAATCTTTGTACACATTTGGTGGGAATTCAAACTGGTGCAGCCACTGTGGAAAACAGTATGGAGGTTCCTCAAAAAAATTATTAACAGAAATACCCTCCAATCAGTAATCGCAACTTCTGGGTATTTACCCCCAAATACAAAATCACTAATTCAAAGAGATACCTGCATCCCAATGTTAAATGCAGCATTATTTACTGTAGCCAAATTACAGAAACAACTCAAGCGTTCATCACAAGTTAAATGGGTAAAAAGTATGATATGCTAGGTATAGCGGAATATTATACATCCATAAAAGAGAATGAGATCTTGTCATTTGCAACAACATGCACAGAGCTAGAGAGTATAATACTAAGGAGAATAAGTCAGAGAAAGACAAATAACATATGACTTCACTGTTATGTGGAATTTATGAAACAAAACAAACAAGCAAAGGGATAAAAGAGAAAGGGGCAAATCAAGAAAGAGATGCCTGGGGCGCCTGGGTGGCTCAGTCAGTTAAGCCTCTGACCTCGGCTCAGGTCATGATCTCACATTCGTGGGTTCAAGCCCCGCATCAAATTCTGTGCTGACAGCTCAGAGCCTGAAGCCTGTTTCTGATTCTGTGTCTCCCTCTCTCTCTGGTCCTCCCCACTCATGCTCTGTCTCTGTCTGAAAAATAAATAAAACATTAAAAAAAAAAAAAAGAAAGATGCTTAACTGTAGAGAACAAACTGAAAAGAAGAGGGCTGAAGGGGGTGTGGGGTAAATAGAGGAGAGGACTAAAGAGCACACTTATCATGATGAACACTGAGTCATGTACAGAATTGTTCAATTGCTATATTGGACACCCAAAACTAAGAAAACATTGCATGTTAACTATCCTGGAATTAAAATTAAAAACTTATTTAACAAACTTCAATTGATTTTCATGTGTATTTTTCCTTGGCATTTAAATAACGTCCAAGTACCCTGTAGTCAGAATATGTAGGGTGACATTCTTATCAATGTAATAAATTAAAATACAACTCAACAAATTAATCTAAGATCTTTAACGTATATTTGGCCAAACGCATGACTAGTATTTTTAGGCAAGTGACTAATGTTTTAGGCAAGTGACTAATATTTTATGTCTTGTGATGATCCTCCTCCTCTCATAACTGATTCTGGCAGGTCACATTTTTTAAAACACTCATATATCACAATTATTAAAGTGGAAATAGAAAAGCCATAGAGTTACAATTATTAAACATTTAATTTCACTTTGACTTTCTTGTAAATCTAGGCAAACATAGATTACATGATTTACACTGTTTGATAGAAGTGGCCTATCAAATTTCCTACAAGTGTAAAAATTTTTGCTAATGCTGAATATGAAGGCTAATGGATTATTTTAATCTTAAAAGGAATATGTATATAAAATGCCTTTGAAATGAGTTTTAGCATCATGACAGAAGGGTTTTTTTAATTATTTTTATTTCTCTTGATTAAACCAGAAAGTTTAATATTAAAATTGAATATAGACAAATCCATGGCTATCTGTTGGTCTCCTTGGTAATTAAATTACAACTTGAGAATCTAATAGAATAGATGCCTTTCTCAAAGAATTGCTTTTTTTTTTTTTTTTTGGTAAGTTTATTTATCTTTGAAAGAGACAGAGTCAGCATGAGCAGGGGAAGATCAGAGAGAGAAAGGGAGAGAGAATTCTAAGCAGGCTCCATGCTGTCAGCACCAAGACCGACTTGGTGCTTGAACCTGCAAAACCGTGAGATCATGACCTGAGCTGAAACCAAGAGGCAGACGCTGGAGGGACTGAGCCGCCCAGGCACCTCTTAAAGAGTTGCTTTCTTAAAAAAGCAACTGTCTAAGGTAAGACTCAAGTGACCAACTCTTTTTTAATTCAAGTCCTGATAAAACCCCACTGTTTTTGTTTTGTTTGTTCATCTTCGTGCTAAGGACCCGGCACAAGGCTCGGCACAGAAAGCCTGTGTTAAACATCTGTGAGGTTGTTGTACTGAGGACAGAGTTTCATACTCAAGTGTTTTGGCTGACATTCCGTTATGAGGGTTTCATGGCCTGACAAATGTTTTCACTTAGGTGGAAGACTACTGCTCTGCACTCAAAGGTATGCCAAGGCCTTTCCAGAGAGTGAGAGCAGATCTGCTCAAGAATCTGAATGATTCTGGAATGCCAGCATTCCACATACAACCGCAGACAGAAAGTTCAAGACAGAGAGCTTCCAGCCTCTGGCCTCCTCGAAGCCTTCTTCAGAGTGACCAGAATGCACGCTGTATCCCCAGCTCAAAGGGACAGACTGACTTGGTGATTTGACTTAGTGCCTCTAACCTGTGCTCTGGAACTAGTACTTATAGGTAGGTTGATACTGAATGTGTCCTACCTGAAGTTCTAGGTCATCCATTTTTGAGGTTGTAATTATTAAATTAAAAATTGGCTGAGCTGCTAGGGTGCTCCGTACTTAAGCGTCCCCCTCTTGATTTCATCTCAGGTCATGACTGCACGGGTTCATGCCCCTCATCGGGCTTGGTTCTTATCACACACAGAGTGCTTGGGATTCGCGGTCTCTCCTCTCTGCCCTTCCCCTGTTTGCGCATGCACGTGCACTCTTGCTCTCTCAAAATAATAAATAAACATTTAAAAAATTGGTTTAGTTACAAGCCATTTCTAAAATGTAAAATTCAATGTGGGGCACCTGGGTGTCTCAGTTGGTTAAACATCCGAGTCTTGATCTCGACTCAGGTCATGATCCTGTGGTTCAAGAGTTTGAGTCCCACATGGGGCTCGGCGCTCACAGCACGGAGCGTGTTTGGGATTCTCTCTATCTCAAAATAAATGAATAAACACTAAATAAATACAATAAAATAAAATTTAACTTGATTGTATATATCATTATATATCATTTTATTGTTATTACTGTATTTTATTTATCTCTTTCTGACCTCAAAGATTTTAAAATTAATATTTTGCTCTATTTGCTTTATCACATGCCTATACAGTTATCTCAATTTGCATCCATGTTTATTTTGATGTATTTCAAAATAACTTGCAGAAATCAGTACACTTGGCCACTAAATCCTTGCACATACCAAGTATCAACTAGAGTTCAATAAGTGGACTTGTGTGTGTGTGTGTGTGTGTGTGAGGGGGAGACAACATACAATGAAATATAAAAATCTAAAGGGTACCATTTAATGAATTAGCAGGCATACCTATTTTTAACCCATACAACTATTATATGTATTTATATATATATTTAAATATAATGTATATATATAAACATATAAATATATACAATTTATATAAAATAAATAAATAATTTTTATTTATATGTATATATGAATATAAATATATACGGAGCATTCTTCACCCCAGTCTAGGAACTATAAACAGATTATCAATAGCCTCTTAGGTCGAAAAAAAAGTTATTAAAATGTAAAATTTTCTTTAAAGTAGACAGCTGGGAATACAACCATTTGGTTTACCCAATTTTGCAAATAATTTTTTCCGTTCAAACTGTGAGAATCAGTTTGGAAGGGAGGACAAATGTAATCTCCACTAAGAAGCTAATTATATTACATCAGCCCCTTTTCCTTTATTCACCTGGAGCAATGCAAAAGACAGGACTGGACACATCATATATGTATGAGAAGCTCTTCCATAAGTTATATAAAATCTACCAACAAAGGAAAATGTCATAAAAACTGATTTGCAACATACATGGGTCAGACGGTACAGTGTTTGACACGACACAGCAAGAGGCAGAGACCTTGTATATATATATGTGCCTAGAGTCAGACTTTGAAGGAAAAATGAGCCGTACCAGGAATAAAGGTGTATAAATGCTCCAGCATGGGAAAATGACAGAGAGAGACAGAGAGAGACAGAGAGACGGGGGGGGAGCTCCCTAGAAAATCACCCACATAATGTATCATAGCTTAATAACCTCGATAGTCATAACCTTTTGAACATTTTTTCTCAAATGGAGGCCAAAATTACTGTAATTTTGTTGCTTGTCATTTATTTCCCTGGAAAAGTTCAGCTTCTAAGAACATCTGCTCGCCAGTGCTTGTCCCTACGTCTATTTTTTCATCTAATAGCACAAACGGGGTTCACAAAACCCTCCGTCACTTACAATCTGGCCAATGATCACAAGTGAATCACTGACTCAAACATTCTCTCCCCGGTTAGACCAAAATACAGAAATAAATCTGGTTAAAACGAACACACCTAATAATATATCTCAGGATTCTACAAGGAGGTGTGTTCTTTTTAGAGGCATTGAAATCATGCCATACACTTCAGTTTACTTTGACCCTGGGATCATGACCTGAGCGTAAATCACGGGCTGCAAGGTCAACCATTTAGCCACCCAGGTTCCCCACACATAAATTTACTTTGAGACAGACGACACTAAGTCTCACATACACTGGTGGCCAGGCACATGTAATTTCATTGTCAGTGTCTCCTTCAACTGACAAAAAACACCAATAATTATACCAAATGTATGATACTCTGATTATACACACAGTAAAGGCCAGTGAAAAGGATAGTGCAAATTGAATGAGAAGATTAGAATTCTAAGGTTCTAGCCTAAGTTTTGCTGATAAACTGCATGGCCTCAGCAAAATCATTTCATTTAGTGGAGCCTCCTTAATTTTGATTGTGAAAAAAAAAAAAAGAATAAGGTAATTGGCTAGAAGAAGTTTCAGACTGTTTCCAAATCTGAAGTTCCATTATGCTAAGAATAATGTGGATAGGCAGACTTTCTTTGATCCTTGTTCTCTCTGTTAATTGTCATAGATTAGAATGCCATCCTGGGAAAGCCACTTTTTCAATTGCATTTTCTTTTCTACCTTATCAGTCAATGCTGTTCAAATACGTTTATATTGGCTCGTGTTCCAGACTTAATGCTAGATATATTTTTACACTGGTTTGAGCTGGTTCAAATTTTAAGAGTGATGCAAAATGGTGATTCTACCAGGAACATTGGTATTGAGCGATTATAAGATTTTATATTCATTCAAGATGCATTTCACCAAATAGCTTCTCTTTTCATATTGTTCCCTGGCTGACCAACTATTAATCAAGCTCTCCGTCTCTCAGTATGGTAAAAGTCAAATGAATTTTGTCATCAGCTGAGCCATCTGTCTCCTCATACTGTTCTGTTATTTTTCTTCTTATTTTTGAAACTCTTCAACTGAAATTAGAAACGGAGGAGGAGGAGATAATCAGTGAATACAAGAATAAAAGAGTCTCATATGCTTTGATTAGTTTTGAATACTAAGGCAATATGAGGTATAAATATCATTTCGTACATCTTTGTATCCATTCAAGAGTTTCAGATGAATTTTTCTGGAAAAAAGTTAGATATTCCCAAGTACTATGGACAGAATAAAATCTGTTTGCTTGAAGATGAACATAACAGTGTCAGGCCCTGGGTTCTAAGGAGACATGAGTTCTCTTTGCCAAAAGAAAAGGAAGCCCCACATCTGTGTCCCTTATATTCATCTGCCAAGGGCTCTTATCTTCAGAGATTTGAGATTTCCTTTATGAAGTGCTGAAAATACTTCCTATCATCCCCTCGTCCATCTGTCATAAGCCAATTACTTATTTATCATGTTTTACAGGGGGGGCGCCTGCATGAATTTAGATGTTTGAAATGAGATGCAAAGAGAAGGCAGAGTCAAAGAGAGGATGCAGAGGTGCACCCTGAGGAGACCCCTAAACATAAGTCTTATGTAATACTGGAAACCCTACTCCAGTGCCCTTGGCTGATGGCCACCTAGTCCTTTCTTTAGTATAGTTGTTGTGGAAAGTTCTATTTTCTAGAGGCAGCCCATCTCACAAATGAGCATCATCAACTGTTAGGAAGCTTACTTTCATGTAGGAAAGAAGTGCTAACTCCTTGTTACCTTACACAAGTCGGTCCTGTGCTGCTGGGTCCAAGTCTACTTTGTTTTCTGCTTGCTGGCCTTTAAATAATTTAAAGACAAGAGTTCATCTTCTCTATCAGTCATCTTTTTCTGTAGAGTGAACCCAAGCAGCTGCTCTGGTGGGTCCCTGGGCTTTCTGGACTGGCCAGCCTTTCTCTGAATATCCCCAAACTTTCCCACCTACTGTTATATTCAGGTACTTAAATGAGTTCAAAACTCTCCTCCTGGTGTTGTCTGCTTTATCAACTGAAAACCCCTTTTAATGAGACAATTTTTACTACATTGAACATTTAGGTGAGGAAACACAGAGGACTTCCACTTTTATCATACATAGCTGAAGTTTGTTTTTTAAATTTTACAGTGAACATCATTTCTCATGTGATAATAAAATAATGTCTAAAAAATACTACGGCACTGCATTCCTTCCACTATAAAAGATGAAGACCATTCCTGGCTGGAAAATTCTCTGTCCATCTTATTTAAGTCTCTGTCCACCTCATCTGACTTAATGGGGAGTTAAGGTCAAGTGTGGATAGATTTATTTGGGCATCTTCCTGACTGATAGGAACAAATCTTGCTATCTATAGGGGGGTCAGGGATTTAGGCTCAGACGCTATCATTTTTTAAACTGTATTTTGTTTATTTTCCGGAACTGTTATTAGAAGTCATTTTTCTGTTTCTTCCTTTTTATTTTTTTAACATTTATTCATTTTTGAGAGACAAAGAGAGCGCGCGAGGGGGGGAAGGACAGAGACAGAGGGAGGCACAGAATCCAAAGCAGGCTCCAGGCTCTGAGCTGTCAGCACGGAGCCTGACGTGGTGCTCAGACCCACAAACTATGGGATCATGACCTGAGCCGAAGCTGAATACTTAATTGACTGAGCACCCTAGGTGCCCACCTTCCGTTTCTTCCTTTAAAACAATACAAATTTTTTTTTTTTTTTTTGCTTGGAGATACCTCCAAGAATGTATTGTCTTGTTCTGTCAAAAACAATACAACTAGTTTCAAAGATTTAAACAGAGTTCTGAACATTTGAAATCCTCTAAATTTTTTAGAAAAGGATGTGTCCGAGACAGAGGCAAACCCTGGAGAAGGCCATCAGGAGATAGGTTAGACGTCAAGAAGGACTATGTCTTATTCAATTTTGGGTTCTCTGGCCCAGCCCTAGTGTCAGACACGTGCATGTCTTGTGCTGGGTCTAAAAGTACCGTAGGTCATCCTATTATTAGTTTAGGGACAATGGATAGTGGCTGCTGTTTCTCCTTTTCGGCCTTTAAAAAAAAGTGTACTTATTTATTTTGAGATATATATAGAGAGAGATAAAATATGCACAGGGGAGGGGCAGAGAGAGAGGGAGGAGAATTCCAGGCAGGCTTCACGCTGTCAGTGCCGAGTCCAACCCAGGGCTTGATTCCATGAAGGATGAAATCATGACCTGAGCTGAAATCAAGAGTCACACACTCAACCCACCGAGCCACCCAGGTGTCCCACCTCTTCTGCCTTTTGATAAAACTTACAGACCTCAGAGTATTACAGGACATGAGTTGGAAAAGTAATTCTGGATAACTTTTCCTTGTCATTTAATTACACGATGAAAAACAAATAATTACAGCACGGAGAGCAAATAATATCAACTTTCCTTTATACATGACAAATAGTGAGAACACAGCTACCCATCCCATGGACTATGAACCCATTTCTCAGAACGAAGAGACCTCAGAACTATTTCGGAAGTCCCCTCCCCCACCACCCCCGGTCTAATGCAACACGGGACAGGAGGAGGTTCAGAAGTGTTATTGTTCCATTAGACCTCCAGGGGCCCGGATGCTCCTGGATTGATCTGAAATCACTTGGATTACTGGAGGGGTCAAGTGAACAGAATCTAAACTTCTGACTAAAGAAGGCAGTGACATTTGTGGCAGTTACGATGTCTAGGGAATCTTCCAACAGAGTCCCTGGAGTGAGAGGCTACAAGAGGCATACTTAAACAGTTTGGAATTTGATGACTATGTTTTTCCCAGAATTTCAACGCACACTTATTTTTAAACACTGCAGGTCAATGGGAATCATGCAATAATATAAGCCGAATATAATTCAAATCCATGGGATTTGGAGGACAGACGGAAATGGGTGATGGGTATTGAGGAGGGCACTTGGTGGGATGAGCCTTGGCGTTCTATGTAAGCCACTCTGACAAAATTATACTAAAAAACAAAATAACAAAATTTTAAAAATTCACTCAAAAATAAAGTTTATGATCTACAATGGCAGTAAAGCCATTGTTTTATCATTTTATGAGGATGCAGAATAATGCCAATATATTATGTGAAGTGTTGAAAGGAAACGAAAACCATTTTAACTAGGTTATGCATGTAACTTATACTCTAGTTTTAGAAAAACTAAAGATTTTGACATGTTTGTGTGTTAAAGTAATGGAAAATTATAGCAAATCATTAAAAATATGTATTGTCTATTATGCACCAACAATAAACATTAACCAGTGGAGGCACCTGGGTGACTCAGTGGGTGGAGCACGTGACTCTAAATTTCAGCTCAGGTCATGATCCCAGTATCCTGGGATCAAGCCCTGCATCAGGCTCTGTGGATTCTCTCTCCATCTGCCTCTCCCCAGTTCATGCCCCCCCCCCTCTCTCTCTCTCTCTCTCTCTCAAAAAAAATCCAATGACCTTTTAATGTATAAGATAAAAGTATCACCTGCCTCACTTTATACTACTACTTATTTGATGGTTCACACATTCTTAGAACATTTCACTTAATAGCTTCCTCACTGAACTCATAATAATGTGTTTCGTTAAACCATATGCTCCTTCTGAACAAGTTCTGCACTCATTACTTAATTCCCTATCCTTAATATTTCTCAAGGTACTAGTAATATATCAGGTGTTAAAGACGTGTACTGAATCAATAAACCCATGATAGAATGGGCTCTTATAGATTGGGCCACAGAATTCTACAAGGGACCTGGAAAACGGGATCAAGTTTAAACACCTGTCATCACCATGACTAAACCCAGAGCCACCATGAATAACAATAATTTTAGAAAGATTCATTAGTTTATGGCCCATCATTTAATAGTAAATTAATTACTTCATATGTTTTAGCCTGCTATTTTCATCCACAATCATATTTCCTAAGTTGACAGAATTGACTCCTTTTCTCTTTAATTTTACTTATTTATTTTGAAAGAGACAGACAGAGACAGACAGAACCATGAGATCATAACCTGAGCTGAAACCAAGAGTCAAAGACTCAACCGATGGAGCCACTCAGCCCCAGAATCAACTTCTTTTAAACCATGACATAAATTCTATGTTACGTCCTTCCTCCCATATTTTCTTGCATTTTTCCCAACAACTGCATTTCTATGAGGTGGAAATCCAAACATGCAATAGTATGCACAATGGTATTATTTTTAATAAAACAAATAGCTACCATAGTCACATTGACTCAGCAGTCACTTAAAGCAAGAAAAAACAATAATTACAGGCATTTACCAAGGACCATCTCATAGTGGCACAAAACTAAGAGAAACTATGAGAAAGAAATATAAAGATTTCCATTATTCTCTATCAACTACATATATGTGAGTATCATATATTCTGGAAGGGAAGCTGAAAGGCTGGGAAGTTGTACAGAATTTTGTTATGATTTCTCACTTAGAACAACACAGAGCTCTAGTCCTGAGAAGGGAGAATACAGTGGCTCAGAATTGTAAAACCTACATTATAAAGAGTTAGGGCAAATTGAATGTAAATTGGACTTCATATTCTCCAAATTATCTAGCTCTTGAAATTAAGACTATCAGCATGGGGGCAATTTTGTAGAGGATGGGCCACCACTCATTAGAATGAATAATACACACGAAATCGAAAGACCTATCAATGGTACAGTATTCCCAGCAAAAAGAATGCATGGGTCTGGGAATCAAGGGGGAAGACTGTGAGTGGCCCTACTTACCATCATTCTGACACACTGGTAAAATCTGTGCTTTCCTTTCCCAAAAGTCTGGCTTCTGTATCATTAGAGGTCTAGGTACCCACATGTGACTAATGACAGAGTCAAAGCAAGAATCTCAGTGAACTTCACACTGTTGCATCTGTCATGAAACTGTGGTCTCTTTGGGGTCAGGGAGCAGCAGGTAAAAGAAGTAATTAACCAATCTGGCAAGTCTATTTGACCCTGATTTTTATGAGTACAAGCTGGTGGAAATTAAAGACCTAAAAACCTGAAGAGGTATGCCATGCTTACAAATTAGATGCCTCAAAACTTTTCTCTTCAAATTGATTTATAAAATAATGCAAACCTACTTATAACCCTAGCAGGGATTTTTTTTTTTTTACCAAGTGATAAACAGATTCTAAAATTTATATCGATTAGTAAAAAATTAGAAATCGGAAAATAATTTTGCAGTAACAACACGTTGAAGGACTTGTATTACTTGATTTAAAGACTTACTATGAAACTATTGTAATTAAGATTCTGGGCTATGAGTATCAGGAAAGACATATATATAAATGGATAAGGACAAGGAGTCTACAAAAAAGCCAACATTTATATAATCCATTAGTTTTTGGATAAGTGGTCCAAATAAATGAGAAATAATCTTTTCAATTAAAAATTAAATAAACTGAACATACACATATTTAATGGTTCAGCTGTTCCAATCTTCAATATTATATGCCATATATATCCATATCTATATATATACACACATATATATAGTCTTAGATATTATATGGCATAGATACTCACACATATATACATATATGTGAAATATATGTATTATGTATATATGTATATATAATGGAAATGCACACATTTAATCAGAAGACATATATAAAACGTTTGTAGAAAAATTTGCAATGGTCAAAAACCAAAAATAACAAGTGTCCATTACCATTAGAATGGGTGAATTTGATACATTTATATACCAGGTAAATTACTAAAAACAAACACATTTTTAAAAGCTTAAAGATCTTATGTCCATGAAAGAAGTGAGGTCACAGGGCGTATCAGTGTTCCCAGAGTTGGACAGACAGACAGGGAAATACAGAGAATCACAATTACTAGAACAGAAGCACTCAAGCAAAAATTCAACAGGAACTGGGACACAAAAGGAAAACCTAAAGTGTAACTGAGGAAATGCTGAAGGCTCCAGTGGGGACAAGTCTCAGAGATAAAAACACCAGGAAGACCCAGTCATAGGAGCACCCACCCACCCACCGACTTTCTCAGTTTTACTTCCAGGAGCTTGAGTGGGTTGGCACAGTGATCATTAGAAAAAAAAAACCCTCTCCTGCTACCTGCCTGGAGAGAGAAAAGGAACCATTCTGAAATAATCCAGAGTCTTCTACTCTTAACAAGTTCTGACTTGAAGAGAAACTGTTTAGCCAGAGGCTAACCTATTGGGGTTTTGTCAAAGCCTGAATGACCTGGGGAAGTGAAATATCCAACTCCAGCTAGTTCTAGCCTTCAACATGGAAGAAGAAAAATACCCATCTCCAGCCCACTCTACCCACCTCATGCCACTTTTGCGTGAGGAGGAAGTAAATGAGAACCACTCTTGAAGTTCACAGTCAAGATAATCAGGCTTACTACAAGACCAAGTCCTACCTATTGGACTAGACACTTTCTTTTACCCAATATCTTACCATCACATTACTAAAAAATACTATACAGTCGTTCCTCTTGCCCAGTACATCATGTCTAGCAATCAAGAAAAAGAAATTACAAAACATACTAACAGGCACAAAACATGAATTGAAGAGACAGAACAGACATCAGAAACAGCTCAGATATGGCAGAAGTGCTAGGATAATCAGACTGGGAATTTAAAACAGCTATACTTCACATGCTGAAGACTCCCAGGGATAAAGTAGAGAGTATGAAAAAATACATACACAATGTAAGCAGAGAGAAAGCAACTCTAAAAAAAGACCAAAGGGAAAAAAAAGGGAAAAAAAAGAAAAAAAGGAAATGGCAGAGATCAAAAACACAATAATGGAAGCAAAGAATGATTCTGATGGGATTATTAGACTGCACACAGCTGGGAAATGAGTCTCTGCACTTGATAATATCTTAGTAGAAATATCCTACACTGAGAAGCCAAGAGAAAAAAGGACTTAAAAAAACAAAAATAAGGGGAAAAAAGCCCGAAAAGCCCTAGAATAGAATATTCTAGAATAGTAGGAAAATTACAAAAGGTCTATACTTTATGAAATGGCCATTCCAGACTGCAAAGAGCAAGAGAAAGAAACAGAAGAGAAAATGAAAACCAGTGACTGACAATTTCCTCAAATTAATGTCAAATATGAACACACAAATCCAGAAAGAAACCTCAGGAAAAAAAAAACAAATCAATGCAAAGAAAAAAATTACACCTAAGCCTATATTCAAAGCATTCAAAAATCTGAGATTACCTAAAAAAATCTCAAAGACAGCAGAGGCAAAAGAACCTTGCAGAAGGAGGAGAGATAAGGATGACATCCAACTTTTCTAAATCTACACAAACAAGAAGAGAGTGGAATGAAATATTTAAATTGTTGACAAAAAAATCTAGAATTGGTACACTGCAAAATTCTTTCAAAAGTAAAGTAGAAATACTTTCTCAGAGAAACAAAACTTGAGGAAACATATGGCCAAGGAAATGTGTAGTGCAAGAATTATTTTCAAGATTCATCAGAGAAAAAAAGGAAATACATCAAAACTTGGATTTACATAAATAAAAAGCATCCAAGAAGGAATATGTGAAAGTAAAATAAAAAATATATGTATTTTTCTTACTCATATTTAATGTAACTCATATTTAATTCAACACAATAATGGCAACACTAGGGGCACCTGGATGGCTGAGTCTGTTAAGCTCAGGTCATGATCCCATGGTTCATGAGTTCAAGCCCTGTGTAAAGTTCTGTGCTGATAGCTTGGAGCCTGGAGAATGCTTGACCTTCTGTGTCTCCTGCTCTCTCTGCCCCTCTACCTCTCTCTCTCTCCAAAAATAAACATAAAAAATTAAAAAATAATGGCAACAACATATTTTGTAATCATATGTGTGTGTGTGTATATATATACACACATCTATACATACATATATATTTTTTCTTTGCATATATATCTATATATATGTATGTATATATACATGCCTATATAAGATTTTGTACAAATAAGATGAGTGATAACAATTAAAGGATGAGGGGGAGTTATTATTCACTTGTTATTCAATATACACTATTTGTGAGGTGACATATTTGAATATGAAAGTGGACTTGGATTTGTCATAAATACATATTGGAAAGTGAAGGTAACACTGAAAAAATTAAGTATAATCCACAAGCTAAGGGAAAAGAGAAGACAAAATCACATACAATGCTCAATTAAAAATGCAAAAGGCAGAAAAAGAGTGGAAGTCAAAAATAGGAACTAAGAATAACAGCACAAATTTGACAGATATTAATCCAACTACATAAAATAATTACTTGGAACATTAATGGTTTTAAACACACAAATTAAAAGAGAGACACTATCAGAATGGATAAGAAACAAGGCCCAAGTACATACTGTCTTTAGGAAATCCACCTTCAACATAAGGGTACATATAGATTAAACTAAATAAATGGAGAAAGACCTATCATATCAATATCAATCAAAAGAAAGCAGGGATAGTTAGATTAATTTCAGAAAAAAGCAGACTTTACATAAAGGAGAGTTATCAAGGCTAAAGAATGATAAAGAAGCTAATTCTCCAAGAATATGTAACAATCCTTAACATGTATACATACACCTAACAACAGACTGTCAAACTTTGTGAGGCAGTAACTGATGAAACTGCGAGGAGAAAGTGATGAACCAACTATTATAGGTGGAGGCTTCAACACCATTCTATCAGAAATGGACAAATCCAGCAGGCAGAAAATTAGTAAGGACATAGTTGAACTCAACAACACCATCAATCAATTATGTAGAATGGAAATCTGTAGATTTCTTCATCCAACAACAGAATTCACATTTTCTCAAGTTCACCTGAAAGATTCATCAAGATAGAGCACAAATTTTTGGCCCTAAAATGGAACTTAAACTTCTGAGAATAGAAATCATACAATGTCTGCTCTTGTGCCACTATGTAATTAAACCAGAAATCAATAACAGAAAGAGCGGTGGAAAATTCTAAAGTACATGGAAATTAAACAATGAACTTTAAATAACAGATGGATTGAAAAGAAATCTTAAGTTTAAAAATATTTTGAACTAAATTAAAATTCAAACATAATTTATCAAAATTCATAGGATACAGGAAAAGCAATATTTAGGAGGAAGTTTATAGTACTGAATGCATATGTTAGATATGAGAAAAATGTAAAGTCTATAATCTCGACTCCCACCTTAAGAACTAGCAAAAGTTGAGCAAATAAAATCTGAAGTAAGTGGAAAATAAAAAATAAAATTTTGAGTAGAAATCAATGAACTGAAAACAGGACATTAATATAATCAATTAAAACAGAAGCTGGTTCTTCAAAAAGATTAATAAAACGTATAATCTAGCCATACTTAGCAGGAAAAGAGAGAGAGAACACAAAGTGCTAATATCAGAAGTAAAAGTGGCAATATCACTGCAGACTGAAAGGACAATAAAGGAGGGGCACCTGGGGGACTCCATGGGTTAAGCGTCCGACTTTGGCTCAGGTCATGATCTCATGATTCATTAGTTCAAGTCCTGAGTTTGGCTTTGTGCTGACAGCTCAGAGCCTGAAGCCTTCTTCGGACTCTGTGTCTCCCTCTCTCTGCCTCTCCCCAGCTTGCGCACTGTCTCTCTCAAAAATAATAAACATTGAAAAGAAAAGGGAAATACAACCAAGGAATTCTATTTTTTTTAATTTTTTTAAAGTTTTTTAAATTAATTTTTGAGAGATAGAGAGACAGAGAGCGCGAGCAGGGGAGGGGCAGAGAAAGAGGGAGACAAAGAATCTGAAGCAGGCTCCAGGCTCTGAGCTGTCAGCACAGAGCCCGATGCGGGGCTCAAACCCACCAACCGTGAGATCATGACCTGAGCTGAAGCTGGACACTTAACTGACTGAGCCACCCAGGCGCCCCATAATAAAGGAATTCTATGAACCACTCTATACCCACAAATTTGACAATGTACATAAAATGGGCGAATTTCATTAAAGGCACAAGCTGCCAAAACTGACAAGATGTACACAAGCTGAATAGACCTATATTTATAAAGAAATTAAATAAATAATTTATAACTTTCCAAAACAGAAAGCATCAGACCCAGAGAAGTGCGCTGGTCAATTCTAACAAATACTTAAGGAAGAATTTACACCTATTATCTATAATCTCTTTTGGTACATAAAAGCAGTGGTCTTACTTTCTAACTCAATCTAGGAGACAAACATCATCCTAATAAAATCAGACAAACACATTATAAGAAAACAAAAGACTACAAATCAATGGTTCTCATGAGCATAGATGAAAAATCCTCAACAAAATATAATGTAAAAAGAAAGTTACATACCATGACCAAATGGGATTTATTCCATGAGTCAACAACGACAAACTAAAGAAAAAATATCATTTTATCAATAGATGCAGAAAAAGCACTTGACAAAATCAAACACATATTCATGGTAACAATTCTCCACCAACTAGGACAAGAGGAAAACTTACTCACCTTGATAAAGAATATATACAAAAAACCCTACAACTAATAATTAATAGTGAATAGAAGTGTTCCCTATAAGATCAAGAGAAAAGCAGGATTTCCCCCTCCCCATCACTACTTCTTTTCAACATTATACTAGAAATCCTAGTTAATGCAATAAGATAAGATAAGAAAAAAAAA
>NC_043705.1:8091145-8140513 GCF_006229205.1 Suricata suricatta
TGTTTGTCAATACTGTCTCGTCTACTGTGATCTAACACTCTGGTGGGAGATGCTGATCATGGGGAAGACTGTGCATTTGGGGAGGCAGGGCGTATATGGAAAAGCTGTCTGCCTTCCTCTCAATTTTTCTGTGTACCAATAACTGTTCTGAAAAATAAAGTCTCCTTAAAATATGTATACATACATGTATAGACATATGTGTGTATACATATATGTTGATGAAAATGAACTCTTTTTATAGGTATCAATTACAGATGAAACACAAACATAACACTGGATGGAAAAAAAGTCATATAAATGTCAAAACCAGCAAAGTAATCAAATGATGATTAAAATGTCTGACTATAGTAAACTTTATGGGGATGCTTGCCACATTCTGGTGTCACAAAGTTTCTGGGAACTATCAGAATTCTAGGACTTTACCTGAGTAATGGTTTAATGGTTATATTTACTCTGTCAAAACTTACTGATGTATTTCCTCATGAATTATGTACTTTCATATGCATATTATAATCTGGGTTACATGCTAAATATTTTGTATATTTATCTCCATATCTTGTTAAACTTATATAGGATTTAATGACTTATATGAGATTCAATTTCAAAAATACTAGTATTTCTTTTCTCCTTCCAATAGAGCTTGATTTTTTACTTGATTGTTCTTACAAGATGTGTGGAGGACTGTTCATATTCCTTCACCTTTCTTTTTTTTCTTTTTTCTTTTTCAGATTTATTCATTTTTGAGAGACAGAGACAGGCACAGCATGACCAGGGAAGGGGCAGAGAGCGAGGGAGACACAGACTCTGAAGCAGGCTCCAGTCTCTGAGCTGCCGGCACAGAGGCTGATAAAGGGCTTAAACTCAAGGACCTGAGTTTAAGTTCAAGATCATGACCTGAGCTGAAGTCAGATGCTTAACCGACTGAGCCACCCAGGCACCCCTTCCTGCATTTTCCTAATGACACTGCTCTAGAAATGGCAGCTGAACTCTTGGCAGCCATAGTCATGAGGAGCTAATCATTATTTATTATGCCTGGACACTGACATTATAAAATGCAGTTATAGAAAATTAGATAAAGAGAATATAAGTAAGAGTTTTTGTTTTTCAATCTTTACATTTTATCCTGGGGTACATTTTAGACAACCCAACAGCCTCTTACACTAAAGAAGTAAAAAAAATTGCATTCATACGTTCTTAAAATAGTGACATGAGTCAAGAAAAGAATGCTATTAGACAACATTAGAAATGAGATTTGCAAATTTGGGGATGCTGCTGAATTCAAAATGAAAATTTCATTAAATATCAAGGATTGACAGAAAATCTATGATTTGCTATGAGTGGGACCATTTAAGTACTTGGTTACAGGGTGCAGAGAATTCACAGTGATTACAACTGACACTTGGAAATGCTGGTGTAAGTATCACAATCCAGTAGGTAAAAAGAACCCACACTAAGATACTAACAAGACAATAGATAGAAAAGGCGCTAAGATGTTAACAAGGAAATAGATGGTAAAGAGAAAACAAGAAGTCATTGTACTGAGCTCCTCTGGTCTCAGCCACGTTGAAACAAATGATAGTATCGCTAGAATATGCAGACAAAAAAAATTTCCAAGCAACCATTTAACCAAGTTTACTCATTTTTAAGAAGCATAGAGTTGCCTTTCCAGAGAAGACTTTGAGAGTTAAATAAAATGTTACAGGAAAAAAAAATATTAAAAATAGGAACATTCAGGATGACCCTATTTACAACCTTTATATATACATGTATTTTTTTTCTAACTTTGTAAGGTGTTTAAAGTGTATCGATTTCCCAGTGGGCTCACTACTTGAGCCAAATCATCAAAGCTTGCAATCACCACTCCTAAGAGCAACAATCAATGGCCCAGCTCCTACCTGCCAAACTGTAACTTCTACTAACATGACTCAGTCACAGAAAGGAGTGCACACTTCGTTTCACACTTCATTTCACAGTGTAGAGTTTTGCTTACATGTAAGCGGACAGCAAGTGTTCACAGTGTAGAGTTTTGCTTACATGTAAGCGGACAGCAAGTGTGTAACTAAGATAATATTTTTTTAAATTCCTTTTTAATTTCCATCACTGATGGACAATTCCCCAGGCTCTTTCCCTCTCCAGAAAAGAATAAATTGGGTAGCGAGAGATTATCGTATTTCCTAAGAATTCAGATTTGTAGCTCCAGTTTGCTAATAAGATATGCACCATGAAAAATTCTTATCAGCCTTTCAAAAGGCTTTTGAAAGGAATCAAACATTATATTCTAGATATGCCTTCCATTTTTTCAAGGCAAAAATATTTGAAATTGCATTTCTCAGAAAATGTCAGCAACTACCATTTTTATACTTTAAATAAGCCCAAACTGGCATATAATGTGGGCATTCAGCATATACACATTCATGAGGTATATTTCAAGAATTTCGCAAGTAATCATTGGTGTGTGACACAAATAAATATGCATATTTACCTTCTGCCTTAAAGATACTGATGTGGGTCACAAAGAATCTTGATGTTTGATTTGTACTTACCTACATTGTGGGAAGTTTTTGTTTGTTTGGTCCTGCAAAAAGATTTCTTTAGGTTATTCTCTCAGTTTTCTTGTATGTGTCTGCTGTGAGTTTTAAGGAACTATGGACAATATTTTTATCTCTGCCACATGTGAAGTCTTACTAACTTCAAAGGAAACTGTTTTGCAAGTGGAAGAGATAACTATATTGAGGGGTGTGGAAATCAGCCCCTCAGAGGTGATGTTAACTTTCAAAGTTAATTCTGAATCACAAAAGCTAATTCAGCCAGCGGTGGTAGATCAAAGAAAGCAAAGCAAATAATGTGCATATAATACACATACACATGCGTGTGCACACACATAGATACACACACACACACACACACACACACACAGTCTCTATCTACCTACAACCAGTGCACCTGCTAGAGGTTAGCATTATACCACTGCATATGGGATTTATCCAACAACAGTGAGCACTTGCCAGCATGAACTTCTAATAAATGGAAGTCTATTTTATCCCTGTTGTCAGGTATCCTTCGTATTTGACCTCTAGATCCTTTCAAATTGACCCTTCTTTTTAGCTATCTCTTATTTACTTAAAAAAAAGTTACTGAGTTCCTATTCAGTATCAAGATAGTGCCTAGCACAAAGAGGGTCCTAAAGCAATATTGGATGAATGGGTGAGTGAACAACCAAATAAATGAAAGAAGAAAAAGCAGGAGACTGTGGCAGTGTTCTGGGACACATGAAGATCAATCAGCCAAACATCTAACCTGGGAAGAGTTTGCAGTCTAGCAGGTTGTATGTGATAAAAATGGATGCACTCAAAGTTCAGAGAAGAGAGAACTCACTTCTAGGTTAGGGGTTCAGAGAAAACTCCATGGAACATACAGAATTTCAGATTAGCTTTGCTGCTGAGAAGATTCAGGCTGTGTGGCGAGAGAGTAGATAGAATTTGGCATAATTGGAAGAGGATGAACAAAATCAGAGAGATCAGAAAGAAAAGCATCTCCAAATAAATCATTTGTTTTGGTTAGAACACAGGTTGGCCATGGGAATCAAGGGCAAGTAAAATAAAGATAAGCATTATCTGCAGATAAATAAGGGTAATGTGTAAGACATTACACATGTAAACCAAAAGGGTGGATTTTATTGTGTCACCATTAGACAACTATTAAAATCTGGGGGTAGCAGACAGATGGAGAGTGGTTGACATTTTAAGCTTCCGTCGCTATCAGGTTTATATTTTAAGCAATGAACACTTTAACATTGTAATCTATAGTTATGAAGTACAAAAATTAATATGAAAAATAGCAACTTTCAACATGTTGCCATTTCCCATCAAGAGACAAGATGAAGAAAGTGTCAAAGAAAAAAAAATGTAAAGGTCAAGGGATTAAGACTCAGATGTAATCTCTGCCACAAATAAATTATGAGATGTTGGATAAAATCATTCTGAACCTCAATATAACCCCGTGAAAAGAAGAGGTTAGGTACATGATGATCTCCTAGGTTCTTTCAGTATGAATAAATTGTTTCCAGATTCTTACTGCCACTCTTAGTCCATCGTGTGAAAACACCATCTTGCTTTGACTTTGACATTCGTAAAAAGTGGACCTTCAGAACTCATACTGAAGTAGGCCAAAGTTAACTGGAAATTTTAGGCTCATGTTTTCATTCTATCACTTTCATTGATTCGGTTTTGACTTCATTAATATATCTTATAGATGTATTTACTATCAGATAAATTTAGATAATGTACTTCTTAATTGACATTCAGTGGGGTACAATTTTATCATACTCCACTAGCCTAATAATGGGGTAATTTATATGGAAAGTGTATTTTCTAAAGTAAAAAACTTATACAACTATGTAAACATACATACATTTTAAGTCTCTGAATATTTTTATTTCTATAAATATATAATTTTGCTTTATTTTAGAAGAGTTTCACAATGGACAACTTTTCTTCATAATTTTTGGCAAAAAATAAAAGTAAACTATGTATCTATAGTTTATATGTATACTTTATACATATACCTTATATTTAGCCTACGTTTATATCTACACACTGTGTTTAACGACAAAGGATTGTCTTTGTAAAATTTTTTAATATTTTTGGAAGAGAGAGACAACACCCACATGCACAAGCAGGGGGAGGGCAGAAAGAGAAGGAGAGAGAATCCCAAGCAGGTTCCATGCTGTCGGTGCAGAGCCTGATGCAGGGGTTGATCTCACGAATGTGAGATCATGACCTGAGCTGAAATCAAGAGTCAGACACTTAACTCACTGAGCCACTCAGGTGTCCCCTGAATTCTTTTTCTTGACTGGAAATGACAAAAGGGAAATACTGGTGAAGGGGCCTTTCTCACTTGGTTAGTTCAACAATTAGGAGCCGTTTTTTAATTTCACTGAATGCGTGGCTGCGTTTTACTACTTGGCTTTCAATTTCTAAAGGCAGATTACAAAATGCTTTGAAATTGGGCAGTAGATACAAGAGTCCATAGGAAGACACTGAACTTCATGTGTTACAGCAAGCCCACACATCAGTTTGTAGAACTGCTTCTTGCGTAAGAAGACTACTCATGACCTTAACCTCAAGGACAAATTACCTAAAATTCACCATTACTCTATACCATTATATGTTTTATACCTCCTTATAATCATTTTTATTACAGAGGAATTTAAAAAAAAAAAACCAGAAGCTAGTTTCCTGTGCTTCACCCACCACGCTAATTGAGAAGTTATTGTGAGTCATTTGGATATTTGAATGTTGGTAAGAAACACCATATATTACATTTTTATATTAATTTCCCCTTTCCTAACAGAATGGTTGTCTTTTGACTGAAATGCTGTAAAGGGTTTATGTCATTTCCTTCTAATGTCATGCTCACAGAAATATACTAAGCAAACCCTTTCATCTCTCAGGTTCTCTATTTTTTAAACTGCAAAATGGGCATAATGAGCTTGATTTTTGCCTCCAAGGTACATCTTGTGGAACTCAGTGATTCATTATAATTCATTAAACCTCCCTTCTAAAATATAACATACCATGAAAAGGCAAAATATTATTAAATATTCAGAGTGAGTTTTTTCTCCGAATTTATTATCATCTTGCTCAAATGAATGCTAATCATGTGAACTCTGTGGGAAACAATTTCAATTATTCATGGGAATAATGTCTATAATGTGTTGTTGGGGGATGTGTTGGGCAACCTATTTTCACCTATTCGATATGATGGTTTCTGACACAAACTCCCTTTCTGGGTAATGTGAAATGAGATGCTCTAGGCAGCTATTTCTTTTAACAACTCTTCATCTGATATACAACTTCACAGGAAAGTTTTTGCAATCAGTGTCAAACTCTTTGTCTTCAGGGAGGCCAATTCACCTGCATCAGAACTTTCATATCCTCAAATGAATGAGAAAGGCTGGAAGGCAAGAGGGCTGTGCAGAAAAGGCAAAAGAAAGTGACATAAATCAAGAGACAGAAGTCAAACATATCCTAACTGGGTTGAACATAGAAACCCATACCAAGGGAATGAAATATGCACTAAATGGGCAATATATATATATATATTTATATGAAAGAACCTTCTGTATTCTGGATGAATTGAGATTCTGACATGAAAAAAATGTGCATTCGCCAGATGCCACACTTTTCAGATAAAAGTGAAGATGTTAAGACTCATCCAAACGGGATTTCAGAGTAGACAAAGGACAAGAAGGAGGAAATTTACCAACGTCCCGTACTGGACGGATTAGTTGTGAAATGCTTTATAATTTGTTTCCTAGGTAAGGATTGTTGATTCTATGTGTAAAACAAAACAAAACAAAACATGAATTATACTTAAGGTGTATTTTTGATAAATATATCTTTTTGGGCAAAGAGATCTATATTTGGAGACCAAACACATTTATTGCCAAGTTCATGAGTAAGACAGTCAGTCCTATACTTAAGGGAAGGATTAAAGAAGTCAAAGGCACTGGCTGCTCAAGGGTATTTCCCTAAGGTTGGCCATGAGGAAAACACTTTTAATTAAACTCCAATTTTAACACAGCTCCTGTGGTTAAAGGCAAAGGTGTTACAACCACAGTGGGCAAGGGCAAGCCACCCTAAATACAGCACAATGGTATATTATTTTGCACTGACGCTACGTGAGAACCAGCCGGTCCAAGGGTACTCAGACTCTCCTCTGTCTCCCCAAAAGCAGGAAATAAATTGCCCATATAAAAGGTACCCTCTCTGTCCTAATAAGAACAAGAGATATCCTAACTACCAGAGATAGGGATTCTAAAACTGAGAAAACTGTCGCCAAAAAACCTTTTTTTTTTTTTTACTAACTTCGTACAACCCATATTCCATTTAGAATTCCTTACAAATCAAGGCCCACAAACATCTTTTTTCTTATCTTGTCGATTTCTCACAAATTTATTGTCTCTTTATCTAAACTGTATAAACACTGCCTGCCTTGACCATATGTTCGTCTTAATTTTATTATTGGCCTTTCATGCACACATAATAAATCCTTATTTTCTTTCTTCCTCCTGTTAATCTGTCACATGTGGACTTAATTCTTAAACCAGCTAGAGGAACTCAAAGAGTAGAGGAAAAAATTTTCTTTCCCTACATCTCCAGAACCACTGTGTTCTTTTACATGTTGGTATTAAGAGCCACTTAAAAGAGAATGATTACCCTGACCCATTCAATTCTCTCACTTAGAATTCTTGAAAAAATATCTAAGAAACAAGCTGTTTGTGAGCCATATTATTTATCATGGTAAATTCTGAAAATATTCTTAAGTTTTAAGTTTTCAATAGCATTTCATTAGGATATTATGCAGCCATAAATGCAACAGCTAGAAGGCCATGAAGAAAGCCTGAAAATAGCAACCTAAAAATTGGAAAATAGTGATCTACAAATATATACACATTTTAGAAATCTGTAATTACATATACATTCAAACATATAAAAAAGGAAAAAAGTAGATTCTGCTTAGAAATCTTTTAATTTCACAGTAAAGAAAATTAAGGCTTTAAGGATCCACTTAACCCATTAGTACACTAAAATAAATGCATTTGTATTATTCAGGATACATGTGTTTGGTTTCAGAGTAGAAAAAGCTGAAAACTTAATTTTATACTGAGTATCTACTATGTGCCAGACAGAAATGTGACTTAAACTTTTACATCATTTTATTTTCAAAACAATGTAGCAGATAATTGTAGCCTTCTCCCTTAAAAAGAAGGAAGTAAGGGGTACCTGGGTGGCTCAGTCGGTTGAGCATCTGATTTTGGCTCAGGTCATGATCTCCACCCATTTGTTCAGGCCCTGCATCTGGCTCTTTGCTGACAGCTTACAGCCTGGAGCCTATGTTCTCCCTCTCTCTCCACCCTTTACTGGCTTGCTTTCTCTTTCTCTCTCTCAAAATAGATATTGAAAAAAGAAGGAAGTTAATATTTCAAGAGCTAAAATGACTTGTTTAATGTTCCAGAATGGGCAGAGCCTGTCTGACTGATGGGCTTTCCACCCTGTTCATGATGTCTCCATCCAGATATGTGTGGGTGCCTGGAAAGTGTAAGTTGAGCCAGAATCCAAAGGGTGATTCTGGTCAGATGATCAGTCAAGGGGCCTCACAAGATCTTGGAGGGAGACGTGACAGGGAAAAGAGGTGATGCCGGAGGTAAATTCTTAGCAACTTAGATGTGTTTTTGTTACTATGATTTCAAATGCTTTGACTATGGACACTTTGAGACAAAATACCCAGTGTTACACAAAAGCAAAGTAGGTATTTTAATTCACAAATAGTTCTGTCCATCTGGGACTTCAAAAGCAAAGGCTATTCTTCTCTCCTGGGAAGAGAGGTGCATGAAGTTCAATTATGCTAGTGGGTGTCTCAAGGGGGATATTCTTGATCAACTATCTGGAAGCATTCCTATTAGGAAGGGCTGTTGCCTTTTAGGACTGATTGCTTGGCAATGCAAGATAATAGGAAATCCAAAATGGCACAAGAATGAGTTGTACAAGGCAGGTGTATGGTCTCTAAAAGTGAAGGTTTTAGGGATCCATATTTTTCAATTATAAAATATTCTCCAGAGAGATAGATGAAGCCCATTAAAAATTCCTCTCATTATGAACTAACAAAAAGTCTTAAGCAGATTTGTGTCCCTGATTCCTTTTCCTGACCTCCCTGGAATGGAAAACCTTCACTTTTCATGAATATAAGAAGAAAAGGAGGAAAAGGTTAAGAAAGGTAAAGGGTAACAATACTGAGCATCCTCAATTTTAGCCAAAATGTTCTTTGGCAATAAAGGATAGGTAAGTGACATGACGAGACACATATTCAAGTCAGACCCTCCGGGGGTTACCTGTCTGCCGTGGCCATGACTGAGAAATCTGTCTTCTAAGCTAATATAATCTCTGAAGACATGGGAGTATAGGTATCCTGGTACCCAGAGATGGACTTCTTGAGCTATGCTAGATAGGCACTGCTTTGATTTGGACACCAATCAAGGTAAGACTTAGAGATCTATGGACCCAAGAGGTTTGTGAGTATTTCTTCATTTCCCTGCTTCGAAAGCCACTACCCTTTTTTCAAGGTGCCCATGAAGCAGCACATGGAGTAAAGATGGATAGATGGATGAAAACTTATCTCATTTTACCACCAATAAAATCAGCATAGGGATACAGGTATATATGGAGAGATAAAGATGATTTTAAAAAGATATAAGCATATATCATATATATATGTATATATATCTTTAAAAATAATTAGTGGTTACAAATCAAATAATATTTTCAATTCCACGAATCAGGTTCTTATTTATGTTTCCCTTTTGAAGAGTATCCATACCTTAATTTTAATAATGAATAAAGCAGTATGTTGCCTCATTTTCTATCAATGAAAGCAACATTTTTATAAAGAACTTGTGATTTTTCAGATATTACATGAATATCTTGGGGTGATAATGAAATAGGCCATCTTAATTAAAATGTGTCGTTAACTAGGACAAGAAGATAATGAATGCATCAGTATTCGTCTTCCTTCCTTTTACCACATAGGTGGATTTTAGCCAAGATATATACAGCTACAGATAATACGACTTTGAGGTCTTAAAACAAAAAACAAATAAAAAGAACCACTATGTAATTGCACACGTTCTAGTTTAGGTTCCTAAAAGATTATTCTGAGACTTTGCCCATTTCCCTCACAGCCTCACCCTTGATCTCATTCCGTGGACATGCACACTGTGTGCTTCAGGAAAAACATGGTTTGAATATTTCTAGCCTATCTTTCTTTGTTGCTTTAATTCAATTTCGTCTGCTGATGAAACCCTCAGATTTAAATTACTTGATTTTCATTAGGTAGAAAATGCTAGCCACTCTTGCTGAATAAGTTATTTGAGGGCAAGATGAAGTTCAAAATATAGGAAAGATGGCCCAGCACAGGAGAAGCTGGTTTGGAATGAGAACAAACTATCGCTCAGTGCAATCAAGTTTTATCATGTGTTCAAAGGAGATATTAGTGAAGTTTAATTAGTTCAAAAGTCTTTTCTTTTGAAAGTGTTGTATCTTTCAAATTGTTGATGAGGTGATAAAGATACCGTCATCATACTAAGTTAATTCATTGAGTTAGAAGTTTGAATTTCCATGTTCAATATAGTTATTCCTGGTCTTTGTAAAACTGAGCTTGGGTTGAGATTTTCTATAAATGGTTTCCCTCTTTACTTGGATTTTTTAGAGAATGCATAAAACATATCTACTGATTTTCAAAAGAGGGGTGAATCACTGGGGAGTTAGAAAATGCAAACAGCTCAGCATTACTTCTCAGAAAGAACATTAGAGGAATTGTAATTAGCTGAGTACAGAGTTGAGCTCATTATACATACAGTATGTATGTATGTGTCTTACTTTCTTTCTCTCTTTCTCTCCCTCCTATATCTATCAATTACCTATTTCTTTATCATCTCTATCTTCACAATCCATCATATTTTTACCTATCTTTATCTCCCATTTATCTTCTACCATCTCTGTATCATGTATATTAATCTTTCTTTATCTATATACCATCTATTTATCATCTGCCTACCATCTGTCTTTGTAGGATCTTTATCTATCTATCCCATCCATCCACCCATCCATCCGTCCGTCCACCTACCTACATATTTGTGTATCTGTCTATCTCAATCCAGCCTGCTCTTCCTGAAAGCCTTCTGCATCTTCTCACAGGAGACCATAACTACACCAACAATGTCTTCAAATAAAACTCAACAGCTTTTTCATTACCTGTTTTCATAACAGTTGGAGGCCTAACTTCTTATTCACTTCTTTCTCACTTCTTGCCCTCTGGAGCAAAGATGTGTGATGACTAAGGACAAGATAGAATTTATCTTTCAACTTGGGGGGCAAGAACACATCTGAGAGTGAAAGGAGACGCCTTTAACAATTCAACAGGGCACATGGCATAAACCAGAGAGTCCCAGGGAAAGAGGGATCCGTGATCATGTCCAAGACCCACTTACATTTAAAATCCAACTGCATTCCACGGTCAAACAGTTTACTTTTATTCACAAATCTTATGACTTCTTTGCATGTTTATAGCATTTTCCAATTTGGAAGATTAGCTGACTTTATGTTTACTTCAGGACAGCCAGCCAATATGGCCCCTAGATTTATTAGAGTTCGCTCTGGGCTCACAGGTGTCTTGTTTGGTAATAATAAGAAATATTTATGACCTTTTCTGTCAAAAGTGGCAAGTTATTACCTGTAAATTGCCAGATGCATTGTTTAAAGTTTCCAGATGCATCAGTGTTCAGCTGCTGTTACTATAATTTCATGGTATGTGCTGTCCTATCGTTCTTGAGAAATAGTCTCTTCCAGGTGGTAGTTTCTCATTCCCAAATAACAGTAACATTTCATGCAAGCCAATGTATGGTTTATTATAAGAGTACCATTGTGATAAAAACTGAAGAAAATGCCCCAAATACCTCGACCAATGGACCCATCTTTGCCTTAAGAACTGAATGATCTGGGTAAAAAACTGATGTTCAAAAACAGGTTTTATACCACTATCCCTCATCATCTAAGGCAATGCAAAACTGAAGTTGAATATTGTGACTATTGGCTGGTTCTTCCTCACTATTCAGTTCTCAACTCTAGCAATGTCTTGTCAGAGCAGACCGTGCCAGAAAAGAGACATCACCATTAATTTCAAATATAAAATTCTTCTAATCCAACTAGCATCATTTCATAAAATACTTTAAGAACCATGAAGGCTGAGGGTGGGGTGGGGAGATGGGACCGGAACTTTATTTGTTTAGTTCAAGAAAGTCAATATTTATCTGATAAATAAGAAAACAAATGTGCTTTCAGAAATTCAGGAGTTTGCTTACTTCGGGAGACATTTCACTTTCCAGTATGACTGGATGGGCATGAAAACTTTATATAAAAAAATTCCCTCTTTGATGTGGTTTTTCTTCTTTCATTTCCATTAAGTGGATTCCTGAGATACTAAGATTCTGGATGGTAGGGCTTTGAGAACTAAGCCAGAATCCTTTCTTAAAAATTTGGTGACTGTAGTAGGAAGCAAACATCAAAATGGCACCCATTCCCATGGCACTCTTGGAAGGGACTATTGACCCAGCCTCCTGATCACATTGACTAGACAGGAGGGACAAGAAGCTCAAAGAGGAACTCATGTGTAGGTTTTCCAGGGGTCTTTCTTATAGTATAATTCCAAAGCTCTTCCCAAATAAGATGGTTATTAAATAAAAACTCAGGGAAAATGGAGACGTGGGAGAATAAACGAGAAAAGTTCATTGATAATGAACAGTTAGAGGCCAAGAACAGTGAAAATCTGCTGCTAGCGGGTTACCAAATAATCCCTTCAGCCAAACTTCCAAGGATCCTGGGAACCTACAATGAGGCATAGGTTGTCCTATAGCTCCTGTTCTTTTTCAGATGCCTGACCCATGTGGTCCTGATGTGTCCTTACAAACAACGTCCTCATGTTGAAATAACCTGAATAAGTCTGTTCCCCATAAGTAGAACACTGTATGATCCCAAGTAAGGGAAAACCTTCTCCACCCAAAATTCTATTTGACTTAAAAAAAAAAAATACTTGGTTTGCATGTATCACAGCCTTTACCTAGGAGATGTTATGTGACATCACAACATTTTAAATGAGGTTTTGGTATTGTCAAGATGGCTGAGAAGGTAACACCCAATCTGGATTTCCTATCAGGGAAGTGGGTGGTCATTGTCATTTCCCTGATTCAGCCAATGAACCAGGAACAGGATAGCAGTTTCTACCAACTCAGTATTTCCTCTTCTGCTTTCTTGCCTCCTTTTTCCCCTCCTCTTCCTCTTTTTTCATGCTTCTGATACTTGTTAATCATCTTCATCTCCTCCTTCATCTTCTTTCCTCTTCCCTTTCTCTAGCTCTCCCCTTCCGGTTCCACCTTATCAGAATACTGTTCCTATTTTCCCAGGCAACAGTATTAGTGATCAGCCTAAGTGTTAATGCATTATAAATCAGAGGCTACTATTTGCACAAATAGTGAACCTAGACAATGCTATCAACAAATGTTACATGCGAGATTTTCTGCAGGACATTTCATTCTGGGGAAACGGACTACATATGATGTGTGTGGATGTGTTTCAGGTAAAGCTATCATGTTGACAGTATGACAAAATATACTTTACGTATTGTATCGTATTTATTGTAAATAACTACTGGATGTTAATTACAAAGGTAATGAAATGAATTGGTAATCATTTATTTTTAACAAGCTTATCTTTGGTCTTTGATAGTAGATCTGAAACAGCTTAAAGCAATACATTTGCAAACAAAATCATCATGCTTCTGATTTGTAGACATGTATAAGAAATTACTTTTTAAAGAGAAATACTTCAAAGGCATATGACAGCCACTGTTTTATTGCCATTGTTTTATCATTATAATTACAAGATTGAAAATTCACCACGAACAAGATTTGCAAATATATCTTTCAAGTGTATCTCTTAATGGTAAAAAACACTCATTAATTCTGAGATACATTAGTATGTGACTTAAACTTCAATCTAGAATCTTATTTTTGTGTAATTAAAATAAACTAATTTATAAAGAATCATTTTAAAATTTTATAGGAGAATGAATCTCTCACAGGTTGTATGTTCAGGTTAATTAAAAATGGTTTATTCCATTTCTGAGTTAATTACTGAAACTTAGAATCCATAAATAGACATAATGGAAGAAATGCTTTTGTTGTCTATGACCTTCTAAATCCATGGTGAACTCATGAAATGTATATCTGCCCATGGGATACACAATTAAAATCATCACATGAAGGGCTTTTTAGCCAATTAAGCAGAAAATGAATGGTCTCTCCTTAATTTATTTCTTTGGGGAAAAGACATTCACTAAATTTCATTCTTTGAGCTGTTATTTGTCAGTTTCCAAGTTTCACTTTTCTGCTAGCATTTTGCTGACTAAACCAATGATTCGCAGCAGCAACCATCAATATAAAAGTGGAGGTAGGCTCTGTTTCATTCAAGCATTTTATTTCAAAGGTTGGATTGGACTGTACTGTGCAAGAAACATTGTACCACTGGGTGTTATTGCTCTCAGTTAAGCTAACAAAAACCTGTGATTCTCCGTTCCTTCAATCCAGAAGGTGTCAGCTCCTTTGAAAGCCAAGCCTGTATTTTACCCGCTTTGAGCTCTGTCCATCTGCAAACCAGTGCTAGGGTTGTGTGATGAGCAACTGTAGCCGTCTGCCTCTGCATTTTTCCAGATCGGCCCACACTCATTCTCTCCATTTTTCCTCTGCCCCCCCCCCCCAAGGACCAAATATCGCTAACTATTTTAAACCCTTCACAGACTTCTCATTAAAATGAGAAAGAATACCAAGTCTTTCTAGCACATATTTCCACCCCATGCTATCTACGCCTGCTTATTTGTTCAGCATCATCTTCTACAGATCTTCTCCAAGTTCATTTAGGGGGCTCCGGCCATAGTAGGTGTCACTTGAGTTTACTGAGCATTTTCCTGGCTTAGGGTACCTTGTATTTGTTATTGCTTCTGTCTGGCTGACTCTAATGTTTGCTTTGCTGATTTCCTCTTAACCATTCAGATCTTGGTTCGAATGTTACTTTTTCAGAATGATCTTCTCTGAATCCTTTATTTAAACCTCAACTCTAGCAGTTTCTACTTTAGTAGCTCATTTCATTTTAATTAATGTTTGCATATGCTGCTACCTCTGTCTTACATGGTTTGTGATTATTTGTGTTTTGATTTCTCCATCCCCTTACAAGAGTATATGGTTGATAATGAAAAAATTGGTTAGTATTCAAGGAATGCATGAAGATTAAGAATAAATTGTCATGTTCTAGGATTTTCACAATTCTTGATTTTCATTTCTTTTACTCCTTACATCATTGTCAATTCTTAAGTTTCCTTCTTGACAGTCCAGTTTAGGTCTGCACTCTGTGCACCTGACTTTGACATCTCTAAGTTTATAACCTCAACTCACTGTCTCCCAGTTAAGGATAAGGATATCCTTGGGATATGACTTTGTGGCCTGGAAACCGAAACAGAATTATCCAATTCCCAGAGAGTCTCAGCCAAAATGAAGAGGGAGAGTTGATCTCTTTGTAATTAATTTCATTGATCCAAAAAAGTAAACGAAGATCTATCAAGGTATGTTTGTTTTTTGTGTGGGAAGTGTGCAGTTATAAACCACATACAGGAGCCACCTCATAAAGGCTTCCTAAGCCAATTGTTAAATATTCAAGAATTTTAAGAGCCACTTGTTAAAGTCACATGGTAGAAGCATTTATACCTCAAACATTGGCAAATGTGACATAAAGGAGCCTTTTCCTCCTCCATTTATCAGTCATTTATCAGTCCTCCAGCAAATATATTATTCTTTCTATGACTATCTTTACATGGTTTTTTGCATTGACCAGTGTGAAGGCAAACTCACCCTTTTCCTAATGATGTAGACAAAGGGACTTCTGCTTGTTGAAGACATGTCTAAAGGTCATATCGCCTAAAAATCTGACCGTTTATCCTTACAAACTTCAGAATACCCACAGGATTTTTAAAAACACCTAAACAGTCTTTCATTTTGTTTTGTTTTGTTTTTGAGAGACAGAGCCCGTATGAGCAGGGGAGGGTCAGAGAGAGAGGGAGATACAGAATCTGAAGCAGGCTCCAGGCTCTGAGCTAGCCGTCAGCACAGAGCCCAATAAGGGGCTGGAACCCACAAACTGTGAGATCATGACCTGAGCCAAAGCCAGACACCCAACTGACTGAGCCACCCAGGCACCCCTAAAACACCTAAACATTATTGTACTGATAAGGTATAGGTGGAGAGTGAGTGAATGTCCACTTTTACACTAATCATGCAGGATCACCTTTGGTGCTTTGTGATACCCTGCTTTGCCATGAAGGATTGAAACAGCGCAAGTCGTGCAAGGTCAGAGACTATGACGTGAGCCATTAATTCTTGAAGCTCAAACCAAGAATATCAGCAGCAGGCTGACAATCTCCCATAACCAATGCCCTCTTGGGCATTTTCATAAATCTGAGGTTTTAGGTCACTCAGAATTCTTCTTTGTCCAATGAGTATCAGTGTGTGATGACAGCGGTGGACAGTCATGGTGCATAACAGCCATGGGAAGAGCTAGAGTGGCCCACTCCTAAGAGGGAAGAGAGTTTCAAGTTTCAGGAGAAACGTCCAGCCCTGTATCCCCCAGCATGTAGAAAGAATCAAGGCCAGTAGGCTAGCCATCCTCAGCCTACCTCCTTTTCACAAAACCAGGTCCTCATAAATCCCTCTTACCCTTAAGGGCTGCTATAATGTATAACATTAATTTCTAATTTCCCATACGTGGGACTAAAGAAGCCCTAGTCCAGCACAAAGGCATGCAGTCTAGACACCCTACCATAGCTGCAACTGTGACCCAGCCTATCAGAGCAAATAAGAGGGGCTCCGACTTGAGCGGGGACCTCAGGACCTGAGGAATGTACCGCAGGTCCACAGCAGCACAGGAGCTGGATCCTGCTTTGGGCACATCTCCCCTTTCCTGAGGACTCCAAGCGCTGATATTTTCCCTTCTCTGTTCCTATAGGAGAGTGTAATCTGTTCTGAGAAGATGCCTGCAGGCAGAAATCAAAGCCTCAGGCACCGTGATTCTGGACATTCTGTAAGGCAATTACTACAACAAGTGATTGGCTCTGAGAACGAGGATCATTTACGTGTTTTTCTCCACTCAAACACACAGCTACACTTAGGGAGCATGTGAAGGCCTATCTGCTCATCCTTGCCCTCATTTGAATGTCACAGGGTCCTTATCAGAAAGGAGGTGCTCAATAAACTTGGTTGAGTAGATAAATGCATTTTTTCTCAAAGGAAATGGGAGACTTACCTTTTTCTTTTCTTTTCTTTTCCTTTTTTAGAGTAGGTCATTAGCACGGTCTCTGACACAAACGTGGTGGAAGTTAATCTCATTAGTGTCCTTAGAATGTGAAAATGTATCTAGCCTTTTCCCTAGAAGCCTCTTTCTTAAAATATGAGCAAATAAAGTTGAATGTGCTTATCCCCTTGTACGTTGACCTGGGTAATTATGGACTTGTCTTGCAGCCCACAATAATCTTTGCTGACAAACGCTAGAGATTCCAGAGAAACCCAGGCTGAGCTTAAATAGGAAGGAAAGACAATCAAATAAAGGGTAGAGAAAAATCCTGTAACACCCACAACCTAAATAGGAGTTACGGCCTTTGCTATACAGGGGGCAGACTCATTTGAAATAATTGGCAACTGGAAATTAATTTTCCACACAGCACGGGCCAAGCAAACCAGCACAGAACCAGAAAACAACTGATTTGGATCCCACCTCTATCGTGAACCAAGCCGTGTAGAATTACGTCAGTCATATAACTGATCTGGATATCACTTGCCTCACCTGTGAAACAGACATCTTAATATTTGTCAAAGAGATTACAAGAGAAAACTGCTTGCAAATCACTCTGTAGTGTGTTTTAGGACTTATTCCTTGGTGCACCCATTACTTACTGAGTATAAAAGTTTATAAGGCCCGCAAACGTTACTGTCAGATATGATAGTATTGTACTTACACATATCATGCAATGCTGTCGCAATGCTGTTATTACCGGTGTTACTGAGAAGGAGAATGAAACAGTGACACGGTCTTCACCCCAAGACACGCTGTGTTCCTTTCGGATCTGCAACCCTGACTGTCAGCAGCCAATTTTATCTACAGCTTTCAGCTGGCCCTAGCATGGAAGGCCGGCCTTAGCAGGAGCTTTCCAGAAGGAACTAGTGGAAGCAGCTGTTTTCTTTTCCTTCCACGTTCATTATCCTTGTGGACCTCAGGGCCTTTGCAGGCCTTTGGAAACCCAGGGAGGGCACCTGTCAGTGTCAACAGGATGCAACAATTCACGTTTTCCATTCTAAGCCAAAGTGGCAGGAAAACCTGCCCACACACTGAAAAGGCGAGAGAATCACTTTTAAGTTTCTTTGGAGGATCTACAAGAGAATTAAGCAGGAAGTAGTCACCAGAGCATAAAAAATCCCATGCCAAAGTGTGCCCACACAGCCCTCTCCGCTCTGCTCTGACTTGAAGTCACTTTCTGCTCTACCTGTGTTTGATCATCTGCCTACATGTTTTGGGTGAAAAACTGTAATGCCTGATATTACAAAGAACACAAAGGAATTTTTGCAAGGCCCTCACTGCCTCCGTCACTGAAAACAGGGCCCTGCTCTTTTTCTTTAATTTATTTTTGATACAGAGAGAGACAGAGCATGAGACGGGGAGGGGCAGAGAGAGAAGGAGACACAGAATCGGAAGCAGGCTCCAGGCTCTGAGCTAGCGGTCAGCACAGAGCCTGACGCGGGGCTTGAACCCACGAACGTGAGATCTGACCTGAGCCGAAGTCGGAGGCTAACCGACTGAGCCACCCAGGCGCCCTGCTCTGCTCTTTTTCTTAAATGGACCGTGGCTACCGAAGATTCACATGCTTCAAAAAAAATAAATAAATAAAAATAAAAACAATACTTTTCAAATCTGGATGTCTCGCTTCTTCTATGGACTTGGGTATCTACCTTTCAACCAGGTCTGCCTATCTTTTGAATAAAGTTAGGGACAAATAACTCCTAAAATACCCTGCCATCATTTTACACCAGCGTTTTCAGTGGGTTGCCTACGGAGATTAAATATGTCCCTCAGGTGTCCATCATTGAACTATTTTGGCGAAGCGGGGCGGACAGCTTTCAGCATTTCAAAGGCCGCTTTAGATGGAAACACCCTGAAAGTCTTCAGGTGTATCTCACACACTTGGAAAGAGACAGACATATTTACCTCGGGACTGCTTTTATTTATTTTGCCAATAACCGGCTTATTAGAAAGCGCTAACCCTTGGAGAGTTGTTCTAAGGCCCAGAAAGAGTTCTTCCCAGGTCAGAAGTCAATATCAAAAGAATACAACACACCCTATTTTTGAAATCTGCTGCATAAGCCCCAAAGAGAGTTGCATTTCAGGGTGTGCCTCACAAAGGGGCTTAACAGACACGGGTCAGTAAATTGAAGAGATGAGCTTAGAGTAACCATCTTCTTTCCCATGTGAGTGCCAGCTACTTCTTCACAATGAAGAACATAAGGACTCAGATTGCAGCACAGGATCTTTTAAGAGAAGAGGAAAGCTGTATGAAATAATTTTTAGGGCATGTGCCATTTCCCCTTCTCTATTCTCCACCTCATTCCCTCTTTGCTCCTCACAACTGATTTATTTTAGTGCTTGTGAAAAGTAAACACAAGTATAAAGAATGATGGGAATTCACTGTATAATTGAGGCTTGGGATTTTATAGAGGGTAGAGTGTACCCACCTGTCACATCCTGGCTTCAGCACAGACTAGAAATTGATTTCTCCACACTGTGTTATGGAGACACATTATTCTGTGCCACAGGATAATTGCAAAGTCCTTACTTTGCATTTCCTGCTTGTTTTCTGGTTTATTTCTTGCTCTTAACTGTATATACCTTTGCCTATTCTCTCCCAGCCTGCTCATCTCCTCTAACCCCTGTTACCTCTCTGACTTTTACTCCCATTTAATACATACCAAGGGTTTAATTATGAGCATGACCCATGAGTTAAAAAGCAACAGAACAATCATCAATGTTTAACCAACTCATACATGGCCTATTTCTTGATCTTTTATCCACTGAAATAATTTTAAAAGGTATCCTTAAAAAATTTTTTTAAATAAAAAATAAAAGGTATCCTTCAAAGCCAAGATATTTAATAAGGGAACTCATGTGTGTGTCCTATAGGCACATTTTGCCACATTCTAAAAATCTCGTAAAATCTTCAAAACTAAAAAAATGAGGACTCAGAGATCATGGTGTAATGTCGTGAGCAACACAACCAACATTTTAAAGGAGAAAGAAGAATAAGTAAATAAATAAAGGAGAAAGAACAAAAGGTGAATAAACATATATATACCTGCTTTGAATTATTGCAGAAATACCTTGGTAAAAGTCTAACTACATAGTTTTGAGAATTATAGCAGTAATATCAACTTCAGATCATAATGGTCTACAGCAGAACAGAGAATGTGAGCTCATCCAAGACCTGGCAATGTGTGATCATACATTCAGCTCATACCTCAGAGCACTTTGGGACAATTTCAACAGCCTCTCCCTCCTGAGCACAGAAATCATCTTAGCCATAGTTGAAACAGAGACTTAAAGTAACTTTTATTGAAAAGGCATCATATTACACTGTTGGGTAGGTATGGAACTGTGGGAATCATTCATCTCTAGGGTTTTGGTGTATCTTTACGTTTCTGTTACCCAGAAAAGAGAGGTGATTCTGTTCTCTTCTATTATATTTTCGTTCACATCTCTTTTCCTCACGCCCCCTGGTGTGACCTAATCTCTGACCCCACGGGATATATAAACAGAGTGATGTGATTTCACCTTTTTGTTTCCAGTCTAGACACTTTGGTCAAGAATAAAGGGAAATTTTGCAACAATGAGAAAATTCATATAGAATGAAGTGTCATGTTAAAATGTTAGATTAATAGAGGCTGCTCTGTAGTCTCCAAAATAATTTCCTCTCAGAGCCATTGAGCCAACATTAAGTCATGAGCTTTTGTTAATCATATGTGCATCAACAAAGCGCTGAGGGAAGGTTAGACTCTTCTAGAAGTTTCATTAACCGATCTTTTCCTTGTCTGGTCCTGACTACAGTTTTCAATTTCCAATTTATCACAATCATCAAATAATATGTACAATAAGGGAATGTGACTCGAATGTTTCCTCTTCGATCCATAAGGGACATTTTAATGTGCATGGGCTCCATTGAATGACCTTCAGTATTAGATGTAGAGATCTTATTTCCTTCCTCTTTATACACAAAAGGAGCCACCACTCACCCCAACTCCCAGCCATGTCTGCCCTTTTTCTCCTCTCTTCTTGGGATTCTCAGCAAACAAAAAGATAGTCCTGGGAAAGTGTATTATTTACTCAGAAGAAGTAAAAAATTCAGAATTGAAGATAGTTTTACTTAAATGATCAAAGTTAAACTATTTTAGTTTTATTAAAGTAAACAAGTCATGGGCCTGAAAAGTACAGTGTAGAGAATACAGTCAATAATATTTTAATAACTTTGTATGGTGATAGGTGGTAAATACCCTTCCTGTGGTAAGCGTTTCACAACATACGTAACTGTTGAATCGGTATGTTGTTCACTTAAAGCTAATATAATATTGTATATCAACTGTACTTCAATTTAAAAAAATGCTAAATAAGTCAATCAGAGAAAGACAAATACCATATTATTTCACTCACATGGGGATTTAAGGGAGAAGGAGAGAGAAGAGGGAAACAAACCACAAGAGACTCTTAAGTATGGAGGGAAAAAATTCTAAGGGTTAATGAAGGGACGAGGTGGATGGGTGACCGGTACTAGGGAGGGCACTTGTGATGAGCACTGGGTGTTGCATGTAAGTGATGAATCCCTGAATTCTACTCCTGAAACCAGTATTGCACTGTATGTTAACTAACTAAAATTTAAATTAAAACAATTAGTTTTCCCTGATCATACACAGGTCACTAACATCACTGAACGTGGGGTGTGGATCTGGCTGGCTTCCGTTCATTTCTATCAGCAGTTTCTTTCTAAACTCCCTGCCTGAATTCTCAACTCCTGCATGAACCAACTTCCTCCTCCTGAATGCTTTAAGAATGATGTCTCCTTTTCTTGTTTAAGAAGGAAGGAGAAAGTAACACCATTGCCACCAGATCCCCTTGGCTATAGGTCTCTGAAGTGTCCCCTCCTTCCCTCAGACTCCGCTTTATTTCTAGGGGCTGTATCTGCCTTTCTTTTGTTGACCACCGGTAGAGCTTGCACCCCACGTCTGTGGTCTCAGATGAATGATAGTTATGGAAAATTGCTAGAACTGACCCCCACGCTGAACCTTAGACTGGTGAAGTCTAATTTTCACTCCTACCTACTGCAGTCCCCTCTGGTACAATTTTTCTCTCATGGTTCTCTAAGCATTGGAAGGTCATTCTAAGGCCAGCCTACTACATGATTACACAAAGTGGAGCAATAATCAACTATTTCCTCTAAGCATTTCACTGATTTTATCCTCTTAGCTTCAAATCCAATCTGAATGAGAGCATATCAATCCTCCCCGGACATGCCCACTCAACTTTTCAATCAATCTTCTCCTTTTCCTGGATTTTTTACCCCCATTTCCTTCTCTGCGGCAACCCGTAGTTTGATTAGACTTTCCACTGTTTGAAACTCTCTCTCCCTTCCTTTTATTAAACAAAACCCCACATTAGAACAGTCTTTCTTCAATTTCTCATTACTTTGAGTGGAACCTACTTCTGAGTTCATTCACCTTTCCTCAACCCTTAACAAAGTCTCTCAATCTACCGTTCCCACCTCTACTGCAAAGTGGTACCAAGGTGGTGGCACATTTATTTCAGGGTTTCTTTCGGTTTCTTTCCAATCTCTTTTGGCATAGCCATGATTGTTCGTCTCCTAAAGTATAATCTGCTATGTCCCAATTGTATTTTAATATGAATGCTGGCCAAAAATCTCCACGAAAACCTTTTTGGACCTCTTACCTCTTTGCTCTTTGCCCCTGTCTCATTGTCAGTAACTATTCTCTCTCTCCTTTAGGATTTTCAGAGTTTTCGTGACTTATTTTGTTTTTTCACACCATCCTTTCTCATCACTCTGTCTCACGTTTCGTTCACACACCAGCATTCAGACCCAGGTGCATCCATACACAAGTCAGGAGACAAGGGTGACATGGTTTCTGTTTGTTTGTTTTAGTGTCAACCCATGAACATGAGAGAGAGAAGAAAGGGGCACAATAAAAGCAGACAAAGAGCAGAAGCACCACATGCTAGACTAAGAATCTGAGTTCATGAAGGAACAAGAGGGAGATAAATGTGACAGAGAGACCGAACAGAGAAAAAGTTGGCTACTTGTCTTATGACAATTATCTTAGGACAACTTAAATAATGAAAGCTCGAGGTATAACAACCACAATGCAATCTTTACATCCCAGCATTAGGAGACTCTCATGGTTTGGAATGCCTCTGCCAACCAGCAGACCCCACACAGAGATTGTCCACTCTCACATTTAGGATGCTTTTTTTTTTTTTTTTTTGCCTTTTTTTTGGTTTGTTTTTATTTTTATTTTTTGTGAATATAATACAATTTATTTTTTTAACATATGCAATTATTTTCCATCATTTACAATACAGTAGTTACAATGACACTCCAAACAGAAAAGCAAAGTAAGAAATCAGAACCCCAACTTCTGTTTCATGTAATTAGACTTATACAGAAATTAGAAGGTTAAGTAACAACTAGTTAATCACCTAATTTCACAGCTATCTGAGGTGGCAATCGTTATATAGCAGCTTATCTATGATACATTCAAGATACAGGATACAATTTATTACTTGCCCATAAGCTACAACACAGCCTGCTTAATACCTTTCCTTAAATTCCACCTCCATACTACAGGATACTTGAGGACACTTTTAAAGAGTGAGCACACATTATCCTTTAAAAAAAAATGCGTTTTAAAGGCAACAACTCAGAAAAAGGAATCAGAAAATTATATTCACCATCACATTTTTACATTGAGCTCAAGCCATTTTACATCATATTAACTCTTATTTATTATAATCGTTTGTTAGAACAACACTTCTCTTTCTCCAAATTAGCAATCTATTCCCTTTGAAGTAGAACCAGTATTTTGAGCCTACTTAAATGACATCAAATGGGCATTTACACAATATTGGATCTAAGAAAAGGTTAATGAAAAAATAACCTAATTCCTATTTTACGTTAAGGCACAACTATGACTGTCATCCAAGTTATATAAAATTTCACTTCCAAAGAAATGTGGCCCTGTTCTTTACTTTATGTCAGTATTTTCTTCATTTTCAAGGCTTTCTATCACCCCACATCTGCATATATATTGTTTCTTTCCACCTTGTGATTCTTCATTTTCCCTCTGACCAGTTTGTCTTTCTTTGCTCAATCCCATCATTCTGTATTTTTATCTCCTCCCAAGTCCCAGTGCCGGAGACAGAATCTCTTATGTTGTTAAAGCAAAAAAAGATCAATATCATTGTTGAAGAAAACCCTAGTAATGCAGTATTATCAGTTTGACCTTTCTCATATGTTAGACACACCTTGAAATTACAATCAGATTAAGGGTACTATATGACTTGGTGATTTCTTTATTTCTTTCTTCTTTTTATTTATTCATTTTTATCAGAAGGTGATTATATGTAAAGATACAAACATGTAGCATTGAGAGGCCTGGCTAATGCAGATATTGTTGGGTCAGAAGAGGATGTATGCTATTCATAGTGGAAATATGGAATTTACCAAAAAAATGTGATGGCAAGAAGTGAAAGCTTCATAGAGAAGGCAATGTAGAAATAGGGATGGACATTTTAGCAAAGGGTAATACATCCTTGCATGATACACTGTCCTATTTATTGAGATTGCTTTCCATTTTGTCTCTGGCTTAATTTTGCACCAAGAAAATTTAGCACCCGTAGCCCAGTCCCTCAGTGCAATTGGTAATATAAATCACCAAGATACCAAACACAGTTTCTGAAAGAACATCTGCACAGATGAGCAGCTGGGTGTTGCTATGGACCTGAAGAGATCAAGAGAAGCCATATTCTCCAGTCAAACTATATTGTACTACTTAAGATATTTTGACTACTCCTAGCTGAATCAGGAATAGCAGAGGACTTAAACTCTAATATGCTCTCTCGTGTTATTAATGTCAGTGACTTGACAACACAGGAGAACTTTAAAGCTAATATGTCCCAGATACTCAATCACTTTCCCTAAACATGTTCGTTATTTAATGTGAAAGCAAATTCATCCTCCCTACCTGCCTACCTCCCGTCATCTCTCCCTCACCCTCTCCTCTTCCTCAAAACACCAGAAAAGATTTGACTATGCTGTGGCCACAGATAGCATCTCTGTGGCTTCTATAAATTATTATTTTGTTTATTTTCCTCATGTCCATTGGGAGTGGAAGTCCATTTTGCATCAGTGACAGATCTGCCCTATATCACTGTCACAGGAGTGCCAGGCTCACAGAGAAGAATCCATCTGGAGGATCTTCAGACTTATCACAGACGGAGGAAAACAACAACAACAACAAAATGGAAAACGATGTTCCCATTCTCAACTTCTCTGTTTAGAAAGGTCACTCATCACTTCTACTCATGAGTCAAATGGCCAACCCTGAATGTAATAGAGTAGGGATATATAGTCTTTACCCAGGGAAGGTCATTTTAAGGAATGGTAACACAATGTCTGGCAAAAAATAATGCATTCTATCACACATACAATATTCTGATGTATTAAGAACACGTGTTTATAGAATTTTTAACATATTTTGTGTAACTTCCATGTGAACAATGTCAAACATACAACCATACCTCAAGGATTATGTAGTGAACTCCCAACACACCATCTATGTTCTACTATTAACATTATTCTATACTCATTTAATTATGTATCTACTAATGGATCATCCCTTTTGCCCATCTGAAGTAAATTGAAGACATCAAACTTTTTTAGAGCCATCTGTTCACTTTTCCCAACATATTTCAGCATGCCTATCATTAACGCAAGTTCAGTATTCATGTAGTGTTTTTAAAAAAACAAAACTTATATACAATGAGGTACACAAACATTAGTATTCATTAGCTTAATTTTTTGAAATGTTTATTTTTGAGAGAGAGAGAGCATGAGTGAGAGTGTGAGTGGGGGAGGGGCAGAGACTGGGGACAGAAGATCCCAAGTGGGTTCCATGCTGACAGCATGGAGACTGATGTGGGCTCAAACTTAGGAATCATGAGATTGTGATCTGAGCCAAAGTCAGAAGCTTAATCGGCTGAGCCACTCAGGTGGCTATTTGCTGAACGTGACAATATATACAGTATAATTCCCTTTCACATTATAGGACATTACTGTAACCCCAGGAGTTCTCTCAGCCCCTATCAGAGTCATTCATTCACTGCCTCCACCATTTGCAGAAATAGTCACTCATCAAATTAGTTCTATCAATTCTAGAACTTCACATAAATGGAGTAAGTATATCTTTTCTGAAAGTTTTTTTCCCACTCAGCCCTTTTTTATCTGAAATTCATATATGCTATAATTCCTTTCTTTATAGTACTAAGTGCTATTCAATTGTTTGAATCTTCCACAATTTTATGATTCATTCTCATGTTGATGGACATCTCTTTCCAACTTTGGGTAATCATTAACAAATCTGGTATGAACATTTGTATACAAGTCTTTTGTTGGGTATAGGCTGCTATTTCTTTTGGGTAAATCCCAAGAGGGTTGAATGGTATGTGTTTGTTTATAAGACAGAAACAAAGAGTTTCCCAAGGTATTTACATTTTATATCTCCTATGGCAAAGGCAGAAATTTGCAGTTATTCACCAGTAGCCTCACCAATACTTTTTCAGTTGTTGCCATTCTAATGTCTATGAAGTTGGTCCGCATTGCCATTTTCATTTGCATATCCCAGTTGAATAATAGGACATTGAGAACAATTTCATGTGCTATTGGCCATTCTCATCATCTCCTGTGAAGTGATGCAAGTATTTTGCCCATTCATTTTAATTGTTTTCTATTTTTGTTATTTTGAATTGTATTCTAGAAATAGAGACTTTGTCAGAAATAGGTCATACACATATTTTCTCCCTGTACGTTGCATACCATTTCATTTTCTGAAGGATATCCTTTGAAGAATAGAAATGTTTAAATTTTGAGGAGTCCAACTTACAACTTTCTCTTTTATTTTTAGTGCTTTCTGTGTCCTATCAATAATCTTTGCCCATCTCAAAGTCACAAAGGTATCTTTTAGACTTTGTATGCTTATAAATTTACATTTAGGTTCCATGATAAGTTTGTATATATTTTGTGTGTGATTTCACAAAAACTCATTTTTTCATAAAAATTTCTAGCTGTCCCAGCACTATTTGTTAGTAATAACATATTCCTCTGTCATGGTACTACCTTGAAATCAATTGACCCTATATATGTGAACCTATATCTGAATTCTCTGTCTTTACACAGGTATCATATTACCTTGAATTATAGTTTCCATGTATGTACTGAAATAAGGTAGTAAGTATTTTCTGTATATGTTTTAGTACTCAGAACTATCTGGGCTATTCTATGTCCTTTTTATGTCTAGTCTAAGCTTTAGAATCTGTTGCTTTCTCTAAAACAAAACAAAACAAAACAACAACAAAAAACCCAATCAACCAAACAAAAACAGAACAAAAAAGAAACTAAAGCAAAAACAAACTAAGAAAACACACACACACACCACACACACAGCCCAGCATGATGTGGCTTTGGTAGATAACATGGTAACATTGTCTATTAACATGAGGAGAATGTACCATGCCATAAAGTAGAGAACATAAGATTTTACTACCCTTTCTATTGAGGTATAGATATGAATTCCTCTCTGTTTTAACCTAGGCTGACATAGTCAACTGAATGTTGAAGAAGTGGTGCTTCTTCTATAGTTGGGTCAGAGAAAACAAATTCTACCTAGGTAGCTCCCACTTCAGATATCTGACTACTTGACATTCATGCCTTATTCCCAATCATGGGGAGAAAATGTTCAATATTTCTCCATTGAGTACAACACTAGACATAGGCTTTCCACATATGTTGTTTATTGTGTTTGGCAAGCGTTCCACCACGATTTGTGTATAAGAATCCCAGTAAACTGTAAATATATTATCTACACAATAAAAGAGATTTTGCAAATGTGATTAAACATACTGAGATGTTTAGAGCATCCTGGAACATCCAGGTGGGCCCAATGTAATCAACTAGGGTCATTATAAGAGGGAAGCAGGAGAGTCAGATAATGAATTTTGAGAATGGAACCAGAAATTGTGGTGATTTGTTTTCCATCAACTGATGAATGGATCAAGAAGATGTGGTTTGTATACACAATGGAGTACTACATGGCAATGAGAAAGAATGAAATCTGGCCATTTGTAGCAACGTGGACGGACTTTGAGGGTGTCATGCTAAGCAAAGTAAGTCAGGCAGAGAAGGACAGATACCATATGTTTGCACTCATAGGTCTAACAGGAGAAACCTAACAGGGGATCATGGGAAGGGGAAAAGAGAAGAAATGAGTTGGGGAGAGAGAGAGTGAGGCAAATCATGAGAGACTTCTGAATGCTGAGAACAAACTGAGGGCTGAAGAGGGAGGGGGGAAAGGGGAAGGAAGGTGAGAGTCATGGAGGGGGGCACTTGTAGGGAAGAGCACTGGGTATTATATGGAAACCAACTGGGTAATAAACATTTTTTTAAAAAGAATAAAATGGAGTAAAGATTCCCAAGCCAAGGAATGCAAGCAAGGGCCATTAGACACTGAAAAAAACACTGAAGCCTCTAGAAAAAGTGCAACTCCTTTGACATCTCGATTTTAGGCTTTAGACTTTGTAAACCAGAAGAGAGTACATTTGTATTGTCTTAAGCCATTAGGTCTGCTCTAATTATCAGTTGCAGTAGGGAACTAATGTGGATTTAGAAACAGGAATGTTACTGTAAGAATAATACTGAACACAACTAGTTAATACGAATTTCTTTGTTGTATTCCCAATCTTGGCAGTGAAGTTCTTGCTATTTCATCATTAAGTACAATTCTAGATGTAGGTTTTTCCTATGTATCTTTAATCAAGTTTAGAGTCTTCTAACCCCCATTTCTTGAGTCTTCTTATCATGAATTTTTTCTGCATCTATTGAAACGATAATATAAGTTTGATTTTATTTTGTTAATGTGGATTTTACTGACAAATTTGAGAACGTGTTAGAATAAACTCTATGAATATCATGAATATTGTACCAGTTTTTTCCCCCAATATGGTGCTACTTTAAACTTCCTGATATCCTGAGAAGTTTTACTTCTATATTCACAAAAGATATTGACCTACAACTTTTTTTTTTAAAGCATGTCTTTATCTGGTTCTCATGTCAGGTTATACCAGCCTCAGTAAACAAGCTGGACAATGTTTCCTCCTTCTTTATTTTCTGAGTTTATGCAAGTTGGGCATATTGTTTTTCTAAAATGTTTCCAGAATGCATCACTCCAGCCTCCCAGTTTTCGTTGTAGAAATGATTATGACTTTAAATTTAGTTTTAAAGTAAAGGTGTGTGTGTGTGTGTGTGTGTGTGTGTGTGTGTGTAAATTTTAAGTTGTAGTTTTAGAGAAACTTGTCAATTTCCTCTAAATGATCAAATGTCTTGCCATCAAGTTGGGAAACTCTTTTTCTGCTTTGCTTTGGCACGTTCAGAGCTTTCTGAGCACAGACTGCTGGCTGACTGGGATAAAGGATGAGGAAAGGGCAAACAAGCCTTGGGAGTTATTTATAAATGATAGGCATCTGCAGAGACGCACACAGGTTTATCTGTACTTGAGCCAGTTGTTTGCATTCCAAGGGGTAATGAACCTAGGGATCTCCCCTCCTCCTTTCAAACAGGATTTGTTTAACACCCAGAACAAAGGCCATTCTGCCTCTCCAGGAGGAGAACTGGTGGTGGCACCAATCATACCATAGAAGCTTTGTGCTGTGTTCCAGACAATCCTCCTCTGCACAGGAGACATTGGTCCTCATGGTGGCACTTTAGGAGGGACGCGGTGTGGAGAGCTATACTAAGATGCTTTCTGAGTGACTCATTGGTGTTTACTCTGACCCACAATCCCTATATTTTTGTCAGGAGAGTGGGAATACATGTAGACACAAAAAGCATTCACAGCATTTCTTCAGAATATTCTCTGGTAAAACTAGAGGTGTTTTTTCTTCTGCTCATCTTGCTTAGTGTTCACAGGGTGGATGTCAAGGTCAATGGGTTTGGTTAATGTGGGAGAACTCATGGAGTGCCTAGAAACCAGTACCCTATGAATTTGTCAAATTTTACAGCTGTTTATGGGACAAGGGATAGTTTAGAACCAGTTACGCTGTAATGATCTGAGGTAGCACTCCCACCATTCAAGTAACTATTGATGACTCTACAATCAATACATCCTGCCAAATCTCTTTTCTTGGCTTTCAATATATATGTCAACTTTCTACTTGCTTCGTCCATGATGTCCCATGTTGAGTTAGCTCAGGTTCAAAGTCTGAGTGCACAAATAAACTCATTCATTCTCCCTTCAAACCTCTATATTTTTTGTGTGCCAGAGAACAGCATCACCAATTACTCATACCTCCAAGACAAATACATGAACATTCAGTCCAAAACTCAGTCTTTCATTCATTCTTGAGCTTGACAGGATAAGGTCTCTCTCTCCATTATGTCCACTTTGGGACCCACGGAACCTCTGAGATGGCTACCTCACATGGCAAAGAGATTTTGCAGATGAAACATAGGTAAGGTTTTTGAGATGAGAAGATTACCCTGGTGGGTGCAATACAATCACAGAGTCCTTGTAAGAGGCAGACAGGATCATAAAGCAGAGTCAGAGAAAGAGAGTTTTGAAGATGCTACAATGTTGCTTTGAAGATAGAGGAAGGGGCCATGAGCATCTAGAGCCATCTAGAAACCACAAAGGGCAAGGAGATGGATCCTCCCTCACAGCCTCCAGAACATAGCCCTCTGTCACTTTGAGTTGAAGCAAGTGAAACAGGTTTCAGACTGATCCCTGAAACTCTAAGATAATGAGTTTGTGTTATTTTTTAAATACAATTTATTGTCAATTTGGTTTCCATATAACACCCAGTGCTCATCCCAACAAGTGACTTCCTCCATGCCCATCGCCCACTTTCCCCTCTCTTCCATCTCCTAAATTTGTTATTTTTAACTCACTAAGTCTGTGGCAATTTGTTACAGGAGCTATAGGAAGCTAATACAAGGATCATTACCCTATGGAAACAATCTCACTCTGTTAATTCTTTGTCATTTTTTATCCAATGCCTCCTATCGTACACACTTCCTCTCCAGACCTACTTGAGCAGACTCTAATCCTTTCTTCTGACCACCAATTTACCCTGCAGCAACCATACCTAACTAGTCTTCTAGTTAGAGGAGATGTTAGAGTGATATTCCTAAAATATCCATTATATAATATATATTATAAACTGTATAGTATAAATCATTTGTGATATTTCTTATTTAAAACTCTCCAATGGATTATAGTACTTTCAAGATAATTTCAAATGTTCTTTTTTTACATTTTTAATGTTTTTATTCTATTTTTGAGAGAGAGAGAGAGAGAGAGAGAGAGACAACATGAGCAGGGGAGGGTCAGAGAGAGAGAGGGAGACACAGAATCTTAACAGAAGCTCCAGGCTCTGAGCGAGGTGTCAGTGCAGAGCCTGATGCAGGGCTCGAACCCACAAACTGTGTGATCAAGACCTGAGCCGAAGCTGGAGGCTCAACTGACTGAGCCACAGGTGCCCCAGTTTCAAATGTTTTAAGCTTAGCATACAAGGAGCCTCATATGCACACTGGTTCCTGCTGTCTGGTCTCACTGTCTACTATGTATCCCTAGTACTCTGATCTTCAGCAGCTGGAGAGCACCCCAGGGATGTCCCATAATGTGCCCACAAATGTGCTGTTCCCCTCTCTCCTTCTCCATCTAGGACTTTCAGTAAATACCCATTGAGTAAATGACTGAATATAATTTCCCTATCATCATGAATACCAGATTAACCTTATGAGTTTGATATTGAGACTAATGCACCCCATAAATGCATGTGCTATCTTGAGCCACATTTAATACTTCTTTACATAGGGCAAAAATCATCACTTACCCATGCTGTTCTCTACAACCTTCTAATGCCTATTTTCACTGGTTAAAAAGAGTGTATTTTTCAAATGAACAAATGATAATATATCCTCCTTTAAATGCAGTGTCCATTTACAGGCCTACTTTAGGAAATATCTATTAGCTTAACTACATGCTATCAAATTAGAATTGTGAGGGTATGACCCTGCCCACTGCCTCACATATTAATTTCACTTAAGCCCATTCAGAAATGCAGCTGTTTGTTCTTTCATTAAAATCTGAAAAGCCTAATAACGTCATTTTCTTTAAAACTCTATCTTCAAAGCTCCTAGTTGAACATCATACCCAGAAAGGCAAACAATGAGGACATCATCTAATTATAAAACTATGCACAGAGGAGAGGGATAGTAAGTCAGAGTGGGGTCAGGGGAACAGGAATGCGGGAAAGATTTCATGAAGCAGTAACACGTGAGTTTACAGTTGGAGACAAAAATGCAAGGTCAATCGTAACAAAGGGGATTTGAATAAATGAATAAACGTGAAGTCCGGACATGTATGTCATGGACCTGCCCATAGGTTAATTTCACTAGAAGGATGGGAGAGTGCGTAGGGGGATGGAGAAGGGAGATGGGTTGTCTGGATAAATAAGAAGCTAGTGAAATAGGTGGGCATTTGGAGAGGCCCCGTGAATGTACGCAGCTGCATCTCGTGGAAAATGAGGATGGCTTTTCACAGAGGTGTGGCATGATCAAATTTATCCTGTAGGTAATAACTTGTCAGCAGGATTTGAGCGGATGAGAGTAGGAGAACTTCCACAGCAGTGAGAACGTGGAAAACCTGTTAAGATGTTAGAGGTGTGGAGATGAGGTCATAATGGGATTATGACATTGGGGTGTGGCGCTGAGACTGAAAAGCTAGATCACACTGGAGTGATATTTAAGAATTAATATAGTACCTGTCATTGCAAAAACATGGGCTTCAGACAGGGATAGAGATACAATCTCAGCTCAGCTACTTATTGCAATAGTTATTTAAGCAAACTAATGAAACTTTATGGATTCAGGCAAGTATAATAATATCTACTTCACCCGTGGAATTAGATGTATCATAGAAAAAGGAATATGCACAGCTTGTGACTGACCATAGGTGCTCTGTAACTGAAAGTGTTTGAAATTGGAATCTATCAAGCACAGGGTTTGGCTACTGATTAGGTGTAGGAAGTATCAAAGTAGGAAGAAAGTAGGATGGATGAATCTAAGCTTTTCAGCATACATCCCTAGACAATTTCTGGTCCCATGTCCTAAGACAGGCAATGAGAAAGAGAAACACCAATCTTAGTGGGGAAAAAACATCTTAAAATAGATTTCGAGCTTCACTAACTGAAACAGTGATGATAGGCAAAACACAGCCAATCCTTCCGGTTTTTCTTGATCACCGCCTTTTTACAACCTTGCATTTATTTTTGCATAGTAATGTATAGCAGCCAAGAATACAGATTCAGGAGTCAGGATGCCTGTGTTAAAATCCCACTTGCCTTGTTTCCTAGCTCAGAGAATGATTGTGAAAATTAAATAATACTTTTCAAGGGCTTCACGTAGCATCTCCTCACTCCAAGAGATCCAAATGGGTAAAGTATTTTCTTTATATTTTGATTAGTTGTTTAGTATCCTTATAAGGGAAATTTCCTGAATCCACTTTCTCCTTCCACATCTCTCTCTAATCCTCCAGATAAACTAAGCAAACACTTAGTTGGGAACCCAAAAGTCCCTGACATTCGCTTCATATGACAGGTCAAGGACCGTGATCGTTTGACAACGCAAACTTCGAACCTGATATGTGCACAGCAGCACACGTTTGCTGGGGGCATGAAAGCCTTCTGCACTGGAGAAATGAAATTCCACACGCACTGCAGATTTACAAGGTAAAAGTTGTTGAGATTTACAACAGCTAGAAGCCTCAAGACTGAAACTTTCTCCTCCAGGAAGCTGCTGTTTTCTTTTCCTCTCCTTTATTTGAAATACCTAATAAAGAGAAATTCGCATACACCTAAATCACAATGTCAATACTTTAACACAGATCTGTGAATGTTATATTCTGGCATGGAAGCAGTTATATAAAGTTTTCAACAGTGAAATATATCTCTTAACTTTGGGTAAATCCAGTTGCATTAGCGAGGAGAGTTTTATGTTTTGAAAAATTATGATGGCCAGTAGGAGGAAGCCAATAATTTACTACTTTAAAGAATATAACTTTTAAAAAATACCACCTACTGTAGTTTATGTGGAGAAATAACAGATGTGGAGGTCAATTCTGTAATTTATGGTAAGAGAATAAGTGACTTACTATCATAAGATTTGCCCTTTTGATTCCGGGCATACATCCTCTAGACACTGGGACAGAATTATAGTTCAGTGAGAGCCATGCCTAATTATGGCTCTCGGTCAGAATGTCCCTGTTGTAACCAACGGAGTGACCTGTAATTGGGCCTAGGTGCCAGCCCCAGCATGGCTGACACCGTGTATTTCCCAAATATGTCCAATGAACTTCACCAGGTTCTATAGACCCTATTTCATAGTAATATTAAATTTAATATCTTTCCTATATCCATCAAAATTACCACCAGTACAACAATTTAGAAAAAAGTTATTCACCAATGGCAGCTTTTACTTTCTAGATATTAAAAAATAAAAACAGGGGCGCCTGGGTGGCTCAGTTGGTTGAGTGTCAGACTTCGCCTCAGATTATGATCTCAGTTTTGTGGGTCTGAACCCCATATCAGGCTAGCCGCTGTCAGCCTGTCAGCACAGAGCCCATTTGGGATCCCCTGTCCCTCCCTCTCTGCCCCTCCCCAACTTGCACTCTCCCAAAAATAAATATTTAAAAATTTATATATAAATAACAAAAACAAGTACCTTTTTAAAAACTTCAAGTTAGTTAGCATATATTGGTTTCAGGAGTAGAGATTCATTGATTCATCACTTACGTACAATATCCAGTGCTCATCCAAACAAGTGCCTCCTTAATGGGCATCACCCATCTGGCCCATCCCCCCAACCCCTCCTCCCTCCCCTCCTGCAGCCCTCGGTTCATTAGCTATGTTTAGGAGTCTCTTATGGTTTGCGTTCCTCTCTGTTATTTTATTTTCCCTTCCCTTCCTCTATGTTCACCAAAACCAGATACATTTCAAAAAAGATAATGAACACCCTGTGTTTTGCTTGGATGTGTTTCTGGGGCACCTGGGTGGCTCAGTCAGTTAGGCATCTGACTTCGGCCCAGGTCATGATCTCATAGTTCGGTTTGGAGGTTCAAGCCCTGTGTTGGGCTCTATGCTGACAGCTAGCTCAGAGCCTGGAGCCTGCTTCCGATTCTGTGTCTCCCTCTCTCCTGACCCTGCCCTGCTCATGCTGTCTCTCTCTGTCTCTCAAAAATAAATAAAACATTGGAAAAAAAGGATGTGTTTCTCAAATTTTCTTCAAATGTGATTTTAAATAAGAAAGACACCATGATAGATAAGGTGACATTTTCCTCCTTCCATCCCATTCTCTCCCATCCTCTAAGAGACATCCAAGTAATAAACTGTGAATGAAAACTTTGAGACCAGTTTAATAACTGTGAGACATATGCACACACACGAATATGTTCAGTATAGCTTGAAAATTTAAAACGTGTTATGAAAATTCTATCACAATGTGTACATTATTCTATCATTGGATTTTCTTTTGATGTCAACACTGTGTTTTTGACAACCATTCAAACTGTGAAATTGATACAATTCATTCATTTCAATTGTGGTCATTCTAAAAGTCTGGTACGGCTTCCAGGGGACTGATGATTTGGTGGACAGTGGATTTCCCAACTGAAAGCAACAGGGCAAGAGAATGTAGCACAAGATTTTTCAGGTTCTGGAAATAAAGAACTGTCACTGTTTTACTCTATGATTTAATGAGTCACACAGACATACTTCTAAATTTTCTGTACCACTGATCTCTTTGACCTAGCTTTATAAACAGTTGGTATTTGGAAATCAATTCTCCTTTCTTGTTTTTAATATAGTTTTGGCTATTTTTGGTCACTTATATTTCTATATAAATTTCTGAGTTTTAAAAATTTTTTTATAACTTTTATTGATTTTTGAGAGAGAGAGAGAGAGAGAGAACAGAGAAGGGGCAGAAAAAAAGGAAGACACAGAATCTAAAGTATGCTCCAGGCTCTAAGCTGTCAGTACAGACCCCAATATAGGGCCTGAACCCACAGGCTGTGAGATCATTACCTGAGCTGAAGTCAGACGCCTGACTGACTGAGCCACCCAGGTGCCCCTACACTTCTACATAACTTTCTTACGAAACTTGTTAATTCCTATGAATGCTTGTTGGAACTTTGACTAGAATAATCCTATCTTTAAGACAGTGAGTTTTCCCATCAATCAAAATACTATAGTTTTCTTTAATTTAGGATTTATTTTGTGTCTTTCAACAATATATTTTTATATAAAGCCTTTACACTTCTTTAGTTAAACTTATTTCTATAAACCATAAATGTGTTGTTTCTTCAGTGAGCCTCAGTTTGTAATATCTTTTATTGTATAAACATCTCCTATATATTCAACAGGTATTTAATGTTTTAAGATTTATTTCTCTCTCTCTCTCTCTCTCTCTCTCTCTCTCACACACACACACACACACACACACACACACACACATCAATCCCTAAGTGCAAAAAATTTGGCTGCTCATTCAAAAAGCTAAGATTTTCTCTCAAGACTGAATTTTATTTCAAATTGAGCACATCTGAATTACTAAGAAGCAACACATCAGTATTCAATATGGTACTTTCATTAGGATAAAAAATATTTACAGACTATTTTGATTATACTAATATTTTAATCCGTAAAAATGTAACTTCTACTAAACTGTGGCTGTTTTTCACTTAATACATTTATTATGAGTCTATATATTTTATATGTTTATCATATCTTGCTTCCAGGAATTTATTTGTTGGGAGAACATCTAATCAAAAATAAAAATAATGGAAAAACTAATGTAAAATTTCTACAGCAGCAACTGCTGATATTAGGGCAATTGGTTTTATGGGGCTTGTTGGCAAATTCTAAGTATATTATATTCATATCCTTCTAAACACCTAAAACATGCAGACATCTATATCCAAGACCTACCTCAACTACAGGGACCAAAAGACAGTTTTACCACTTAAGAACATGAACAAAGTATTTCTAACTTTGCCAACGAATAATCCCCTTTAATATTTAGTCAGTCAATCAGGATTTTCGAATCAACTCATGGCAGAAAATGCTGTTATAGCTCCCCATGAATTCGTGAATTTCTAACAAGAGAAAATTGACTTAAGGATCCCTTTGCAAGTTTACTACACACACACACACACACACACACACACACACACACACAGCTGAATATAATCACTTAAGGGACTGAGGGGTTACTTATCTCAGAGAATTTTCTTGAGGCTGTCATTTTGAAAAAAGTTGCTATAATGATATTATCTGTGTTTTGCAGAGAGGCGATATTTACATGGTCTGTGCTTCCATCAGAGCACAGTATGAAATTCAAAGTGGTACAGATGAAGGTTTTAGTTTATAAATTTTCAGAACTCAGGGTTAATACGCAGGCATTAACTGTGTATTATGACCAAACACAATGACCAAATGTCAATTATGCCCATTTAAGAAAGAAAGGATCATTAATTATATCCCTTCATATTTTTTCCATATGGTTGCCAAAGTCCCCTACGTTAGATTGGAGTCTAGTTTTGATTTATGCCTTCCCCTCTTTGTAAAAGCGTCTTAGCAAATAAAGATGGCTGAAAGAGTAATCTGTTGGAAAACAGAGAAACAAGAGAATAAATGAATGGAAAGATGAAGAAGATAACTTTTGAAGAGCATCTCTTCTACGCCTAGTAAGCTCATCAATCCTGAAACCAAGGCTACAATATTACTTCTCTTTGGCTGAAGAGAAAACTAAGGCCTTGAATTAACATTCTCAAGTCCCCACATCCCCATGAGGGATAGGGTTAGGAATTAAAACCAGATCTCTCTAACTCTAGGATCCACGTTTATCCAATTTTAAGTGTTTTTTGTTTGTTTTGTTTTTTGTTGTTGTTTTATAGAACCCTATTGCTAATGGCTCTAGGTGTATTTTATAAATTCTGGCCGGGGGAGGGTATTTTCAGTTGTCATATGCTACTGAGGCATTGCTGCATGTAATGGGGAGTGCTCTTGGATGGTGTCTAGACATCTCCCAATATAAAGGCAATCTTACTCAATAAAGACATAGCCTATGCATTCTATTACTTGAAAATTTCCCAAGAGAGTACCGTAGAAAAACCTGTTTATATAACTTTATATGACTTGAGCCTAACTCTGCTTTGCATGTAAGCACAAGTATTTAAAGTTTTAATATATACTGAATTTCCCAGAGATGCAACTTCTGAGTAACTCAGGGGGAAGATTAGAATTTGTGGCTTGGCTGATTAAGTGTCTGACTCTTGATTTCGGCTCTAAGATTGAGCCCTGAGTTGAGCTCCTCACTGAGCACGGAGCCTGCTTATGAGATTCTCTCTCCTTCTGTGCCTCCCGTGCTCAAGCTCTCTCTCTCTCTCTCAAAAAAAGGTCTTCTGTTTTGTTTGTAAATTTCCCAAGAGCTATTCACCATTTCAAACCTCTTTTAATTCATGACATTGCTGTCCATGGTATTTAAGTTGATAGAACAAGTTAAGTAACATGTATCAGTCTGTAACTGTAGCTGACAGTCATATTCTTATTTTGTCCTTATATTAAAACATCAACTATAAAGAAAACAAACCAAAATTCTCCACTGATGGTTATTTTCCTTTTCCTAAATAAAACCTCTCTTCATTATAAAAGGTTTGCAAGTACCTACATTCCATTTCTATGTCAACTAGTATAGTTAATCCTATGTATTTCAATAAAGAAGCATTAATTTATTATGAATTATTTTCTGTATATTTTAATTAGACCACTGTGTTGAAAATTTAAGCTGATCTCTGAAAGTTGGTTCAAGTAGTAGGAATGTCACTGAGGACATCCAAGTTGGTTCTTTTTTTTTTTAATGTTTTTATTTTTGAGAGAAAGAGAGAGAGTGAGCACATGCAAGGAAGGGGCAGAGAGAGAGGGAGACACAGAATCTGAGGCAGGCTCCAGGCTCTGAGCTGTCAGCACAGAGCCTGATGTGGGGCTTATACCCACGAACCATGCGATCATGACCTGAGCTGGAACTGGACTCTCAACCGACTGAGCACCCAGGTGCTCAAGTTGGTTCTTAAGGGGTTAAGAATTAATGCTTTATATCACGATGTGAATTTTGATGTGATCTATGTTGAAAAGAAAAAAAGTTCCAGGTTTAAAAATAGGCTTAAGTATAGAACACAGGTTAACAAGTGTGTGGCAATGACCCAGAGTGGCTTGGGTGTTAGGAATGATTTTTCAATATTTATGTTATCTTCCCTGCATTGTTAAATAGCGTAAAGGATCTTTTGTTTGTTTTTTTGTTGAGAGAACAAGAAAGCACATGTGAAGCAGGGGACGGGGCGGAGGGAGAGCAAGAGAGATTCCTATGCAGGCTCCATGCTCATCTTGAAGCCCAACGTGGGGCTTGATCCCACAACCAAAAGATCATGACCTGAGGCAAAATCAGAAGTCCAATTGCAAACTGAATGAGCCTCCCAAGAGCCCCTAATATCAGATTTAAAGAGCTGATACCCAGTGAATCCTGTGCCTTGAAGTGAAATTAAGGAATATCATTTCCTTGGTGGTAACTATGGACAATTTCTTACCAGTGACAGACAAAGGGTAAAATTGTTGTAGGCTCCTAAGAAAGACCTTTCTTTTCTTTTCTTTTTTTAAACACTTATTTATTTTTGAGAGACAGAACACAAGCTGAGGACAGGCAGACAGAGGAGACACAGAATCCTTAGCAGACTGTAGGCTCCAAGCTGTCAGCACAGAGCCTGATGTGGGGCTTGAACCCACGACCCACAAGATCATGACATGAGCTGAAGTCAGACGCTTAACTGACTGAGCCACCCAGGCACCCCAAAAATAGGTATTTAAAAAAAAATAATGTTTATTTTTGAAAGAGAGAGAAACCGAGTGAGAGCTGGGGAAGAGCAGAGCCAGAAGGAGACACAGAATCCAAAATAGGATCCAGCTCTGAGCTCTCAGCGCAGAGCCTGATGTGGGGCTCAAACCCACCAGCTGTGATAACATGACCTGACCCAGAGTTTGACCCTTAACCGACTAAGCCACCCAGGTGCTCCCATATTACAAATATTTTTGATCCTGATGTCCTTGTTGAAACTCTGGGTTTAACAGTTCTAGCTATAAATGCAGGGGTACAGGATGCCCTGATTTATAATGTCCATGGATTTTTGTGGTGTAAACGCACCTAGCATGCGGCCAGTTCAAGGTCTAGTTGCAGTAGATTAACATTATACAGATTATACTATATAATAAAAGCATGTTATATATTGTATTATACAATATATTGTATTACATTATATTACACAATATTGTAGTAGATTAACATTATACAGAATTTCCAACATAGAAATAAAAAAGATAGAAATAACCTCAAGAGCACTAATAAGAGTAAAATAATTAGAAAATGATGAGTTTTGAGTACTTGTCACTTATAATTTTTAATATAATTTATTTTTCATAGCATGTATAACCTGGTCTTCTTAACAATGGGTCTGTTTAATAGCCACATTACAAAATTCCTGAAAATTACTTCTCTCAAGCCAGTACAAGCCAACGCCGGCACAGTGCTGGGATCTAGTAACCTTGAAGCCACTGTTCCTAGGAACTCTCTTAAGTGGACAAGCCCAACTTTTTTTTTAATGTCTTTTTTTTTTTAATTTGAGAGACAGAGACAGAGAAAGAATGGGGGAGGAGCAGAGAGAGAGGGAGACACAGCATCAGAGTAAGGCTCCAGGCTCCAAGCTGTCAGCACAGAGCCTGACGTGAGACTCGAACCCACGAAATGCAAGATAATGACCTGAGCTGAAGTCGGACCCTTCACCAACTGAGCCACCCAGGTGCCCCACCAGCCCCAGCTTTGTATTACTATCATCTTACGTATTATTCTATTGAAGCACATCACCCAACAGAAACATGCACGTGCATTAAGTGTACAGGCGGATATGTTTTCTCAACGTATGCACTCTCGTGTTACTACCATCCACACTGAGCATAAACCACTGCCAGTCCCTAGGAACCTGTCGCAGAGGTACTCAGTTACTCACAAAGGTAACTGGGAATCTGACTAATCATCATTGATTAGAGGGGTTTTCCACTCTGTCTTACCATTTAAAATTTACTGTCTACACTTTACATCACATTGTATACTTTATACATCACTTAATACTCTCCCGCAATGCAACAGGGTATCCCCAGATTTGGAACACATACCGTGGTGTACCTATGGTGACTTTTGTCAGCATTACTGATACATCCATAAAGAATACCCTGTTGCATTGAATAATGAAAAAAAAGTCTCTTTTTAAATTTTTATTCTTCTGAAGAATATCTAATTCTTTTCTTTTTTTAGTTTAGTTATTTATTTTGAGAGAGAGAGAGATACATAGACAGTATGAGTGAGGGAGGGGCAGAGAGAGAGAAACCCAAGAGCCCAAGGTGGGTCTCGATCTCACAAAATGTGAGATTATGACCTGAGCTGAAACCAAGAGTCAGAGGCTTATGTGACTGAGCCGCCCAGGTGCCTTTCTAATTCATTTTAGTTCACGTGCTTGTATCAGAGTCAAGTCTCAGTCTCGTACTATTATGTACGTAGCATCTCTGTACCACCTGCTTCTCTCCTTTTCCACCAGTGGACAGTCAGGCTTTAAATTAACTGGCAAAGGATTCAAGCTGGAATGCCATTATATCATTTTGTTTTCATTAATTTACCTGGATGTTATAATCGTCTGTTTATTAAAAATAGCAACTTCAAATCTATGATTGTTATCTAACATTTCCCTTTCAAATAAAGGACTGAGTGTAAAAATGAGTCAACTTCATGAAAGGCCAATACTAGTAAGAGAGTTAATACTTGCATATGGTAAACATTTTATTGGAATACACAACTACGTGAGGTTTAAGAAGTTCAGCTCATGAAGTCTGTCATGAATAAGAGCAATGCTACAGAAACACTTCTTGGAGAAAACCCAGAAGGATTAAATAAAGCCTTTTGATTCTCTAGAGCCGAAGTTACTCAGAGAGACTGGGAGGGCAGGGTACCTGTGGAATTTCCACGTCAAGAGGCCTCAGCATCACCCCCTAATTAGTCGAGGAAAATTTCCTGGAGAAAGTTGGTTTCAAGAGTGATCTGACAGATCCAGTGACCCTGATAGGTTCTGGACAGATTTGCAAACAGTCTTACCTGTCCACTGCTGCTGTCATTTTAAATGCTTAACAACGTTACATTTCCAATAAAATGTATAAAACTGTCTCATATTTTAAATGTATGTGCCGTGTGTTTTATTGAGCATATCTAACAAGTATGTGGGAAAATACTGGATTCATTTCCGTGAGGAACACACAATGCCAACTTTCCCAATCTTCACTGTAATTACGGCATAGCGATAGGATGAGGACTGTGGGGGATGTGTTAACTGTCTGAATTTTATAAGTAAATTCCTCCCAGAATGGAATCCTCTGGTGCATCTGTTCTGTATTTAGGCTTTTTAAAAAATGTGGTTTCGTGTGGGCCAAGCAGGTGTGCTGTTCTCTCACCCGTGAGATCACATAAAATGAACAGTTCATGACTGTCCACAGTCTCAGAACCAGGATCAAGGAAAGGTACAGCCCTTCACACACGCCAGCAGAGTTTCAAATCCCTGGCTCTCCTGGGAAATTTCTAAGTGGACTAGGAAACTTGGAACAAAACTGCACAATTTGGCTTCACAGTTATTTCTGCTTTTGTCTAGTATTTAGACATTGAAATTTGAGTCACAGCCATGATTTTGATTCTCAATAGGGAGATAAATGCACCAAAGAGTGACTGACAGTCCTTTAGTGTGTGTATGTGTGTGTGTGTATCACAGATGTGTGAGCTCAACTCAGCTTTGTTTAATGGAATAGCGGAATAGTTTCATTCCCCTCAAATACCCACTTTTCCATCACACTTTCTGTTCTAAAAATCACATGCTATGTTTTACACTGAAGTTGAGCTCTTGTTTCTCCTCTTCATCTCCTGTCTTACATCTCCAACTCAGCCATTTGCTTATAAATGTCAGTTCCATCGGCATGAACTGATGCCTCCCAAGAGAACTGGAGTTCCCACTGCAGCACAGCAAGAAGAACCTTCCGCCAAATTGTGAAATTTCATGCTGCTTTTTCTTCTTCTTTTTCCCCCGTTAGTATTCCTCATCTCTGATGTGAAAGTGTCCAGGCTAACAGTATAATTAGAGAAGGGAATGTGTCTGCGTTTCTAAGTCTACGTACAAAAAAGAAAATGCTTTTCAGAATATAGGAGTTAAACAATCGACTGCCACCACCTCGGCAGACATGATAATGACCTCCGTAAGCAGCAGAAAATAGCTACTTAGGGGGTTGGAGAGTCGATGTCAGAGTATGGAGGGAATCAGAGGTCACTGTTGTAGGGTTCTTCTACTCTCCTGTATTCAGACTCCTCTTTCGGTTGTTATCTGTGGGATACATCCTTGCATGACACCTGATTTTTGCTGATAAAGGAGAGCAAGGTCTATTTAAGTTATTTTAACGTATGACAGCTATTAGATGCAGAACCGCTTTGTGACTTTCAAAGCGCTAAACCTGACTGTTAAAGGCTTGGTAGGAAATAGTAAAATTGGTTGTTTGGTTGCTCCGACTCAGCGTGATCTACAGCTGGTCTGCCTTCTTCCTAACAACCATGTGTGGGATGAACACCACCCCGTTTGCTTTTATTCTCCTGCCACCGTTGGCTCATGAGGCTTCCTGTAGGTTAAATAGCAGTCTCTGATTTACTGAGGCAGCAGATAAGTAAACACCTTCCATTACACCAACTCTCTGGGCACCTCGCAGCCATCTGCAAAGGAGTTCCTGAACTGGTGACTCATACAGCCACATCTGGGGAAGACCTGGGTCAGAGTGTAATGGCACATGATCGTCACAGGGCAAAGGTGCTTGGAAATGGGGACAGGAGCCAGCCAGAAATATCACATTTCATCTTTTCACAGAAATTAAAAGTAGGCACTGCAGGTCAAAACCAGGGCTGGGTGCCGCCGTATTTCCCAAGCCAGTGGAAAAGAGTAATTGATCTCTGGCACCTCACATACGATCTGTTGGGATGAAGAGGGCATTGGTCACTAGTGATTCTGTGCTAACAGACATCATTTATCCAGAGGGGATGCTCCACAGATTTTTCTGTAGCCTTCACAGATTTTCCTATAGTTCTAGTTTCAGTTTAAAATTACTAACATTCATGTTCCATTGTTAGAGATGTATGATAAGGAAAAAGGATTTCAGAGATCATGCTCTCCTCTGGCCTCTCAGTGGGCTGAGCATTTGTTATCATAAGCAAATGAAATAATAATAATAATAATAATAATAGTAATAAACTAGTTATCATTTATTATTTTGATCACCAGAAAAACACATCTCTAAATTTTTTTGTGTTTTTACTTATTTTTGAGAGAGTGAGAGAGAAAGAGAGAGAGACAGAACACGAACAGGGGAAGGGAAGAGAGAGAGAGGGAGACACAGAATCTGAAGCAGGCTCCAGGCTCTGAGCTGTCAGCATGGAGGCCACCGTGGGGCTCGAACTCAGGAGCCATGAGTTTATGACCTGAGCTGGAGTTGGACGCTTAACCAACTGAGCCACCCAGGTGCCCCCTGCTTTTTAATTAAAAAAAAAATGTTGTTAGAGAAACACATCTTTAGTGTTTTATTTAGCACAGGGCTCTCTGTGCATTGATTTAAATGTGATTTTTACCTTAGAATTAGCAAACAATTAAAAAGCAGAGAAACATTCAAGAAAATATAAAAGCAATGGAAATCAAGAGCAGAAAATTTAAACATGGTGTCCACTCTTTAACTGAAAGTTTGATTTAAAAAAATACTTTTTCAAAATAAAGTAAACACCAGAAGCTATTAGCTTTATGTTCAAAGCTACATTTTTAAGTGTTTTCTCCGTATTTTATTCTTCATTCTTCAAGTGAGATAGACTGACATCTAAATGGCAATAAATAGTTCCATCTAATATGGATTTTAAGCTAGGATATGGACAGGAGACACACAGAGAAAAGCAGTCAGAAAGCAGACAATTCATGCAGGTTGGAGAGGAAAGTTGCATGAAAACTAAGATGACATATCAAGGCATTAAAAAGTGATTTGATTCTTATGTCTTTACTTTTCTTCATTGGAGGCTGGAATGATTACTGATGAGGAGAGACAGAAAGATCTAGAGAAAGGGCGAGGAGGTGAGTGTGGAGATTGTTGGGAAAACAGACAAATATGAGTGACAAGATCTAGATAGAAGAGCCTAGAAGAGGGGAAGGAGAGTCCGCTTCATCTTAAACCGCCCAGCTGTTGGATTTTGCAGTGAGCTTGAAGCAAAGTACTCAGTAAAAATAACTGGATACGGAAGACAAAATGCCTTTTGTATCTCGCCTGGTTGCCATTACTCTATAGCACTTTGGAAGAAAAATACTGTGTAAATTTACTAAATAAATAAAGCCCTGGCAACGTATTTAAATTGTGTTGAAAACCAAAGCACTTCAGGATGCCGAGGAGTATTAAATCAATAAAGTGAACTTTACCGCATAGAAATATATTCTATTCACATCGGTCATTACCCAGACTTCACAATGATATTCTGATTAATAGTGCATGGAGTAGATCTCCCAGATGCCAGCCAGATGTTCAAAGAAAACTAATGTTGTTTGACTTAAAGAGAAAAGTATAAATCATATGTACTCTGACACACATAATGGAACAAATGGAAAGCATCCCATGTGAATTCCATACTGATTTCATAATTCTATTTAGATTAAAGATGAGAGAGAAGGCTATATAATTTCTAGGTCCACAAAGAATATAAAGGAGGAAAACAATACCATTTAAGCATAGTCAGCAAGCCTCAATGGTTAAATATATCTATAAAAATATTTTCCATATTTTTGCTTTCATCCTAAAAGACAATGATTTTTTGCAACACACCACAGCCTGAAGACAACTCCAGAAGAGAAGAGTAGCAGGTAACGAATAAGAAGAAGAAAGAATCAGTCTCCAGTGAGACAATTTACAGACTCAAATATAAAGAAGTATTTTCTAAAATTTAAATTATCAAAGGTTGTAAGGTCTGCCAGACATTGAGTATGGAAATGCAATATATCAAAATATATATTTGTAAGGAATACTTAAATCTAGCAATGTTTTCCCTTTTGCTTACACAATTACTGCAAATGATTACTAACATTTCCCCCCTTTAAACTAAATCTTGGGGCACCTGGGGGGCTCAATGGGTTAAGCATCTATCTTCAGCTCAGGTCATGATCTTACAGTTCATGAGTCTGAGTCCCACGTGGGGCTCTGTGCTGACAGCTTGGAGCCTGGAACCTGCTTTGGATTCTGTGTCTCCTTCTCTCTCTCTATTCTCCTCCTCCATTCATGCTAGCTCTTGCTCTCTCTCTCTCTCTCTCTCTCTCTCTCTTTCAAAAATAAATAAACATTAAAAAATTTTTAAATCATCTATAAATCTCACAAGGATGGGCTTGGCTGATGTTATTATCACTTACAGTTATTAGGTTATAATAAAAATAGTTAAAAAGCTACCTGATTTTTTAAAAACATTAAAGAGGTAGAATAAGAAGAACGCTCTTTAAAAATATGTTTGTTGACATTTATTTTGAGAGAGAGAGAGAGAGAGAGAGCACTCAAGAGCACGGGCATGAGCAAGGGACAGAGGGAAAAAAAAGGAAGAATCCCAAACAGGTTCCATACCATCAGTACCAAGCCCAACGTGGGGCCGAGTGCCACAAGCCATGAGATCATGTCCTGAGCTGAAATCAAGATCCATGCTTAACTGACTGAGATACCCAGGCATCCCTAAAAAGAATACTTTTAAGAAAAAAAATAGTGGTAGGCTGGTGCATTTTTAAATGACCACTGGGGTAAAAAGAGATTGAGTGTCTGCCAATCCCCGTGGTGTAAATACTCCCAACACAGCCAAATTAATGCTACTAACATTAAGTCACTGAATGCAGAACTGGGGAGAAACATGCACAATTGGCTCTCCTGAGCACTGGCTCCAGCGCACCACAGAAGTATCATCCTGTTTCCTCCTGGAGCAGAGCTAAAGATCCCTTGTTAATGGACAAGATTCTTCTAAGCCAGGCTGGCAGGCAGCAGGGTGAGCTGGTAGCTGGAACCTATGTGTAGCATAGAGTGTGCGTGGCTTGGTTGATTCTCTAACAGTGAGCAGAGTATTCCAATCGCTATGATGAGGAAGTCCGTTAAGGCGTGCTGAAGAAAAACGAGAGGCGGAATATAGACAGGCCTCAATGATGGAAAATTTTTATCATCTGACCCAAAGAATGGAATTTAGCACTCTGACATTGGTTTGCAGCTAACTTGGTCAGGATCTACCTTTTTTTTTTTTTTTAAATTACGAACAATCATGTAAGGCGTCTATTCTTCTGCTATTATATGTAGACAGATTTCACTGAGTTAGGAATAAAACCCTACTCTGTTCTACTCTATTTTATGATATGCTGTGCAAGACTACTTTACATACACTTATTTACTATGACCCTAATATGCGCCTAAATTCTTGTATCCAGTGTGTGGGCTAAAAAATATATACAGGATACTATCAGTCCTTTTCTTCCAAAAACATAGAATGTTAATTATTACATAAATTACATAGAAAAGAAACAGATCAGTTAGACTCAGGATTTAGAATGACACTTCAAAAACACATTAAATGGCTATTTGGTATCTTTCTTAATAAAGTACATAACTATCAGGGCACCTGGGTAGCTCAGTTGGTTAAGCATCCAACTTCCGCTCAGGTATTGGGCTCAGGTTCCTGCATTTAAGCCCCGAGTCGGGCTCTGTGCTGACAGCTCAGAGCCTGGGACCTGCTTTGGATTTTGTCTCTCCCTCTCTCTCTCTGTTCCTCCCCTACTTGCTCTCTCTCTCTCTCTCTCTCTCAAAAATAATTTTTTATTTAAAAAAATTTTAAAGTACATAACTACTTTTATATGTGAGTGTAGAGAAACTAGCCTAGCTCTAGAAGTGTTTTCATTGAAATTTAAAATATCCTATCAGATTTTTGAATCTACTCAATGAAATGAGATTGTATTCCTATCTCTGTCATGGTACTTACATGTTCAATGCATAGGTCATGGAATGAAATGCTATCTTAAAGAAAAAGAGTATTTTACTTTTATTTATTTTTAAAAATTGTTTTAATGTTTATTTATTTTTGAGAGTGAGAATGAGAGAGCGCATGAGCAGGTGAGGAGCAGAGACGGTGACACAGAATCTAAAGCAGGCTCCAAACACTGAGCTGTCAGCACGGAGCCCAATGCGGGGCTCAAACCCACAAACCATGAGACCATGACCTGAGCCGAAGTTGGACACTTAACAGACTGAGCCACCCAGGCGCCCCTAGTATTTTGCTTTTAAAAATAGCATGTCTCTTAGTTTCTTAAACTAAGTCTCATGAAATATACATCTCTCTCAGGTCTGCATATTGACTAACTTGTAAGCTAGATTCCCAATAACTGAGAAGCAAATGTGGCTTGACCTCCAGTCATGTCTTTAGACATGTATCATGGCTGTTTACCATAACACTAGATGTAACAGGTAAAAGAGAAGCAAACCAGTGTAAAATCTGGTATACTCATCATTTTCCTATAATTTCAGTTTCTCTTGCATGAACTCCTTGGGCTATGAGCTCCTTTTCTTCCTCGAGATTTATAACATTTCATAACACCGTATGAATTACAAATCAAGATGTACTGTAGAGACGACAGAGTATTGATTTCCTAAGACTAGAAACATCAATCTCACTCACAACGACTTTCAGAAATAACCTGATTCTTTTATTTCTGGCCTGCTTAAATGTGAGCGAACTTGTGTCGTGACCTCTCTTTATAACCGTTTGTGTATTTTCCTTCACAATACACCAGCGTTCCTTGCTCTAAAGAACTGACCTCACCACCAGACACTGCGTTATTACAATATTTCTCTTAGCTGCCTTTGAAATTCCTGTTGGCTTATGATCCAATACACTTTGCCAAAAAGTATAATAAATTCTGGAGGGAGAGTGTTTAGCTATGATACACTTAGTTGACATAAAACTACTTGTGGATTTTATTTTCATGGTAACAAATTAAGTGGCAGCAGTAAATGATGAAGTTTCAGGTCAATAGTGAAGTAGAAATTGGACACATAACTCCACAGGACAGTGGCT
>NC_043705.1:8140613-8148597 GCF_006229205.1 Suricata suricatta
GAGAACCTGGGAGCAGGGGAGGAACAGAGGGAGAGAGAGAATTTTTTTTTAATGTTTTATTTATTTTTGATACAGAGAGAGACAGAGCATGAGAGGGGGAAGGGCAGAGAGAGAAGCAGACACAGAACTGGAAGCAGGCTCCAGGCTCTGAGCCAGCTGTCAGCACAGAGCCCGATGCGGGGCTCGAACCCACGAACATGAGATCTGACCTGAGCCGAAGCCAGACGCTTAACCGACTGAGCCACCCAGGTGCCCCGGGAGAGAGAGAATCTTAAGCAGGGTCCACAACCCAGCACTGGACCCAATGCCGGGCTTGATTCCACAAACAGGAGTTCATGACCTGAGCTGAAATCAAGAGTCAGATGCTTAACTGAATGAGCCACTCAGGCGCCCCAATTCATGTGTATCTTTAAAAATATCTATGGTGGACCATAGATATAAACTAAGGTCTAACAGATAGGGTAACAGATTTAGGGTTTGGGCCCTTAGTTACTTAGTTATGGCAGAGAATTCCAGTCTCACTGACTCCAGTGCAATTCTCTGGACCTACTGTCTCTCTGATAATCTCCATGCATTGTATGAGGGATCCGGCTTCGTGGGATCTTTGTAGGGACCCCCTGAGAGGATCAATAACCTCTCTGCCTACATTTTCTAGAAATCTTATGACCTCAGAGTTCCGTATGTAAACCTGTTGCTTCTAAGATTACTAAACAAAAGTACAAGACTTTCCATGCTCCTGGTCACACTCTTCTGCTTTATTAAGACTTGATAAGAGGAGCACATGGGTGGCTCAGGCAATTAAGTATCTAACTTCAGCTCAGGTCATGATCTCACAGTTTGTGGGTTCAAGCCCCATGTCAGACTCTGTGCTGACAGCTCAGAGCCTGGAGCCTGCTTTGGATTCTGTCTCACTCTCTCTCTGCACCTGCCCTACTCATGCTCTGTTTCTCTCTCTCTCAAAAATAACCACTAAAGATTTTTTTAAGACTTAACTAGAAATCCCGTTTGTTAACTTGGAGACTATGTGTACAATGTTTCAGAAGCAATGTGTCACATTGTGGATAAGAGACAACAGGGACAATTTGTTACTTTCAGATACTTCCTGACAGGAAAGATCGACCACAGGGCACATGCCCCCAAGTAAGATTATTTTAATAAAATGTTTTAATAGAAAGCAATCATAAACCATGAATGTTTAGCACTTTTAGAGAATATGTCTTTAATTTGAGCATCACCCTGGTTTCTCACTGCCTCAAGAGAACTAAGATTATCAAGGGACACTGGGAATTCATAAAAGAAAACCAAATTCCCCGACTTCATATGTTGCTCTCAATCTGTCCATTGGCTATTTAATGGATACTGAAAATCTCCTCGTGTGCAACTTGCGTATTTGGGGAGTGAACTTGGGCTTGTTCCCTAACCTTCTAAGCCTCCGTGGTTTTCATCCATACAATGTTAACTGTAAAAAATATTTGCTCTGTAACACAACTATGAATATTAAATGAGATTAAGTGTACAAAGCACTTAGAATAGTTCCTGGAACACCTATGCCCCCAGATGTATCCTGAGGATGAAAAAGACTGATACACCAATACCTGAGGTAAAGTTTGTATGATTTCCACATACAATGGGCGATCACGTGTGTCGATTCCCAGAATCAGATTTCCCCTAGGTAATGCCTACTCTAACATACACAAAGACCTGAACTGGAATATTGCAAAGTTGTGGCTCAACTGGCCACACTGAGGTGCAAAATTAAATGTTTATACTAGTGAGCCCTTTACCCTAACAATTATAGTGGTAAATAAAAATACAAATACATGTTTCGCCGTATGTGTTCCTGCCAACTTAGAAAGCAATTATTTTATGTTTTCGGGCAGGATTTGCCCAATTGCAGGTAATACAACCAACCCCTTCTCCCCAAACCCTTGAACATACTAAACGCTAGAAGCAGAGGGGAAATCATGCTTCCAAAGCACTGGACATCTTGGCAATTTTCTGTGCTTTGCCATCCCCTCCGCCCAAACCTGGCTCTAACTCAGGGAAAAATTCAATGAAGCAACTCCAAATTGATAGTCAAATGAGGCAAAAGACCAAATTCATGCTCCCAATGCGAAACTAGGGTTTTGAAAAGGTTACAGGTGAATTATTTCACTCTCTATGGCTCTACATTTCTGAACACATATTTATTCTTTTCAACAGCAGCGGCCTGGGCCAAAACCTTACAAGTTTCTTCAGGGATTTAGATGACCGTGTACAAACATTTCCAACCAGACCGAGAGTCTCATAGTTTTTTTTCCTCCAAGGCCCAAATGATACCCCATGAGACAGAGCCAGCTCCTTTGATAGTCCCTATTCTTCAAGAAAGGGCACAGTAATGAAGCTCTTTCTTCCCATTATAGTACTTCCTGCACTAAGGGACACCTTCAAGTTTGTTAGGCTTAAAAATGGACTTGCCTTACATAATGGTCTCTGTGGTTTTAGTGTCCTGATTTTAGGCAATGTGTTTTATTTTAAAACCGTTCTTGTCAGGGAAGAGAGAAGGCAACATATGGCAGTAAAAAAAAAAAAAATCTCAGATTGGGTCAGCGGGTATGCCTAAGCAGTTATTAAATGCACAGTGCTATACCAAGCGTTATTAGGTAGAGTTGTGTGGCCCTAACTCCAGGCTGCCCCATCTGGGGGTACTCCCCCCAAGAGGTATGGTTTTGCTACAGTTCTGATAAAATATAAAATTTTATTAAAGGAGTTGAGGGGCACCTGGGTGGCTCAGTCAGTTAAGTGTCATAATCTGGCTCAGGTCATGATCTCACAGATCGTGAGTTCGAGCCCCGCATCAGGCTCTGTGCTGACAGCTCAGAGCCTGGAGCCTGCTTCAGATCCTGCATCTCCCTCTCTCTCTCTGCCCCTCCCTTGCTCATTCTCTGTCTCTGTCTCTGTCTCTCTCTCAAAAATAAATGAAAATATTAAAAAAAATAATAAAGGAGATGGATCACTGGTTACTTAATTTTTAGTCTTATTTTACTTTACAGCATTTGTCATCCTTCTTTTGCTCATTCATCAATTATATATTTCAGGTCTCAGGTCTTTTCCTGAGCAGTGTATTTAAAGTTCTGCTCCTTTTAACCCTGGAACTAACTCATTTAACTTTTCTCAATGCACGTTATATGTCTGTGTAACTATATTAAATTACATTGTTCATTTTTATTTGAATTTTATTTTTCACAGTCTTTAAAAGTATGAGCCCCTGAAGTGCCTGAGTAACTCAGTTGGTTAAGCGTCCAACTCTTGGTTTTGCCTCAGGTCATGATCCCATAGTTCATGGGTTTGAGCCCTGCATCAGGCTCTGTCCTGACAGTGTGGAGCCTGCTTGGGATTTTCTCTCTCTCCATCTCTCTCTTTCTGCCCCTTCCCTGCATGTTCCCTTGCGTGCTCTCTCTCTCTAAAAAATAAACAAACAAAAAAGAAATAAACTACCTTTAAAAATAAAACTATAAGCCCTTTGAGAGCAGAGGCATTATCCATGTTTTTCACTACTGTATCTTGGCATTTAGAACTGTCTAGTAGATGTTCAATAACCTTACAAACTACCAGAGATTATTTGGCATATATACATACTTAATTTTCTAAATGTAGTCTCCTAAGAGTACTTGCTCTTTTCTCCAAGATATATAGTCTGAGTCAAGATTTTAGGAGATAAATATATACATGTTTAAAGTTCTGGTAAAACTTCCACATAATTCCAGTACATAAAGCCAGTTCAAAGGATGTATGCTACTTGTATTCATGTTCATTGCCACAGTAGATGTAAAAGTACAGAAATAACAAGTAGTAAAAGCAAAGTTCACAATAAAGAGCTTTTCTTAATTTTTTTAATGTTTGTTTATTTTTGAGAGAGAGAAAGAGAGACAGAGCACAAGCAGGGGAGGGGCAGAGAAAGAGAGAGAGAGGAAGACACAGAATCCAAAGCAGGCTGTAGGCTCTGAGCTGTCAGCACAGAGCCCGACATGGGGCTTGAACCCATCAATCTTGAGATGATGACCTAAGCTGAAGTCAGACACTTAACCGACTAAGCTACCCAGGTGTCCCTCTTAAAATTTAAAATATATACCGAGTAGATTCACTGCTGTCTCCCAGAGACAAATGTACAAGAGGAAGAGCTGTAAAATATTAGATGGAGAACTATAGTTTTGCTTGTCTGATAAGAAATATTTGTGGTCACAATTGATTTGCAGGAGAATCAAAGGCAAAGTATACTATCTCAATTTTCTAGATCCATTCTGATGCTTTCTTTTTAAATATCATCAATACATTAAGAGAAATTGACTTAAAACATACCTAATGCTAAGGCTTGGAATTGCACAGACAGTCCCTGACCTTGAGCTTAAAGACAAGTTAACAAATCTTTAAAAATAAATACAGCTACAGTTATGACAAAAACTCAACAACAAAAAGCCCTTTGGAAAAATAAAGAGGAACAACTAAGTCTGCTTCTCATGAATGAGACATCACATAGTTGTATATTAATTTACTTGTATTTATCATGCCAGTGGTAAATATTATAAACTGTACTAGCTCATAAGACCTATACATAGCCTTAAAATATATAAATACTGCTGTCTAGAAAAGAAATGAGAATATATATGATGGTTGTAGCATATACTAAAACACAAAAATACATGAGAACACTCCGAACCATCGTTAATCTTGAGAAGAAACATTTACTGACTCTGGAAAATCAGAGAAAGCTTCAAGAAAAAATGTAATTTCTCATCTAAGAGCAGAAGGATGAACTGGATTTATAAGGTAAAAAAAAAAAGTGTGGAAAAAAAGAAAACACTCTGGACTGCGTTCAAAGAGCACGTTCAAATATCTAGACAAGAGAATTCCACACATTCTGGAAACTTAAGGAAGGTCACCATAAAGGAACCATTTCACACACTGGAGAAACGGACATGAAATGAAGCAGAGGAGGAAAGCAGAGGCCATATTGTAAAACATCTGGGAAGTCCTGCTGAGGTGACTATGGAAGGAGGGGGGTGAGTTTACCAAGGAAAGAGGGAGAGAACAAGGATTCCCAGAAAAAGGGAGGACACTGTGCAAACACACAGACCCAGAAAAGCCTTATTTATTGAAAAGCAATTAGGCCCTTGAGCTGGAGTTTAGTGGCTGTTGAAAGAGGAAGGAAGGGACCAGAGATAAAGCATTAAGTCTTATCTACCCTGGAGATCTGGAAGAACTCTAGTTTCCTTTCAACACCAGTATCATTTACTGTTCTCAATATGCCTTACATATTAAAGTCTCACTCCCCTTCTTTCCATATTGTTCTTTATGGAAAAGTCTCATCATTTATTTTAAAGTTAGAAGCTCCTTTAAAGACAAGGATTGCTAGTGTAAGACTATGAAATGTAATTGATAGTTCTTAATCTGCCAACACAGTAGATGGTGAAAATCGAACATTTGAAAATAGTATGCTTAGAGTTCTTTGGTAATTTTCAGTTGTTGGTATTTATTTTATTGTTATTGTTATTATTATTATTATATTTTATCTTTTTATATTTACAGAGTGTGAGTTGAGGAGAAGGGCAGAGGGGGAGAGAATCTTATGCAGGCTCTATGCTCAGTGTGGAGCCCAAAAGAGGGCTCAATCCCATGACCATGGGATCAATCCCATGACTGCGGGATCATGACCTGAGCCAAAATTAAGAGTAGGATGCTCAATAGACTGAGCCACCCAGGCACCTTCAGGTGTTGGTATTTCTTGAAGGCAAATACAAAATCTCAAGAAAAAACTAATCCAAAGCACAATCTGCCCATGTTCTTACCACAAATACAACAAAGCGATAAATACTGAGTAAAGAACAGAGATTCATTCCATTCCTCAATTCCCAAGGATATGCAACTAAATATAACAAACTTTAAGTAAATATAATGAAAAATACAACTAAAATTTCCTTTTAATTTGCTACATGTCCAGACATATTATGCCAATGAATACTCACAAATCAAAGGAAGAAGAAATATGAAAGCTACACATGATTTGGTTAATTTCATCTCCTAACTTCATCTTACATAGTGCTATTTCATAAGATTGTTTTTTATACATTATATTTTCTCTTCAAATTGACCATATTCACTGTTGATACCTGTTTTAGGTGAGATTTGCGTGCTTAAAAGGTATAGAGTATGGGGCACCTTGGTGGCTTAGGCAATCAAGCATCTGACTTCAGCTCAGGTCATGATCTTGCCATCCACGAATTGGATCCCCACGGAGAGCTCTGTGCTGATTGCTCAGAGCCTGGAACCTTCTTCAGATTGTGTGTCTCCTTCTTTCTCTGCCCCTTCCCCACTCATGCTTTGTCTCTCAAAAAAATGAATAAAAAATTTTAAAAAATTGAGAAAAAGTATAGAGTAAGGCTTTGTCAATTTTATCATCTCTGATGAAGGTAAGTTACCACTATGCCAGTTTGTCATAATTGATGCTATTTTGTTTGCAGAGGTAAAATAATCTGAATTATCAGACTTCATTACTCTCTGTGACCAGAGAGAGTTCACTTCTTCCTATTCAAAATTAAAGCTGCTTTTCCTTTCTCTGTTTAAACTTAATGATATTCTAATCTCATTTGCATAAGACATTTTTCATCTGTTAAAGATACCTTAGCCAACAGATGGTGCTATATATAACATTTTTATGATAGTGTATAGTATATAAAAATATATATTACAGCTGAGCTGTAAGTTTAATTACATTGTTAGAAGCTATGTATGAAAGGAAGATTTTTCAAAATATTTATTTCATAATGCTTGTAAGATATAAAAGAAAAATGCCATGTCACTGCAAAATGTTTAAGTTGAGTCAGGGGTCACTGGCTTTTCCATTACGCATGGAATCTTGTGAGAGTTTGGGACGTCTATGCTCATAAAAGTGAAGCTTAACATTTGGTTTGATTTGGAGAGCCTGGAACTGATCAACAGGCCCCCTCTGATGCCAGCGATCTGTTCTGAAAATGCCTTCCTCTGAAAAGTTTCTGTCTCCAATCTCTCTCTCTAATCCATCTTCACATGACTACCACACTGGATTTTGCATTTAGGAGTGGGGAACCATCAATAATCTTTGAGCAGCTCAGTAAAGGAATCCAAGGTCGTGATCTAAGTCTAGCCTTCAAGTCTTATACCTCAACCTACTTTTCAAGCCATTGCTCCACATTCACCTGCAAAGACAAACGTATATATAGCTCAGTCATATTAATCTTTTAATTAATTTTATTGTCAAATTAATCTTTTAATTAATTTTATTGTCAAATTGTTTTCCATATAACACCCAGTGCTCTTCCCCTTAAGTGCCCTCCACCATCACCACCACCTCTTTTACCCCCTCCCCCTTCCCCTTCAACCCTCAGTTCATTCTCAGCATTCAATAGTCTCTCAAGTTTTGCATCCTTCTCTCTCCCCAACTCTCTCTCCCTCCTCCACGCCCCCTGGTTCTCCATTAGGTTTCTCCTGTTTTCCTGCTAGACCTATGAGTGCAAACATATGGTTTCTGTCTTTCTCTGCCTGGCTTACTTCGCTCAGCATGACACCCTCAAGGTCCATCCACTTTCCTACAAAGGGCCATATGTCATTCCCTCTCATTGCCATGTAGTACTCCATCGTGAATATATACCACATCTTCTTGATCCATTTGTCAGGTGATGGACATTTAGGCTCCTTTCATGTTTTGGCTATTGTTGACATTGCTGCTATGAACATTGGGGTACATGTGCTCCTATGCATCAGCATTTCTGTCTCTCTTGGGTAAATGGGCTTTCGGCTGCTTCATTTTTGGTGTGTAGGAATGCAACTGATTTCTGTACATTGATTTGTACCCTGCGACTTTACTGAATTCATTGATCAGTTCTAGAAGGCTTCTGGTGGAGTCGATTGGGTTTTCCATGTAGAGTATCATGTCATCTGCAAAAAGGGAAAGTTTGACTTCTTCCTTGCC
>NC_043705.1:8148697-8178199 GCF_006229205.1 Suricata suricatta
GCATGTTTTTTCTGTTCATCACATTGAAGATTTCCTGCCATTCCTTCCTGGCCTGCCAAGTTTCATTCGATAGGTCTGTAACCACTCTGATAGGTTTCCCTTTGTATGTGAGGGCCCTTTTCTCCCTAGCTGCTTTCAGAATTCTCTCTTTATCTTTATATTTTGCCAGTTTCACTATGATATGTCGTGCTGATGGCCGATTCAAGTTACGTCTTAAGGGGGTTCATTGTGCCTCTTGAATTTGAATGTCCATTTCTTTTCCCAGATTTGGGAAATTCTCAGTTATAATTTGGTCAAGTATCCCTTCAGGCCCTTTCTCTCTGTCTTCCTCTACAGGAATTCCTATGAGCCGGATGTTGTTCCATTTGATTTTATCACTCAGATCTCGAATTCTCCCTTCCTGCTTCTGGATTAATTTCTCTCTCTTTTTTTTTTCATCTTCCTCTTTTGCTATAACGATATCTTCTAGTTCACCTATTCTTCTCTCTGCCTCGTCAATCCTTGAGGTGGCTGCCTCTAGTTTGCTATTCACCTCACCTATAGCCTTTTATAACTCATCAGTTGATTCTTTGATGCTTTTCTCAACTCCGGCGATTTATCTTATGACAAGCTTTTTAAATTCTTGATCTGATATGTTGTCTAGATCTGCCTTGAGCAGTTCTGTGGCTGTGACTTCCTCCTGGAAGTTCTTCAGGGGAGAGTTTCTTCGTTTTGTCATTTTTGCTAGTTTTCTGTCTCTTGTCACCTTTAGAAAGCTCATTGGGTTCTGCGCACCTATTAATATTTCTGTTAAAGGAGGCTTATTGACTGTCTAGGGCCTGCCTTTTCAGGAAATATTCTCTTAATGATGTCTCTGTTTCTCTTGTTGTGCCTGTGAGTATTTTATTTCCCTACTCTGCAATATTTGGGACTCGCCTTCTTGCACACTTTGGCTTGTTTCTTGGCGTAGTCCTAAGAAGGAAGACAGACTGACAAACACAGAGGGAACAGAAGCACACATACTCACAGACAAATCAAACAAAGAAACACATTACAGGGGGGAAAGAAAAGAAAGAAAATGGGAGGGAAAGAGACGAAGGGAAGAGAAGAAGAGAAAATAAAAAGAAAAGAGAAAGAAGAAAAGAAAAAAATATATATATATAAAAGGGGTTCAGAGACAACAAAGGATAGTAGACCATTTAAGAGTGTATGACCAGTTTAGGGGAGAGGTAAGGATGAGATACAGGAGAATATATCTGGGTTGCAAGAAGGTGAAAAAGTAAGGGAGAAAGGAGAACGGAAAATAAGGAGTAAAATTTAAAAGAATTGAGTAAAGAGAAAGGAAAAAGAGGTAATAATGACAAAGAAATAAGTACGAAACAAGTGAAGAAGAAAAAAAATTTTTCATATTAAAAAAAAAAAGCAGCAGCAGCTCCCCCTGGTGGATGGGGCGTGGTTTGAGGTGGTAGGTCTTGGAGGCTGTTCTCAGAGGCTCCGCCCCTGACTGAGGCGAAATGAGCAGCAGGAGGTGAAGTAGGCACCTTCACAGACTCAATTGCAGAGTCCCCACCCCCAGCCAGGATTGCGATTGCAATGGGGGATAGGAAAAAAAAAAAAAAAGCTGAGTCTCTCTTGGTTTCTGATAGCTGTTGCTCAAGGTGCTGTGCACTGCTGGAAAGAAGCTGGAAGCTCCTGCAGTATAAGCACGGGCCCAGGCCTCCACCGGCCACCGACTCCTCGTCGGGGGTCATGTAGGTGTGGGCCCTATTTTTTCCTGTGGGCACCCGGGATTCCTGCAGTCCGTGAAGGGGGCGAGGTGCGCCATGGAAATGCGGTCCGTGGTCCCGTTCCCAAAATCAAGTTTGAATCGCTCGCCCCTGGCGCAGCCGCAGCCCTGGCAGTTTCTCGCCGGGAAGTGCGCTCCCCTGTCTCTTCCCTTTGTCTCTCGGGCTCCGCGCGCTTCCCCCACATTGGGCTGGGGATCTTGTCTCCCCTGCCCATCCCGGCCTGGCCTGTTTTCAGATCTCCCCCGTTCGCCCTCACTCACTCAGGTATCCTTGAGGTCTATTCTTTCTGGAGTCCGTATTTTCTCCTTCTGCTCTTGCAGATGAGAGTAATATCCTTCTCGGTTAGATAAATGGGGCGGACAGAGTTTACAGAGCTCCCTTCCTCTCCGCCATCTTGGCTCCTCCCCTCTAACTCTCTTTTCAGCTCAGTCATATTAATCTTGTAAGGTGTCATGGTACTCACAATCTGGAAGGCAGAGACTGGTCAACACCAGCCTCATATGTCACTTTTCTGTGAAGCTCTTCTGATCACAAACTCTGAACACTTCTGACACTTAATATTACTGCATTTACCTTAACGTAATCTCATTTTTTGTTATAAAGTTTCATAACAGAAGTAAGTCTAATCCATTACACTAAACCAGAAGTTTGGACATGTGACTGAATCAAAAACCATTTTCAGTTGGTTTCTGCTGTTTTCTTAGCAGATTGATACGCATCTTCACCTCTCAGTGGATTTTCAGTTTTATTCTTCTAGAAAAAATACATAATGTACTAATTTTATCTATTCTCTATTACTTAGCTTATAAAAAATTGAGATTATTGGGTTTTATTCTTCTGTTCCTTGTACAATGTGCTGGGTAGATTACTTATGTGTTTGAGTATTTCTGGAATAGGAAGAGGAAGGATAAAAATAACCTCCAGAAAAATCCCAGATACTATTTTTCCATAAAGACCCACTTACGGGCACTAGGGTGGCTCAGCTAGTTGAACATCTGACTTTGGCTCAGGTCACGATCTCACAGTTTGTGAGTTTGAGCCCCACATTGGGCTCTGTGCTGACAGCTCAGAGCCTGGAGCCTGCTTGGGATTCTGCGTCTCCCTCTCTCTCTGCCCCTTCCCTGCTCATGGTGGGTCTCTCTCACTCTCTCAAAAATAAACATTAAAATTTTTAAAAAAGAAAGTAACACTTATACCTGATGAAGTATTTGTTAAATAATACATACAGCAATACACATATTGAGAAAAACCTACATCTCTAAAAGGGGTTTAAGTTGTATCCAGAGCATTTGATAATAATGGTGTCTCACACTTCTAACTTTTCAGTTGTTACTCTGAGCTTGTTAATGTCTTTGTAAGCACTTCAATTTGCTTTGTTTTATATAATTTCCATCACTTCGTTGATGGCTGCTATTTGTTGAATCACTATCCTCACACGTTTCTTTAGATCTTTAAATGTAGTTGCCTTCTGTGTTTTGAAAATAGGAATATTGCTAATTTGTTGCCTTTGTCTACTAACTCCAATGTCTACAGACACTTAATTGCACGTTCTATTGATGTTTTTGTCATCAGTAGGAGTCACATTTTCAAGTTATTTCTTTGCCTGTCTTATAAGATTTTGTGTAATATATGTCATTTTATGGATTTTACTAATTCTAGATTTTGATGTCTTCTTAGAGAGGGTTGTAACTGTTTTGATTTGTCTGTTTGCCCAGTAACAAACTTCTCTGAATTAAATGTATGAAATCTGTTTTCCCTCTAGTGTGAATCTCTATTTTTATCTTTTATTGTTGCTGCTTTTATATTTTAAGCCTAGAACTTTAGGGCATTTTTCTGTGTCTGTACATCTTAGTATTCAACCAAAGTCTCTTAGACATTGTGCTCATATATACTGGGCCAGTATGCCTCCATCTCTAAGTAAAGATGTCTGTGTGGCCCGGGAACATAGTAAAAGTTTAGGCCATTTTCAGATTTCCCCTGGCTCTTATTTTATGCCATGACATCTCATCTTTCCTCCACAGGTGTGCACGGATTTCCTTGGCCAGAGATGCCTGGAGAGCTTGGGTTCCCTTCATTCTCTGCAGTGCATGAGCCCAGTCCTAGGTCATTCTGGAGCCTGCTTTGGAATCTGTGTGTCCCATTCTCTCTGCCCCTTCTCTACTCATGTTCTGTCTCTCTCTCTCTTTCTCTCTCTCAACAAACAAACAAACAAACAAAAAGGTGGTTCTGGCATCAAAAATATCTTTAAAGGGGTGCCTGGGTGGCTCAGTTGGTTAAGTAGCTGACATCAGCTCTGGTCATGATGTCAGTTTGTGAGTGTGAGCCCCACGTTGGGCTCCCTGCTGACAGCTCAGAGCCTGGACTCTGCTTGGGATTCTCTGTCTCCCTCTCTCTCTGTCCCTCACCCACTCGTACTCTTTCTCTCTCTCAAAAATAAAATAAAATAAAATTTATTTTTAATTAAACAAAAAAGGACAATGTTCTGAGAAGCTGGGGCCATCCAAAGACAGCCCCATACTTCACTGTGTACATTTCCCACAGGTAAGGGGCTCCCAGAATGTTACAAGGACAGAGTCTATAAGGTCAGCCTTTCTCCTCCAGCTTCCTTATTTATCCTGCCCTTCCTACCTCTCTGATACCTATTTGGAGCACACACTTTTCCACACCCAGTACAGAAAGGGAGAAGAAAAGAAATCGGGCGAAGATGAAATGGAAAGATTTATGATCAGAATAGTGACTTTGATGAGACACTGACAAAGATAGTGGAATGAAATAATGACAAAGAAATATTTGTCCTCCTGGGGCACCTATGTGGCTCAGTAATTTAAGTGTCTGACTCTTGATTTCCACTCAGGTTATGATCTTGAGGATCATGAGTTTGAGTCCTGCATCGGCCTCTGTGCTGAGAAAATGGAGCCTGCTTGGAATTCCCTCCCTCCCCCTCTCTCTCTCTCTCTCTCTCTCTCTCTCTCTCTCTCTCTCTCTCTCCCCCCCCTCTTTGCCCCTCCCCATCACACTCTGTCTCCCTCTCTCAAAAATAAATAAGTGATTTTTTTTTAATTTGCTTAAAAGAGTCTCAGTCATTACCGTAGTTATATATTTGGTTTAACCTCAAAAATAGTCACCTGTTTGCCTCTTTGAATTTTACCTTTCTTTTTACTGAGCTCATTTCTATCATTTACGTGAGCTTTTCTCTTCCTTAGAAATAACATAAGCCAAATCTTCTATTTATTTCTACATCATTTGTAAAAACAAGTTAAAATGTGTTAGGGAGCCAATCGCCCAGGGTACTTTAGAAGACATTATAATTTCTTTATCCTTTCTAAGGCTTCAGTTTATAGAGAGTTCTTCCACTTTTCAAGGAGAAGAGGTGAAGAATATTCAGAATCCTGGTGTATGTATGTTTGTTTTAAAGTTAATTTATTCAGGTGTATACATCACTTTCTTGATACAGAAAACTATATTGTGCTTTGGAGGTGACAATGGCCATGGCTGGAATCAGGGCCTCATTTGGGTGAGGTCTATTAAAACTGACTTCATTGGAGTTGGATATTCCAGGCATAATTTCCATGACTTCCTATGGCCATTCTGAGTCTTAGTTACATTTCAATTTGAAATGTTGGGTTCGGGCCTATTTTTTTTAATTTTTTAATGTTTTATTTATTTTTGAGAGAGAGAGACAGCACAAGCAGGGGAGGGTCAGAGAGAGAGGGGGACAAAGAATCTGAAGCAGGCCCCAGGCTCTGAGCTGTCAGCACAGAGCCCGATGTGGGGCTCGAACCCATGAACCATGAGATCATGACCTGAGCAGAAGTCAGACACTTAACCAACTGAGCCACCCAGGTGCCCCATTTTGGGCCTATTTTAAATGAGCACTGGGTGTTACATGGAAACCAACTTGACAATAAACTATAAAAGGAAAAAAAAAAGAAAAGAGAAAAAAATAAAATAAATAAAAGTAGTTATTAAATAACCGCCTCTAGAATTTTGAGGTTTTGCATCAAAGAATCAAAAACGAAAACAAAAACTTGGTGGGTGCCTGGGTGGCTCAGTTAGTTAAGAGTCCAGCTTTGGCTCAGGTCATGATCTCACCATCCGTGGGATTGATAGCTCCAAGCCTAGAACCTGCTTTGGATTCTGTGTCTCTCTCCTCTTTCATGCCTTCCTCCACTCATGCTCTCTCTCTCTCAAAAATAAATAAGTAAACATTAAAAGATTTTGGCTAAATAACTGTTTCCGTTACCATTAGCTTACTGCAAAATAAATATGAATTTTTAAAATGACAAATGCATAAATGTCTACTTAACTTCCTTCACAGAAAAAGATTCAGAAGATAAATAGAGAAGGAGGGAGAAAATAAAAGTACATACAAAAATGATATTTGGTTTGGACTAAAAAGAATATATTTTCTTCCATGTAAGGATATGTATGCAAGTCAAAGAATATTTTTGTCAACCTCCATTTTAGTGTTAATGGATAAGTTACAATATATTGTAGCAAATGATGCAAACAGATTTCTGATTTCTCTTCATGAAAATAGCAAATATATTATATATTGAAAATTTACCCCTTTGCTATTTGGCTAAAGAATAGGCAGGGGGAAAAAATAGGCAGAGAGAAAGAAACAGAAAAATTATATGAGGGGCACCTGGGTTGCTCAGTCGGCTAAGCCTCCGACTTCGGCTCAGGTCATGATCTCACGTTCGTGGGTTTGAGCCCCACATCGGGCTCTGTGCTGACAGCTCAGAGCCTGGAGCCTGCTCCGGTTCTGTGTCTCCCTCTCTCTCTGTTCCTCCCCTGCTCATGCTCTGTCTCTCTCTGTTTCAAAAATAAATAAAACATTAAAAAATTTTTTTGAAAGAGAAAAATTATATGAACATAAATGTAAAACCCCATTTTCATTTTGAAAATGTTTTCTGTAACAGACATAAAGTCAATTTCACCAAAAGCCTGCTCACAGTAAGTTATGTGCAGCCTGTTCACACTGTGTGTGTAAACCTCACTACAAGGTTGACATGTGGCCGTAACCTGACAACACACTGATTCTAGAGATGAGAGAGATTTTCTAACACAACGAATCATTTTGTCTGAAATGCTGACAGTAGTCATCTTTTTTGTTTGGTATGAATCACCTTTTACATATTATGCTTTCAGTTTTCACCAGGCTATTGTATCAATATTTGCTCTAGAAGAGAACTTTTATAGAAAATACAACTGCTGCTAGATATCCAACAGAATCAAAGTACCCATTTCACTAATCTTAAATGTATCCTTGTTCCTAAGGTCAGGTTTACACACCATCTTCTGCAAATAACTCTGTAAACGTGTTGTGTTTTTTTTTTTTTTACCTATAATGGTGGCAATACGCTCAATTGTTTAACAGTAAATGACTCATAAGTATACAGACATAGAAAAAATGGACTTAATATTTTATAAGTGCAATTATTGCTAATAAAGCTTGTTCATGCTCCTTGGCTCTGGTCTTGGCTTCTAGACCTTTTTGGACAAGTACTAAATACTAAATCCACCATCAGCGGGCAAAGAGCTAGAATCATTACACATACTCAACAGCATATGCCAAGACACCCAAGGCAATTAAAAACTAATGGAAAAATTTTAAGAAATGGTATTATTTGGGTTCTGCTGGAAATAGCAACCCTCTCTCATATGTGTGCATATAATACATTTTTAAACAATTCTGTGCCTACTACATCACAGAGTCATTATTAATGTTAAGATATGAGAATTCATCAGCAAGAAATACTCAGGAAGTAAATGGGGGCTGGGACTTTGGACATCTGGGTCTTTAATAGTGTGTAGCCAGGAAGGTGTCCATGACATTGACTCAGTAAGGTCCTATCCTGCTTCAAAAGAGAAGTTCTTCTTTTACATACTAATAGTAAGACTAGTTAATAGGGGCTTAAGTAGTGATCTTAATGTCATTTCTTTCTACTGTGTTTTCCTTCCCAAGAGGGAAGGATGGTTAGAAAAAATTTTTTGAGGTTAATATTGGATACATCTACAATATAATATCTGAAAATGAAAAAATTCTGAGCTATGGCCACCTTGCCATGGACAGACTGTTGCTTCCACTGACCCTAAAGAATCAGCATGAAAAGTTGAGGAAAAGATACACAAAGATTATTCTAATGCCATAACCATTCATTCATCGCTACCATTCATGCCTCAGTAATTTGCTCTGCTATGTATTTGTATCACTAGTAGGGGTTTGAAATAGTCTTTAAAGTACAATTTTATGATCTATTAGCTTAAAGTTTTGGGAAGGGGGAGCCATGGGATAAAGTCAACCAATATAAAATGGCATTGCATTATGGCACAACTTTTAAAAAGGCTTCATTTCTAGGGTTGTGCTTCTAAGAACTTATAGCAAACGTTATATGCCACAGGGTAACTTTGATTTATAAAGTGCAGGTGTTTCATTCCGTCCTTCCAATTATTAAATAAAAATATTTTTATGACGAGGATTTCTCCTTGTTCTCCCCCAGCACATTTTTACTGTACAGGCCATTACCTCATCTAGCCACGTAAGGACACAGGAGTTTTAAAACACCTTCTAGAGAGGTTTTCATTCAGCCCTGCTTTGAGTCACTGAGAGAGACCTGAACACAGGGTTCTATTCAAAATACTGGTTGTATAAACCTAACTGTTTGCATCAATCTGTATAAATGTTCTTGAACGAAATATCTAATGAAAAGCCCTTCTAGGTGCTTTCTTAGACCTCTTCTCAGGAATGGTCAAGAGAAATGTTGGTTGCCAAAGCTTCTCTGTGACCTCTTCCCACCTCCCTCTCTTTGACACTGGTAAAAGCTGCCTTATTTCCTGGGCAGGCTGCCAGCCCACGTTTCTGATGTGAGACTCAAATGGTACCTGCTTAGCTAAGCTCTGTGAAAGAGCTTGTAGATGTTTTTGGTTTAGTTTTCTCTTTTTCTGTTGTTTTTCTTTCTTTCTTTCTTTCTTTCTTTCTTTCTTTCTTTCTTTCTTTCTTTCTTTTCTCTTCTTTCTTTTCTGTTCCTTTCCTTTTTTTAAATTAATTAATTAATTAATTTTTTGTGGCCAGCTGCTGTCTTGCTTCACACCAGAAGCTCTAAATTCTTTACTGAAGTATCCAGCACGTCAAGGGGGTGGTTGGCCAGGAGCCAACTTGGGAAGCTGAATGAAGGGTGTTTTTAAACAGCAACCTTGAAGCTGGTCATGGAATCCGAACTCGCCCTAAGCTGGAAGTGACCCAGACCAGATGGCGTGTTGGTCCAGACACAGCATAACTGAGCTTCAGGGCTGGTGGAGACCTCCACAGTGGTTTTCTTAGAGAAGACCTTGGCTGAGTCTCTGTGAAGCTGTATTAAGGGGGTTTGTTTGTTTAATATTTAGCAGGGAGATTCAAGAAAACCCAATGGATAAGGAAAGAGAGCCTGTATCATTCAGACTAGAGAGACCCAATATTCTAGACCGAAAATGTACTTGCTAAGGATGGCCAGCATTGGGGGACTTCATTGGCAAGAGGGTATGTGGTCTTAATTGGATCATTTTTTAAGTTTTTGTTTTTGTTTTTTTTTTGAGAGAGAGAGACAGACAGAGAGCATGCACACAGGGGAGGTACAGAGAGAGAGAGAGAGAGAGAGAGAGAGAGAGAGAATCCCAAGCAGGCTCCACTTTGCCAGCATGGAGCCTGACACAGGGCGATCTCAGAAACCATGAAATCATGACCTGAGTGGAAATCAAGACATTCCCTTGACTGAGCCACCAACGTGGCCCTTAATTGGATCATTTACATCCAAATAAGTAGTGTGCTTTGTAGGTTTTTTTTTTTAATCTTCACATGAGGAAGAAATGATAATACATACCATTTATTGGACCCTTTGTTATTAAATATATACATACATATGTTATAACACATGAAATTGCCATATGGTCACATTTTGGCAATTTCATCTGGTTCTGCCTAATTTACTATAACATTCACAGTCAATGAATGAATACGTGTCAGCACACCAGCTTTCTAAAGAAACTAGTCTTTGCCCACATCCGTCGAGTAGGCACTGCTTTATAGCTCTTAAAAAGAACTAACCCATTTACTTATCTCAGTGACCCCATGAAGTGAATGATATCCAGTATTAAGATCTACATACAGACGAGGAAGCTGATACACAGAGAAGTGAAGGACATCGCCTGAGGTTGCACAGCAGGATGGGTGTGAGGCTGGGATGTAAGCCAGGCAACACGATTTCAGAAACAATACACTAACACGTCAAAGATCAGGCATTTTTCCAGTGTCAAGTATTTAGAAAGGTATGAAGTCATAGTTCAACCCAGATAATGTGGATTTTACAGGTTATATTCTTAAGCCCTATTCCTGTGGTTGACGGTGAATAAAATTGGCTGATGTGTGGCAAGCATTCCCACTTAGTAAGGAGAAAGTTTAAGTTTCACCTTGTGAGAGAAACTAACACTTTTTGAATGGCCATTATTTAATAGAGACTGGACTGGCAATTGATGCAACTTCTATATTTCCATCCTCCTAAATGGACTTACTATCCCCATTTTAGAAACAGAAGAACTTTAATGGAGAGGAATTCTTGAAGGAGCATGTCTCAGCTGGCAAAGCAGGTGTTCAAACCCAAGTCTCTCCCGTTCTGGGAGAGCAGGAGACTGAAGAGGTGTTGAAATCATGAATCTGAAATTGGTGTCGTGGGGCTTGCGGAGAGCTGCTGAGCAGGCTGAGAGTGTCTTTGGGACCCTAGAGATGCCCGAGGAGCCAGACACCCTGGTCTCTTGCAAGCTGGCCCTAGCAGTGATCCAAGGCTGGCTGATGAGGCCCAGCTGTGCAGGATTCAGAGTCACAGCCTCCATAAAGCTTCCTGGGTCTTTCCTTCTGCAGGAAGCTTTGCCCTGCAGTGCCAGGATCAAAACACGGTCTCCACAGGCCTTCTCACACAGATTGTTACCAAGAAAGTAAACAATCTAAAATCAAACACACTGCCCTGGAGGAGGGAGCAAGGATAAGAGGCTTGACTACCCTTGCGTGCTGCAAACGAGACAGGGTGAGCTGCAGCTGGTGCATGGGAAACTCATCACAGACACTGGAAGGCTTGGCAAGTCCAGCGGGAAACCTGAGAGCCCAGCGTGGAGCCTCCTGGCCTGGTGGTCAATCAATCTGCTGTCAGGTCCAAGCAGACAGCACAGACCAAAGTAAGGCAGCAGATCAGGCCCCGGGTAGCGCACATGGTCAGCTAAGTAGGAAAACAGGGCTGGATCCTGATCAGCACTGATGGTGGGAGCAGCTGAGAAGAGAATGGCCTGCAGTTTCTCCCCCGTGGAGAAAGCCATAGCTCCCTTATTAATAATTATCACACCACAATTTGTACTTTACTGTATGAGCCAGGATCCTGGCCTGAAACAGAATTTTGATCAGATAGGTTCACTGAAGAGAATTTAGTAATAGGACAACTTCTAGAAATGAGGATGGATGCAAGAGAACCCAAAAGTAATGTTGAGATCCTAGAGGCTAGTAACAGCCTAAAAGGGAGCTGCGAAGACACAGGATGTAGCCACTTTTGCAACTGGGAGGCTGAAGCTGGGAGAGACTGGAGAAAATATTCCCCAGCTTGTTTTCCCTCATGCCCTCTGATCTCTTGCAAAGCCTCTCGTTGGCCAAACCAACCCAAAGCCACATGGGAAATGGAGTCATCTGTGCAAATCAGCTGCCTGAGTCCAAAGTGTGTGCACTGAATGCAGTGTTTCTGGGTGGGCATATTAATCATCCAACTTGATAAGTGCTTTAGTCTTCGAACAGTGGACTCCAGGGCAAATGTCTGCAGGGATAGATAGGCGGACACACGGGAAGAGGAAGCAACACGAGCCTATAGGTCCCACCACACACAAAACTTCCGGCCTGCCTTGGGGTGATGTAGACTCAGCACTTCTCCACAGTCCATCTTCGGAAATGAAGCAGAAAATCCAGAGTATTCTGTGAACCCTGCTTGAAACATTGGGAATTCAGTGGGAAAGGTATTCAATTTTAGGATGACCAGACCAACCGTATATGAGAGAGATTCACCCCAGCTTCTGGAAGTAAAGCATATTAATGTGTAAATTCTAATAATTTTTAAAGAATTTTTTTAATGTTTTATTTTGTTTTGGAGAGAGAGAGAGAACAAAACAGAGAGAGAGAGAGAGAGAGAGAGAGAGAGAGAGAGAGAGAGAGAAAGCAGAGAGATGGGGGGAACGGAAGATCCAAGCAGGCTCTGAACTGTCAGTGCAGAGCCTGATGTGGGACTTACACCCACCACATGTCAGATCATGACCTGAGCCAAAGTTGGATACTTTAACCAACTGAGCCATTCAGGCTCCCCTGAATGCTAATGGTTTGTAAACTGGCAAATTGAAGAAAATGAGATCCTGAAAGGTCAGACCCAACAAAAGCCATCTGCGTAGACGTTGATCCCACAAGTTAAACGTGTTGTTAGGTAACTCTTTCTCCCCCATGTACGTCTTCTAGGTTTATTTTGACTCCAGACAACAATGGGGCAAAAGGCTCCTGTCTGGGGAATCTAACTTACCAGCTTCTTTTATTTCAGCAGCACTGAATAGATTTCACTTATATGCCCCAGGGCTTTCCTGGTCACTCGGCATGTTATGCTTACAGGAATTACCCAGGGCTTTAGTTTGAGTAACTGGAAATATAAACAGGGCAAACATGAACCGATGTGGGGCCCAAGCTAGGTAATAATGGTTTCCTTCTCCATGCTTTTGTCTGGACTATCCCAGCTCCTGTACATGATTTCTCAGAGAGTTCAAGTGTAATCACCCACGGTGGTACACCAGGGATGAAAACACATCCTTCTGTTGGCCTCTCTGCTCCTCAGTTTTGGTTTTCTCAAGCCCTTCACTCCTTTGGATAAAATACCAAAGCAAACGATCCGACAACAACCCTTTTCTCAGGCTCTGCTTTCTGCAAAGATTCCTGCTAAGACCTCATCATTCTGAAAATCTTGCTTTAGAAAAAGATCTTAAAAGGTCTCTCTTTGTCTGAAAAAACACGTTATATCCATGGACTATTTATTAAATATTTGTGGCAAAGGAACCGATTCAACCCTGATTCTAACATATTTAAATGGGCGCATTTAAGCTGAGGGGTAGAAAGATGAGTAGTTCTTTTGCTGCCAGTTATTGACCCAAGTTAGGAGATACGTTCTTTGAATAAGCATGAATTTTTGGTTACCTTTTAGGCCCTCACTCCTTAGAAAAATCAATAGGAAGTTATCTTTAAACATTTAATTTTTTATGTGTGTAACTACTCATTGCTAAAATGGTTTTGCACTCGTTTTAAGAAGGGGGAGTCCTGAACATGTATCAACATCCTTCATAATAACATACCCAGGGGCAGTATATGGAGCCCAGAGAATAAGCCTGTAGCAAAGAAAATGAGATGCAGTGTCAGGTCATTTATATTTATAAGCCACATATTGATCAATTAATCAAATACATTCATCCATTTAATCTTAACGTCAATGCATATTTATTCTGTGCTTTGTTTACACCAGGCACTGGGCTATACCCTCAGGTCACTACTGTGAAATCAAAAGCTTGACCCCTTCCTACCCACCTTCACAAAGTTCACAGGCTACTTGATCAAAGTTAAACATGTACAAATAGCAAATTAATAAGCAAGTAGATGTGTCAAGGAAGTATAAAGCATTTCTGGGACTCCATCAGTGGTACTTCTCAATGTGGGAGATAAGGAAAATTTCCCATAAGGAAATTTTATTTTCAGCTGAGACCTTAAGGATGAGTCAGAATTCGCTGGTGGAGGAGTAGGAAGTAGGGAAAGACTGCTTCCAACACAAGGGCCATATAAGGGACAGGGCGCGGAAACCTGTTGAAATTATTGCGTTACCGAGGGAGGGAGGATGCTAAAAGGTTCTCACAAGAGAGGCAGAAAGCCAGTCAGGAAGACTATGTATTGCATGTTAAGGAGTGTGCTCTTCACTCCATCCGGTTTGGGAAGGGAGAGAAACTCCCAGACCCTCTCAGCTTTCTGTGTGGGAGAACATGGCAGGACCTAGCAGCCAAGGTCAGCCTTCTGCAAAGAGAAGCAGGTGCAGGCTGTTGGAAAGAGAGGCACGGAGAAAGCACACACATGGAGCCTGGCAAGTGGGATGTCACCTGACAACAGTAAAAAGGAAACCGAGGACGTCTGGGTGAAAGCTGATAGTATTCAGTGCACCAGTACTCACTGAGTACCAACGCGTGTTGCTTATAGCCCAGGAGCAAAAATAATTTTGCAGTAATTGGCAAACGAGGGCAATGTACAATGGTGTGCAATTATCTAAGAGTTTTGCAAGCTGTCCATTCCACAGAGCACGTCTAGCACATGCACAGCAGGACACAATATAGTTACTTAGAACTGAAAAGTTGAGACCACCACACAACCTTGATCCTCAGAATTCAGGCCTCTTTAAAAGTTAGTATTAACTTAGGCCCCTCCAGTTTTTATGGATCTGGTCCCATGTCTTCTGCCTCAGTTGTAACGTTCTCCCTCGCACCCCAACTATGGGATACCTGCACACATTTGTGGACAAAGCACTGGCCAGTGAAGTTATTCGATTTATCCAGAGGCCACTTTCACCAGGGCTTAGGCAAAACGTGATGATAAATTGTCGAAAGACGCCATCCTGCTGCAAGACTCCCCGTTTTAAACACTGCCATATTCTCCTTATATCTCAAAATCAGCCTTTAACTTCCACTTGCAGTCTTCTCCAGACCCATTTACCGCTAGCCCAGGGCTGCCATGTTTCAATCTTAGACCCAGGGCAAGAGAGATGCCGAGGGTGCAAACAAGAGAAGGCGCTTTCTGTCACAGTCACATCAGTACCAGCTCTGACCTTGCACAAACCCGAGAGCGAGTACCTCCCTACACTGGGCACCTCCAAGTGTCTCACATCCCTCACCCTGAGCCCAACTCTAGTTCTGCTTCGACTCATTCAAAGAGTAGTGCAAAAAAAGGAGATAAAGTAAACCTTGGTTTGAGAGCATAATTTGTTCCGGAAACATGTGTGTAATCCAGAGCACTCCTATATCAAAACGAATTTCATGAACCATTGACTCAGTTGTGATTGTTTGATGCCTGGCATCCTGAACTACCCATATTACAAGACACAGGTCATTTATCAAGGTAAAATGTATTAGAAATGTGTGCTCCTCTTGCAGAACCCTCGCCAAACAAGTTACTCGCAATCCAAGGTTTTACTAAGCAATGATTCATCTTCCTCCTCAATCCCCTTCACATCTAATAATCTATTTTACATCATCAAATCATTCAAATCCAAAGCATGTATACCCCAAAGAAAGAACAGTGTAGGGGCTCCTGGGTGACTGACTGAGTCAGTCCATCTTCAGCTCAGGTCATGATCTCATGGTTTGTGAGGTCTAGCCCCACATCGGGCTCTGTGCTTACAGCATGGAGCCTGGAGCCTGCTTCAGATTCTGTGTCTCCCTCTCCTTCTGCCCCCTCCCCTGTTCACAGTTTGTCTCTCTTTCTCTCAAAAGTAAATAAATAATAAAAAAATTTTAAAGAGAACAATGTAATGTGCAGTGATGGGCACATCATGGTAACTATGGAAATATGGCAGAGCTCATGCTCAAATATGGTGCTCACTCACCTATAAAGGACAACACTCAGTCCTTTGTATACTTTTGACGGCATAGAATGGATCAGGATACTCTAAAGAGACTTTAGAAAACTACTCAAGTGTGTTTGTACCCTTCCTTCCTTTCCTTTCTTCATGCAACAGTAGGCTTTTAGGCACCTACAGTGAGCCAAGCACTGTGCCCTGTGCTGGAGACACAGAGACTGCACACAGGTGCATTAGACACAGTATGCAAGAAAGTAATTTAATCTATCCTCGTGTCACTGTGAAGATGACAGCCTACTGTGACAGCAAGTTCATAAAAGAGTGGAAAAGTTTGCTTCAGTACCACGTTCTGTATTCTAACTATCCTGTGAGCCTTCTGCTCTCAGCGAGGCCTCACTGTCTAAAGAGGAATTTCCAAGCGGCAGACTGAAATGGAGACATGTCATGTAACAGTTTGAACACAAAAGTAATGATAACCACTTGCCGCCTTTTAATACTAACTGGTAACAGAAGCAATTAAGTCCATTCCAGAGACAACTGGTAGACGACATGACAAATTTGCCCTGAAAGCAAAGAATTGGAAAGACTGCACATCCCTGGTACATGATCACTCACTGGCCTGGGTCTGATCACTACCTTTCATTTGAAGATCACAAGCAGCGTAAGAACAAAATGTCAAGCCTCAAGTTGAGAAGTTCTGGAAGCAGACTCCTTGCGCTCATTGCTCGGCTTGGCCACTGACCCTCTATTGCACCTCGAATGAGTTACCCAACCCCCCTCTTTCAGTGTCCTCATTTGTAAAATGCCTGAAGTAATAAAAATTCTTACTTCACAGGATTCTTATGAGTAATACCTAAGAACTGTACAGTTTTTAAATCAGGGCCTAGAACATTATAGCTCTCAATAAAACGTCTTGACATAATTAGTGGAAAATAAGAATAGCAATAATGCATTTGTTTTCCTCATAGAGCTCTAATGTTTATCCAAGTATATAAAATAAGTTAAAATGAGCTAAATAAAGTATATAAAATACATATAATTTTTCTACCACTTTTCAGTATATAAGTCAGTGGTATTAATTTATGTTCACAATCCTGTGCAGCCATCCAGGTTATTTACAAAATGTTTTCATCACTGAAAATGGAAACTTTAACTGTTAAGCAGTAATGTCCCATCCCCACCTTCAGTCTGGTAACCTCTAATGGACTTTGTGTTCACATAAATTTGTGTATTCCAGATATTTCATATGAGTGGAATCATACAGTATTTGTCCTTTTTTATTGGGCTTATTTCACCTGGCATAATGTCTTCAAGATTCATTCATATTCTAGCATGTCTTGGAGCTTCATTTCTTTCTATGGCTGAATAATATTAATATTCCATTGTATGTAAATATTACTGTTTTCTTGTTTCTGTTGATGGACACTGAGTTATTTTCACCATTGGCCATTCAGAATAAGGTTACAATGAACATTGGGGTACAACTCTGAGTTTCCATTGTCAATTCTTGGGAGTATATGTCTAGTAGTAGAATTATGAGATCATATCATTTCATATTTAGCTTTTGAAAGATTCCTATGTTTTCCCAGTGGCTGCACTATTTTCCTTTCCACCAGCAATGTATGGGGGTTCCAGTTTCTCCATGTCCTTAGTAGGATTTGTTAGGTGATGATGACAGCAGTGGTGGTGGTGGTGGTGGTGGTGATGATGACTGCTATCTTAGAAAGTTTCAAGTTGTATCTCACTATAGTTTTGATTCATATTAACTAAATGATTAAGCATGTTGAGCATTTTCATATGTTCTTTGGCCACTTAAATGCGTGTTTTGTTTTGTTTTGAGAAATGTCTATCAAGTCCTCTGCCCACTTTTTTTTAAATTTGAGATGCTTGGTTTTTTTGTTATTGTTGTTGAGTTATATGAGTTCTTTATATTTTTTGGATATTAAACCCCTATCAAACATATGATTTGCAAATATCTTATCCCAGTCTCAAGGCTTTCCTTTTGCTTTCTTGATAATGTTCTTTGATAAATAAAATATTTTAATTTTTTTCAATTTATTTTTGAGAGAGAGAAAGAGAGCCTGCACAAGTGGGGAAGGGGCAGAGGGAGGCAGGCACAGAATCCCAAGCAGGCCCTGCATTGTTAGCACAGAGCACAATGTGGGGCTCAAACTCACAAAACATGAGATCATGACCTGAGTTGAGATCAAGAGTCAGTTTCCCAACCAACTGAGCCACCCAGGTGCCCCAAAAGATTTTAATTTTGATGAAATCCAATTTACCTATTTTTTTTCTTTTGTTACTAAGATTATGAAGATTTACCTCTTTTTTTCTTCTAAAAATTTTTGGTCTTAGCTTGAATTAAATCTAGTAACTTTTTTTTTTTTTAATAAAACACAGTATACTATTAGTAGTTTTTCACCCAGTTCCCCTGAGTGTGGCAAGACATTCTCCTGGCATCATATGTAGTTGTAGCTTCCATCCTCACTGTTAGCCACCTCTTGGCACCTATCTGAAAGACTCAATGCAGATGTAGTTGGATGGCTCTTTATGACCTATGTGATCTTGATGTCAAGCACCAGTGATGAGCAGACTTTGACTCTGAAGATGCATATGAGAACATTTTAGCTAGTGATCTAAGAAAGCAAAAAGTCCATAAATCCATGGAAGATTCCATTCCATTCCATCCCATCCCATCCCATTATATTCTAAACAGCCGTCACACCCAGCGCAGAACCCAATGACCCCTAGATTCAGACCTGAACCGAGATCAAGAGTTGGATGCCCAACCTACCAAGCATGGCAGCTTTCAATAGCTATTTCCTCAACATAAAAATTTCAAAATGTACGAAAAACCTCAGTAACTTCATGTTTCCCTCTGCTGCCTAATCCTTCAGTTATTCTTTTAGTTACTAAGGAACTCATCGTTAAAGTCCATTTAAATAAATCTTTTTCAATATATTTTAAAATGTCATGAAATAACCATTAGAAAGGTCATTGGGGATTAAAATATTCCAGAAAATCAGGTACATGTGCATTTGAAAAAAATATTTAACTTATCTAATTCAAAGTAAGTTGTGACACAACTATAATTTAAGTGCTCCCTGTCTAAACCAAAGTAAATAATGTGCTTACAATGAGCTATTAGATTTTCTACGCTAACATTTCCTTAGTGACTGCACTGAAGTATTTAAAATTATACAGTGACTTAATTTTCAACAGTACCTGGCTCATTACCTTGCATTTTATAAGTTTTGAAGATAATACTATCAAGAGCATTATTTTTATGCCCCGATCCCACTGTATAATTTCCTTCCCATCACGGACACACAGGAAGCCCTTGCTAAAAACATATCGTCATATAGATAGCCATAGCTCACAACTAATAAACATTTGCCAATTGAATGAAAAGATTATTAAAATGAAAAAGACATCACAGAAGACACAAGCATCAACCAATTTAAAAGCTTATGGAAAGAAGATTTAAAAGCGAATTTTATTGAGTTTTCTATATATCAATGCTCCATGCATTAATATGATGGTGGTGTATATCATACATATTATATATATTATTTATATATTATATAACATCATATATTATGTTATTTAATATGTTATTTATATATATTATATATTTATTTTTCTAGATATATATACCTATCAATATATAAAATCTCCAGAAATGAAAAGTTTTCAAAAAAAGTAATAAGGTAAACATGGAAAACTTGAGGCCCCTTAGACAAAAGTACATCTGATTCAAATACTAATTTTATTGGATAGTGTATCATATTGATTTTATTGTTTGCCTAGAATCCTCTGACTCACTCAAAAGCAACCTGCAGAACCCAATCACTTCTCCTTCACACAGTGAGCCTTGGAAGCATAGCATTGGTGCCAGGAAACCAAAACAAATGAAGTTCAATCTTCAAACCATGGACCTGGTGGTGAGTCTCCAAAGTGCGTTTTACTAGGATCACCAGGGCAGCTCAGTCAGTTAAACATGTGACTCTTGGTTTCCATTCAGGTCTTGGTCTCTCAGTTCATGGGTTTGAGCCCAGGGTAGGGCTCCATGCTGCAGAATCTGCTTGGGATTCTCTCTTTCTCTCCCTGCTTCTCCCCTGCTTGTGTTCTTTCCCTCTCTTTCTCTAAAAATAAATAAATAAACTTTAAAAAATTTTTTTGTTTTTTTTTATTTATTTTTGAGAGACAGAGAGAGATAGCACGAGCAGGGAAGGGTCAGAGAGAGGGAGATACAGAACCTGAAGCAGACTCCAGGCTAGCGGTCAGCACAGAGCCCAACACGGGGCTCAAACCCACGAACTGTGAGATCATGACCAGAGCCGAATTTGGACGCTTAACCGACTGAGCCACCCAGGCACCCCTAAATAAGCTTTTTAAAAAGTGTATTTTATGATACTTTGAAGGTTTGTACTTTGTTTATTTTCTATTTCTCCAGTATTTTGCCAGAGAAGAAAAAACAAGTCTCCATTTGGTGTTAGAATGGAAAAGATAGAAGACTTCAGTTTAACTAGCTATGGCAATGAAACAACAAAATGCGTCTGGCAGGAGCACCTGGGTGGCTCAGTCTGTTAAGCATCCGGCTTCAGCTCAGGTCATGATCTTGCGGTTCGTGGGTTCGAGCCCCGCGTTGGGCTCTGTGCTGACAGCTCAGAGCCTGGAGCCTGCTTCAGATTCTATATCTCCCTCCCTCCCTCCCTCACCCTCCCCAGCTCACACTGTCTCTGTCTGTCTCTCAAAAAGCATAAAAAAATTTTTAATTGAGTCTGACGTACTAAGTGGTTTTTCACTTCACTCTACTATTAACTTTTTCAGAAAATGATGGTTGTTGTTTGAATTGACAGGTATTTCCGGATGTATATTCTTGACCTTCTATAGAAACCTCTGGGGCTAGCATATGTCTCACCAGTTTGGCATTTGAATGAATGAAAGAAAGAGATCTCTTCGCTTGACTCTATTTTTCCATGAGAGAGAGTATGTTAGGCTTCATCTTAAGTCTGCCAACCTTATTCCTTCTTTAAGGAAGAAGTGTCTTTTAAAAATGACGAAACTGTGTCTTCAACACCTTTAACAGTCTAACCATGTTTGAAGCGGGGGCTCGGGTTACTACTAAGAAAATAAAGAGGAAGTTACACACTGTGATGGGAATTTATATTAAATTGGATCCTTCCTGTACCGGTAAAATATATGGGGAAAAAATGAAAATAAGGAATAATAGCTCCAGTCATTCATCACTTTAGAGACATATTTTAAAATATCCATAAAAGTCCATTCAGTTCAGAAACTACTCTCATTTTGACAATATGATGCCTCTGTAGACCTCATAATGGAAATAAATATTTGCAATGAAAACTCACTTTGTATGATATGGAACAATCTGATTTTTAAAAAAGACTCTGTCTTCATGTCACCTTTGCCTTGTCCTGGTGAATGACTGGGTTTACATTGTGTCTACATTGCCTCCTTGAATAATGAGATTTTCTATCGGTTTTCTTTAGAATCTTGGCATGAAATGCAACTACAAAATAATTGTGTGCAGGGAAAGCGATCTTTGAAATCGTTTTGCGAGGCTGTTCTGCTCTCAGAAGAACCTTTTCACTTTTGATTAATATTCTTTCCTGTTTTCCGGTTCAGAACGCCACTTCCTAGAGCTACAAATTCAGTTTATGGAGTACCTTTGACCTGCACTCCACTGGATAAAAATAAGTGTCAATCCAATGAAATCCAAAGAGCTGTTTCTTCAGCATCTTCAGATTATCACGGAAATGCCAGGGCTCTGTAAAGTTACATTTTTGTGCATGCACCAAGTGCCAATAAAGAGAGTTACAATAACATTTTAAAATCTATTGTTTCCTCTAATCTAGTCTGTCAGATGGTTTTGGATGAAGTACATATAATGACAATAGTCAAGAGTTCACTCCAAGTTGTTCATAAAACAAAACAAAAGCAAAGTTCATTCTAAAAACTTGTGGATTTCTATTTATTTGGGTCACCATTTACAGTTACTACTCTGATTTCAGTAATATCAAAAAGCACTCTGGGGATGCCTGGGTGGTGCAGTCGATTGAGCGTCTGACTTTGGCTCAGGTCATGATCTCATAATTCATAGGTTCGGGTCCTGTGTGGGGCTCTGTGATGACAGCACAGAGCCTGGAGCCTGCTTTGGATTCTGTGTCTCTCTCTTTTTCTGCCCTCCCCCCCACCGCCTCAAAAATAAACATTAAAAAAAGCACTCTACTGATCAGCACGGGAGTTTTGACCTGCTCCGTTTCCGACCTGGGCCGGTTCACCCCTCCTTAGGCAACCTGGTGGTCCCCCCCTCCTGGGAGGTCACCATATTGGTGCCGCACTTAGTGCGGACACCCGATGGGCATAGCGCACTACAGCCCAGAACTCCTGGGCTCAAGCGATCCTCCTGCCTCAGCCTCCCGAGTAGCTGGGACTACATAGGTCTAGCAGGAAAACATGAGAGACCTAATGGAGAACCAGGGGGAGCGGAGGAGGGAGAGAGAGTTGGGGAGAGAGAGGGATGCAAAACTTGAGAGACTATTGAATGCTGAAAATGAACTGAGAGTTGAAGGGGAAGGGGGAGGGGGGAAAAGGGCTGGTGGTGATGGTGGAGGGCACTTGTGGGGAAGAGCACTGGGTGTTGTATGGAAAACAACTTGACAATAAAATATTGAAAAAAAAAAGCACTCTATCTTCTCTCATTCACTCCTCTGCCATATTCTGCATCTTCTGTACTAGTATTAAAAACACAATTAAAGCCAAAAGACTCTACTTATTAAAGACAGTCATCAGTAGTGAAACTCACCTTGTCCTTAATAAGGCTTGAAGTTACAAGTATTTTTTTTAAAATTTATTCACACCCAAGACTTAGATTCAATTCTCCCACTTCCTTCCCTATACACCCCACCATCTGCTGCGCTGGACCCATGCACAGTAATGTGCACTGCATAAATTCCTTCTGAAAGTGGAGATAAGAAAAACAATAGGAAATATAGGGATGTACAAGCTGTGGGGAACAGTGCAAAACAGTTCTCCAAATATAAGATGCATTGGAGGGGGGGTGCCTGGCTGGCTCAGTTGTTAAAGCATGTGATTCTTGATCTCAGAGTTGTGAATTCAAGTCCCCTGTTGGATGTAGAGATCACTTACAAATAAGATTTTACTTAAAAAAAAAGATGAAGTGTAGGATTTCAATTGTCCAGAAACACCCGGAAACATCAGTCCATCCCTATCATTGATACTCCATGAGCTGCAGAATGCTTTTCAATACTGTCGAGTGTCTCAACACTCTTGTGAAAAGGAGGAAAGCTACAAGAGAATTATAATAAAGTAAAATACAGTGATTAAACCCATGGGCTTTAGCCCAGGGTTCGAATGTTGATACTCCACGTTGCCGGTTCTGGGTCTTTGGACAAGTCTCTTAACATGTCTAAGTCATGATTACCAACCTTACTTCAAAGATGAAGCAATTGAAGCTTAAAAAGTTTACCTCCATGAGGCACCTGGGCGGCTCAGGTGGTTAAGTGTCTGACTTGATTTCAGCTTAGGTCATGATCTCACAGTTGGCAAGATCGGCCCCACGTCGAGCTCTATGCTGACAGGGTGGAACCTGCTTGGGATTCTCTCTCTTCCTCTCTTTCTTTCTTCCTTTCAAAATAAATAAATAAACTTAGAAAAATGATTACATCCAGTCTACCATGAATCATAACCAATGTTCGAACTCAAAAATATTTAAAAATAACATTCGTGTTCTTTTTCATGATTATGCCAGGATCACCTCTCCACAATTATACAGAATCTTTGTCCTGTACATAAAGCCCTTAGTCTAGGGTCTCATTTGTGTCAAATGCCGGGTAAACGTTGTCTGTTAAAGCCATGTTCAGTGACCCTGGCTGGGCAAGGCAGTTGGTTTGAGATGTGGAACAGTAGGAGATGAGAAGAAAAGGTTGGCACTGGTTCACATGGACAGACCTCCTTGCACAGAATTTGAAAGATTAATTAGCCTGATGTAATGACTTTTGAAAACTGGTAGCCAAGCTGCCATAAATATGTCCAATACTGTGCCTTCTCTATAGGTTTATGTAATTTTCCCCAAAAGATGGACAATTATTATTCATGTATGTAGACTGTATTTAGGTGCAAATAACGTTTCCATCATTTCACAAGTGTCCAAGATAATCACTGTTTTGGTGAACTCAGGCCTGGTAGGCAGACACAAGCCTGGGCAGCTGTGGCTGAAGCAAAAAGGGCAATTTCCATCTCCCACGGCTGGCTTGTCCCAGCAGGGGCTGGGCCCAGGGTAATCAAAGAGGTCCACAAAACTCTCTGTGGACCAAAATTCAACTCACATCATGTTAAATTAGAGGTGTCATGTGAATAAGCAGGCTTTCCCTTGAGAGGGAGAAGAGCTTTCTAGGAGGCTGAAATCTATTTCCTTATATCGCTTGTTACAAGACTTTGTCAGTAACAACCCTAACCCCATCGACGGTCTATCTGCCATGACCTACGACAACTTACACTTTCCACAATTTACTTTATTGTGTGCAGTCCTATATGACACATGAACTACTTGATGTCCTCACTAGAAGGCAACAAATAATGATGAGTATATTACAATATTTTTAAAATAAAAATGTGTAATTTCACAATGAATCATTAGGTGGGAGACAACCTTGTTAAATGGAGAAGGATAGAGTAATTCAAGGGGACCAATCAGTAACTGTATTCAATTCAGTCACGTAATTACCATTGACGTTGCCTTGGTTTCTCTAAGTAGAAAAATGGCCCCAAGTGTTTTTTTTTTAATCCCCATTACCTCCACTATTAAAATTATGAGAGATCGCCTATGTACTTTTCATGATATAAGAAAATGGCAAACCCATGATATTTGGATTTTAACTATAGTCTCAAATAACTGCTTGATCACTGATTAATAAAGTGATTCTTATAAAACTGAAAGTGGCACAAAATTTGTACAGAGAGCAAAGCTCTCACCACACACCCCCCCCCACACACACACCACAAACTTAAGTAATTCTAGATCACGATGATTAATTTCAGATATAAGAGTTTAAAGCTGCAGGTATTCTTAGATAATTGAATGAGTAAGTCAACTAGAGAATGATAAAATGGGGTAGTGAATTTCACTTCTCTTATTCATGATAGTTTTGTGACAAGACTCCTCTTTTTCAGGGATCCTATATAAAACATAGATAAATGTTGACATTGGGAATCTGCTTATATTTTATTTTGACAGCATTTTGTCATCTCTAGTTTAAGAGGGGTAGGAAATCTCCTGAGACTTATTGATTTGGAATGCAGGGAAATGAAAAAACTCATTTGCAAGGGAAATACTTGACACAGTGAATAAGGTAGCATTTATGCAAAATTCAAAAAAACTAAATTGTGTCTACTGTAGTCTTTTATAAATATTTATGATACTAATTACAGAAATTTGTCCTAGTTTGCTAGGGAATAGGCTAACCAAATCTCATTAGAAAAACAAAATTCAGTAGGCAGAATCTTATTACATCTATAAACTAAGACTGGGGTAATATCCAAATGTTTTACCTTAAACATCCTTATATACATTATCTGAGTATTAACAGAAGAGAAAAATACCTTAACGCATAATAGCAGATGTAAACACTCATTCCAGAGTTTAGAATATCAAGTCAGTCATTTCAATGATCTTTGACCAAGATACAGCCTCTGAAAGCTATGTTCTCAGCTGACTCTGATTTCTATTAAATGATCCTGGAATTGCTGCCACTATATTTCTTCCTCAAATTAATCAATTCAGTATTGTGTCAATATTTAAAGAAAATCATAAATTTTTATTTCAGAAATATATGCCTTGCAATTTTTTAAGCTTTTATTTTTATTTTGAAAGAGAGAGAAGGAGACAGAGAGAGAGAGAGAGAGAGAGAGAGAACATGAGTAGAGGAAGGGCAGAGAAAGAGGAAGACAGAGAATTCCAAGAAGGGTCTATGTTGTCAGCACAAAGCCCTGCTTGGGGGCTCAATCCTACCAAATGTGGGATCATGACCTGAGCCAAAATCAAGAGTTGGAGCTTAACTGACTGAACTACCAGGCACCCCATATCCACTATAGTTTAAATAACGTCATCAAAAAGTAGAAGGCTACACACACAGAATGGGAGAAAACATTTGCAAATCTTGCTTGATAAGGGACTTCTACCAGAACGCATGAAGAACACTCACAACTCAGTAAGGCAACTCAAACAATTTAAAAATGGGAAGGGATCTGAATAGCTTTTTTTCCAAATAAATACTTTTTTCAGTTTCTTAAAATGTTAGCTACAGAATTAGCACATGACCAATAATTCCACTCCTAGGCATGTCCCCTAAATAAAAAGGTATTGCTCACACAAAACCATATTCATAGTCACAGCAGCATTATTCACAAAAAGGTATTGCTCACACAAAACCATATACATAGTCACAGCAGCATTATTCACAATAGCCCTGATGTGAAAACACACGTAATACCCAACAACGGATGAACGGATAAACAACTATACAACAGAAAGTTATCCATCAATACAAAGGAATAAAGTATTGAGAGATATGCTGGAACAGGAATAAAACTCAAAAACATTATACTAAGTGAAAAAAGCCAGTCACCAAGGGCCACCTATTGTTTGCCTCCATTAATAGGAAATGTCCAGAATGAGAAAATCCATAGAGACAGAAAGTAGATTAGTAGTTACTTCAGGATAGATGGGGCAGTAAATGGAGAATGACAGCTAATGGGTACCTTATTTCTTCCTGGGGTGATGGATATGTTATAAAATGAGACTATGGAGATGGTTACATGACTCTGCAAATATACTGCAAACCAATGAATTATGTACTTTAAACAGGTGAATTTTATGTTACCTAAATTATACCTCAATAAAGCTGTTAAAAATGCGTGTCCTGTTTTTTTCCCTACACTTGTGTAATCCTTACCTAGCTCTCTTGGTTACTCTTAAAATTTGGTTTATTGTTTTTGTCCTATGTTTTAAAATTTTTTAACGTTTATTTATTATTGACAGAGAGAGAGAGAGAGAGAGCATGAGAATGGGAGGTGCAGAGAGAGGGGAAGACGCAGAATCCAAAGCAGGATCCAGGCTCTGAGCTGTCAGCACAGATCCCGATGCAGGGATCAAACCCACGAACTGTGAGATGATGACCTGAGCCGAAGTCAGACGCTTAAAAGACTGAGCCACCCAGGCGCCCCCGCCCATATTTTTTTTTGTAGTTTCATCTTTTATATGGAAGTAAGTCATCCAAAACCTATTCTTGGGGGCGCCTGGGTGGCTCAGTCAGTTAAGCGTCTGGCTTCGGCTCAGGTCAGATCTCACGGTTCGTGGGTTCGAGCCCCGCGTCGGGCTCTGGGCTGACAGCTAGCTCAGAGCCTGGAGCCTGCTTCTGTTCTGTGTCTCCCTCTCTCTCTGACCCTCCCCTGCTCACACTGTCTCTCTCTGTCTCTCAAAAATAAATAATAAAAAAGCATTAAAAAAATTAAAAAAAAACCTATTCTTGGATGAAAATTTACTTATAAACACATAGTAGAAATATATCTACATGAAAATTCAATAAGGGATATCAGTTTGGGGATTCCATGTTAGCCTAAGAAATAATAATTTTCTATATCCATATTAAACTCGTGGCCATTTTTTTGGTATGTACTGTGTCTAAAGGTTTTACACGTGTGTGATTTAGGAAAAAATATTAAACTAAGATTCTAGACTCCAGCTACTTGGAAAGAGTATCTATTAAAGGTTGAAGCGCTGCCGAGTTTTATAGTTTGGAAAGCTACTGAAGATAAGCACAGGCCCCTAGAGCATCTCAAAAACCTCTTCAATAAAATCCACCTGCCGAGAACACAGAAAGGAGGAGGAGGAGAAGGAAGGGAACAAAACTAATCACTAGATGGTTAATTTTCCTCACTATCATACAGTAAAAGTAATTCAGGATTTTTTTTTCATGATGAGTAAAAGACTACTGAAATGACACTACTCTACCATCAGTCACAAGATGCATATTCTACTCTGAGTTAAAAATAAAGGTTAAAAACAAAGTCATTGAAATGAAGCCATGTGTGTTCAGTTTTACATCCCTTACTAATAGTAACTTAAAGAAGTTATTTCTCTTTTCCTTGGTGTCTACATGTGAATATCACAGAGTAGTGTCTTTGAACCTGAGTTATCATGTTATGATCTGTTACACCATTAGATAAGGCTCCATTACCAACTTGCAGTGTGATAACAGGCAAAGCCCTTAAACTCATTGATGTATGAGGGGAGGAAGTACAGGGTTGCCCAAAATCCCTCTCAGTTCTCAAGTGATATGCCAGCAGTTCAGTTTTTAAATTAAAGTCTAGGTATAAGGGTTTAATCTACAGACTCCCTGAAACTGGTCAAGATTAGAACTCTGAATTCTAATGTTATTCTCAGAGTTGTAGTGGCCATGGAGCAAACCCAAATAAGGAAAAATGCCAGTGGAAAGATCCAGAGAAACATCACCCATCTGGAAAGGTCTTTGGTGTATCGATTTGAGGGCACTATTTAGACTATGCAGGTTGGTATGGCTGCCATTTTGTAAGATGCACACATTTTCCTCCAGGTCTTTAATCAAAGACTAACATGGGAACTGCTGTGAGGGGAATGTGCAGGTCTAATAAGTTTAGCTTTATGTAAGAGAGCCTGTTCTGGTGGACCTGACATCGTCTGTGGAGGTCTTTTAAAAGACTTTGGAATTCCTCCAATAGATACTCTAACTACTGGTCTAAAATTTGTTTTCTCTTCACAGGCTCTTTTTTTTCCTGATCCTTTGGACAATGTCCTAGGGAGTTTCAGTCTGCTCATTACCTTCCCTTCCTGAATTTGTCCCCTATAGACTCCAAACTTACTTCATGGGTTCCCACCATCATGTACACTAGCTCCTTGCCATCTCTCTTTCTCTCTGTCTTTCTCTCTCTCCATAGATAGACAGGAAGATAAAGATATATTGAATGTTTGGGCGGGGGGTCCTGCCTAGACAAACTATTTCTAAGAGATCTGAAAAGGCTTCTTTTTCCCTCCTTCACCCAGTTTCCTAATTGATCTGTTCCTGGCAGCCATTTCCTTCATAGCCTTACAAAGCCCCAGGCTTAGTTTGTTAAAGTATCCAAGCTAATGAAATTCTAATTGAGGCAATAAGTAAGAGGAGATATACTGATAAAAAAGACCAAAGGGGGGAAAAAAAAAGGTGATACACTAACAAAGTAAAAGTCACCAGGAACACCTGGGTGGCTCAGTTGGTTGAATGACTGACTTCAGCTCAGGTCCTCATCTCATGGTTCATGGGTTTGAGCTCCGCATCAGGCTCTGTGTTGACAGAATTCCTTCAGATTCTGTGTCTCCCTCTCATGCTTGTGCGGCTCTCTCTCGCTCTCTCTCAAAAATAAAGAGTAAAATAAAAAAAGTAAAAGTCACCAGATACAAATTTAAACTAAGTTTAGTGAGGAAGGCCTGTCAAAAGCCAGGACAGTTTGAAAGCAAGACCTCCCTGTGCCAAAGAGCCAAGTCATGAAGGCAAAGAAAAAAGTTCTTGAAAGAAATTAAAAGTGCAGCTCTAGTGAACACGTGAATGATAAGGAAGAGAAATCGCCTTATTGCTGATATGGATAAAGTTTTAGTGGTCTGGAAAGAAGATCAAATCAGCCACAACATTCTCCTCAGCCAGAGCTTAACCAAGAGCAAGGCACTAACTCTCTTCAGTTCTGCGAAGGCTGAGAGACATAGGAAGCTGCCAAAGTTTAAAGCCAGCAGAGTCCGGAGGTTTAAGGAAAGAAGCCATCTCTGTAACACAACACTGCAAGGAGAAGCAGCAAGTGCCAATGCAGAAGCTGCAGCTGGGTTACTGCAAGACTGAACTAAGATAATCCATGAAGGTAGCTACATTAAAACAACAGATCTTCAATCTAGATGAAACAGCCTTACCCTGAAAGAAGATACCATCTAGGTCTTTGACAGCTTGAGACAAGTCAATGGTTGGCTTCAAAGCTTC
>NC_043705.1:8178299-8215518 GCF_006229205.1 Suricata suricatta
TTATAGCATCAGCTTGCCCCATTTAAGCTCCACTTAAACCCAATGGAGCCATGTTCTAAATAACTTATTATTTTGGATTGCTGCAGTTTTCACAGTGAACTATTTAGGAAAATCTCCTGATGTAAAATTGCCTAAATATACACCTTCACAATTATTATAGAAGTATCCCAAAGATATGCTTTTTAAATTTTACTTCCTAAAGTACAGTAAGAGCAATTTAACACGAAATCTATCTATATAACATACTTTAAGGTTGAAATACAGTATTGTTAACAATAGGCATAATATTGTATATCGTATCTCTAGAACTTAATCATATGGCATATGTAAAATTTTATACCAATTCTCCATTTCCCCTCTCCCCAGCCCCTGGCAAACCATCATTATACTCCTTGTTTCTACAACTTTTACCATTTTAGATATTTCATATAAGTGAAATCATACAGTATTTTTCTTCTGTGACTGGCTTATTTCACTAAAATAATACTTTTAAGGCTCATCCAAGTTATTGCACATGGTAGGATTTTCTTCCTTTCCAAGGCTGAATAACATTCCATGACATGTTTGTACATCACATTTTAACCTATTTATCTATTGGTGAACACTGGGTTGTTTCCACGACTTGGCGCTTGTGAATAATACTGCAATGAACACAAGAATACTAGTATCTTTTGGAGAACCTGCTCTCCATTCCTTCTGACAATCATCTAGGAGTGTGATTGTTAGATTACATGTAAGTTTCTTATGTATTTATTTATTTAGGTAACCTCCATACTGTTTTCCATGGTGGCTGCCCCGTTTTCTATTCCCAGCAACTGTAGATAAAAATTACTGTTCTGCTACATACTTGTCAATACTGATCTGAAATTTTTGTTTTTGTTTTTCCTAAAAGGTCTGAGATGACACCTCATTGTGGTTTGAATTTGCATTTGTCTTAATTAGGGATGTTGACCATCTTTTTACATCTCAGATGGTCATTTCTAGGTCTTCTTTGGAGAAATATCTATTCAAGACCTTTGCCTGTGTTGAACTGATTATTTGCATGAGTGGAGGGAGCTATTTAAGGTGTAAGGGTTCCTTACGTATTTTGCTTATTAGGAAATAATCTTCTCCCATTCCACCAGTTTCCTTCTTATTCTGCTGTTATCGTTGATGTGCAGCATTTCACTTGGATGTTGTCCCACTTGACTATTTTTGCTTCTATAGCCTGTACTTTTAATGTCAAAACTAAGTAATTATTGTTGAAAACAATGCCGTAGGATTTTCCCCAGGCTTTCTCCTAGTTGTTTTAGGGTTTCAGATTGTCCCATTTGTCTTTAATCTACTTTGAGTCGAACTTCTTCTCCTCTTGCCTATTGTGTAAAAAAACAAAAGAGAGTCCAATTTCACTCTTTTGCATGCGGATATCCAGTTTTCCCAGAATCATTTCTTGAAGATGCTATTCTTTCCCCACTGTGTGTTCTTCACACCCCTGTGAGGGATGAGTTGACTAAACATGCATGGGCTTATTTCTGGTCTCTATATTCTGTTTCCCGGGTCCATATGTTTTTTTTATGTCAGCACTGTACTGCTTTAATTACCATAGCCTTGTATATATTTTGAAATCCAGAAATGTAATTTCTCCATCTTTGTTTTTCTAGGGTTTTTTTTTCCTTTTCTAAATTGCTTTGGCTATTTTAGGTCTTTTGTGATTCCACATGATTTTTAGAATTGTTTTTATTCTTCCTACAAAGAATCCCACTGAGATGTTCATAAGTATTGCACTGAATCTGTAGATCACTCGGGTAGTATAGATTTTTTTAAATTATATTAATTCTTTCAATCCATAAACATGGGACGTCTTTCCATTTACTATATGCGTCTTTAATTTTTTCACCAATACTTTATAGTTTTCAAGATACAGACATTTTATCTTCTTTGAATTCTATTCCTATTTTATTATTTTTTATTCTATTATAAATGAGAAAGACTATCAAAGACATCTAAACCAGAGAAGAGGGAATAAAATTATTTGTTTGTAGATAACATAATCTCATATGCACAAAACTCTAAAGACTGTACACACACACAGACACACACACACACACACACACACACACACACACACAGATATTTGTTAGGACTTATAAACAAATTCAGTAAAACTGCAGGATATGAAATAGCAGTGAACTATTTAAAAATGAAATTAGAAAAATAATCCCTTGCACTTTTAAGTACTGATATTATCTTCAGAGTACATGGAAGAGTTTCCAGTCAGAATGTTCTAGAAAATAAGGGATTCTAAAGCTCTTAAATTGCCAACAGAAAAAACGTTGTTTTGTTTATAATGGATTAAAAAAAAAAAAAGTACTGACTCTTCACCTAGAAAAACACTATGGAATCCACAGCTTAATGAAATCAAGACAGTGTTCCGAAAAGAGCTACAAAGATGATTAACCGTTGGAATATAGGAGCCATTTTACAGGCTTAAAGCGACAGAGGTTCTTAAGTCTGGAGGTGGATGGCTTACTTAGAGTCTTGAAATATATGAGGGATTTCTATGCAGAGAATGGTGACTTCCCCTTTTTATTTATTTATTTTTTTGTTTTGTTTTCCCTGAAAGGTGGACCAAAGAAAACAGACTTACACCGAGTGAGCCAGATTAAAAATAAATAAAATTGCCTTGGTAGTGAGCACTGTTAATCACTGAAATGACTCAGGCTACAGACCCCCTTCCTGCAGGCAGATAAAAAATAAATGGCTTGGGTTCCACATGAAAACAAGGTAATGAAAGTTGATCTGTGATGGCTCTTAACTAGGTCCATTAATAGAAAACAACAGCTTAAATGAACATTTGAAGAAATCACATATCTCTTCAAAATAACTTGCAAACTGAGTTTCAGGGAAATGTAATTGATAGGTGTCTCACAGTTTTATAGGACATTTATTATTGTTTAGTGAGTGACTGGTGCTGAAATTTATGAACCCATGATATGCTACAGATTTGATTTTAGAAAACTCTCAAAATGATCTCGAAATTGAAAGATATATTTAAGAGAAAAGGTGTGCAAATATTACCTTACACATATCTTACATATTACAGAAAGAATTCACATGTCTCTACTATTTTTAAAAAGCATTTCATAAGTTTCAGTCTAAGATTGTCACAAAATACATGCAATTAGAAAATAAATCTAATAATTGCAGAGATTTAAAAGAAAAAGAAAATATCTCATTCTTGTCCTTGAGAATTCAAAACCCAACAGTGAACCCTATTAACAAATACTTAATTGCAATCTAGTATTTTTAAAAAAATTAATGTTTTTTATTTATTTTTGAGAGAGACAGCGCGAGCAGGGGAGGGTCAGAGAGAGAAGGAGACACAGAATCTGAAGCAGGCTCCAGGCTCTGAGCTAGCTGTCAGCACAGAGCCCGACACTGGGCTTGAACCCATGAACTGTGAGATCATGACCTGAGCCGAGGCCAGACGCTTAACCGACTGAGCCACCTAGGTGCCCCATGCAACCTAATTTTAAAAAATGTGATGCTAGAAACACACTAAGAGCTCTCTCAATACATAAAAGATGGGGTTAAGAGACTCCAGACTCAGATTTGGGGAAAAGATTTGAGCTGGGTTTTAAGAACGTGGAAGAGTTTTTCAAATACATAAGGGAGTGGGCAGGCTATGCAGAGAAATAAATAAAGGAGAGACAGAAGATGGCATGTGCCAAAGAATGTGAAAAGTTTAGCATGCCTGGAAGGTAGTGACCTATGGGAGCTGCCGAGTCCCGGTGAGAACCCGACTGTGAGGATGCTGGGTGGGGTGTTTGGACTTTACAGCGTTAGATGAAAATTCATGTGCAACATAGTTGCTTTAGCCCCAACCCCAGAGTTCAAACTGAGAAGACTCTCCGCCAAGTTTTTCAAGGGTCAGACTCTGAGAACTAGAGCAAAGGAAATGTGGAGCCAGTAAAATTCACTGTGTGTCTCTGAGGTCCCGAGTAATCTTATGCACTTTTCCAGAATATTTGTAAGGCAGGCCAATCACGTCACCTCCTTATAATCCAGAAACGGCTTCACAAAATGCTCAAGAAGACAATTATGCCAAATGTGCTAGAATGGAGAACAAAACAGTCAGATCAACAAAAATCTCCCAGGTCTACCCTTGCCAGACAGTACATTGGGAAATGGTGGCTTATTTTTTCAAGCCCAAAGAAACAGGACATGTACTTGGGCAGATAAAGTCAGGTTGCTTACTTGACATGCACAGTTGCCTTCCAGACTGTCATCCACTTGACAGGATAGAGACGACTGACATCCCAAACATGAATATTTCATAGCAGAACTGTGACTCTTACAATAAACGGAGGGGGAAGTTGGCAAGTAGGGCTGTGAGAGATGTTTATAGTCTTGTTGCCACTGGATAGACACCCCCCTCCCAGCCCAACACCAACTCTGAGCGACACTGCTCTTCAGAGGAAATATATGCAATTTAAGGCGTCAAACACGTCAACGATATTAAGTCCCTGATTTTGAAATAATCACTCAGCACTTTCCCTGACTTTAAAAAAGTGATGTAGGAACGTGTGAGAGACAATGCAATGGTCTTCTAATGCTTAGGTGATTAAAGAGACCGGAGTGTGGAAATTTTAAGAGTTAATTCAATTTTGTGGATTTGGGAAACAGGAGAGAAGATCACTAAACTGCTCTACTTGTGTGCAGAACATGTACTAGTGAAAGACTATGGATAAATAATTGTAGGGACAGGTTTGAGGGTAAAAACATGAAACGTTTTGCCTCTAGGATTAACTTTCAATCATCCGCCTTATAAAGTCAATATGATAACTCCTTTTGCAGCCATTCCTAATTGGTATAGTGTAAAAAAATCTTTTAAAACATTAAAAATGTTTTAAAATTAAAAAAACTCTCTTATAAATCAGCGAAGTTAAAGAGGGAGCAGCGATCGTTAGAAGCAGGGCCTTTGTATTAATCTCGGAGGCAATCCACCTAAAAAGTAAAAGCCCAGAATGTCTGAACTGCTTTGCAGGAAGAGGTAGCTGCAAAACTTCCACCACGTCATTGGAGCTTTATTGTTTCTCCAAGAATTGTGACTTCCCAGAATAACGTGAATTCATACTTATGTGTAAATAGAAAGTCATTGATGTTTATCAGGTTCTATATATTGAATACTAGAAAATATTCTAGTATTCTATTATTTATTGTGAGAAAAATATGGGAACAATAGGAAATTGTGATTCTCCAGTAATATAGGGGAGAAAACATATGATAATAAAGTTAATGTTATATATACACACATATGTGCATATGCCTTATGTTTTACTTTTGTATGATTATTGGCACAGTAAACCCATAACACAGAAGTAAAATACGTGCATACACTTAATCTCAGTAATTTTATAACTCTATACTGATTCAGAGCATGAAATATTCACTTGTTTAGCGAGAAAGCATACTTTCTTCAAAGTATCATTCTAATTCAGTGAGGGTCTTTGTTGTAAATTTTCTCAATAATTATCTTAATTCATTGACTTTTCTAGGCTATGTATACAGTGAATTTAGATATGGTACCTATTTCTCAGATAGAGGAAAAAAGACATTTTCATTAGTATTATAAAACATGTATTTCCTTCTCTGATCATTATTCAGTACATGACAGCATACTGTTTTGAATGCAATACCATATAATGTCTGTAATTCTCCTTATTAGTAGGGTCTCTGTCTAGTTTTGGAATAAAGGGAATGCTAGCTCTGAATAATGAGTTGGGAAGTTTCCTTCTATTCCTATTTTTTGGAACAATGTGAGAGGAATAGGTATTAACAGTTCCTCAAATGGCTGGTAGAATTCCAAGTCAATATTCTTGATGAACATGGATGTAAAAATCCTCAACAATGTATTAACAAATCAAATTCAACAATACACTGGAAGAATTATTCACCATAATCATGTGGGATTTATTCCTGGGCTCCAGGCCTGGCTCAAGAGTGGCAAATCAATCAATGTGATACACCAGACTAATAAAGGAAAGGATAAGAACCACGTTATCCTGTCAACAGATGCAGAAAAACCATTTGACAGAATTGAGCATCCATTCTTGATAAAAAGCTCAACAAAGCAGGGAAAGATGGAGTATACCCCAACATCATAGAGGCCATATATGAAAGACCCACAGCTAATATCAGCCTCAATGGGCAAAAATTGAGAGAGCCTTCCCCTTATGGTCAGGAACCAGAAAAGAACATTCAGTCTCACCATTACTATTTAACATAGTACAGAAGTCTTAGCCTTAGCAATCAGACAACAAAAAGAAATAAAAAGCACCAAAATTGGGGAAGAAGAAGCCAAACCTTCAATAATTACTGATGGCAGGATACTCTATATAGAAAATCTGAAAGACTCCACCAAAAAATTGCTAGAACTAATGAATTCAGCAAAGTCACAGGATATAAAATTAACATGTAGAGATTTGTTGTATTTCTGTATGCCAACAATAAAGCAGCAGAAAAAGAAATCAAGGAATTGATCCCATTTTCAAATGAAACAAAAACAATAAGATACCTAGGAAGAAACCTAACTAAAGAGGTAAAAGAACTACACTCTGAAAACTATCGGACACTTATAAAAGAAACTGAAAAGGACACAAAGAAATGGAAAAGAATTCTATACTCATGGACTGGAAGAACAAATATTGTTAAAATGTCAACACTACCCAAAGCAATCTACATATTCAATGCAATACCTATCAAAATAACACCAGAATTCTTCATGGAGCTAGAACAAACAATCATAATGGAACCACAAAAGATCCTGAATGGCCAAAGCAATCCTGAAAAAGAAAAAAAGGAAAGGCCTCACAATTCTGTATTTCAAACTGCATTACAAAGCTGCTATCATCAAGGCAGGATGTTACTGCCACAAAAGCATACACGGAGATGAAGAGAACAGAGTAGAAAACCCAGAAATGGACCTACATTTATATAATCAACTCATCTTCAGCAAAGCAGGAAAGAATATCCAATGGGAAAAAAAGGGTGTCTTCAACATACGGTGCTCAGCAAACTGGACAGTGACATGCAGAAGAATGAACCTGACTCACTTTCTTACACTACACACAAAGATAAACTCAAAATGGATACATGTCCTACACATGAGACAGGAAAACATCAAAATCCTTAAGGATAAGACAGGCAGCAACCTCTTTACCTTGGCAGGAGTAACTTCTTACTGGACATGTCGCTGAAAGAAGGGAAACAAAAGCAAACATTTGGGTACTATTGGGACACCATCAAGATAAAAATCTTCTCACAGTGAAGGGAACGATCAACAAAACTAAAAGGCAGCCTATGAAATGGGAGAAGATATTTTCAAATGACATATCAGATAAGGGATAAGTATCCAAAATCTGTAAAGATCTTATCAAACTCAACACTCAAAAAACAAATAACCCAGTTAAGAAATAGGGAGAAGATATGAATAGATACTTTTCCAGAGAAGACATCTAGATGGCTAACAGACTCATGAAAAGATATTTCACATTACTCATCATCAGGAAAACACAAACCAAAATCACAAAAAGATCCAACCACACACCTGTCAGAATGGTTAAAATCAACAATACTAGAAACAACAGGTATTGGCAAGCATGCAGAGAAAGGAATCCTCTTGCACTATCGATGGAAAAGCAAAATGGTATAGCCACTCTGGAGAATGGTATGGACTTTCCTTAAGAAAATAAAAATAGAACTACCCTATGATCCACCAAATGCACGATTAGGTATTTACCCAAAGATACAAAAATACAGATTTGAAGGGGTGTATGCACCCCAATGTTTATGGCAGCATTATCAACAGTAGCCAAACTATGGAGAGAGCCCAATACCCATCAGCTGTTGGATAAATAGGAAGTGGTATATACATGCAATGGAATATTATTCAGGTGTCAAAGAGAATGAAATCTTGCTATATGTCCTGATGTGGATGGAGCTATAATGTATTATTCTAAGTGAAATAAGTCAAACAGAGAAAGACAAATACCATATAATTTCACTTACATGAAGTAAACAAAACAGATGAACATACGGAAAGTGGGGGGAAGGAAGACAAGAGAGGGAAACAAACCACAAGAGACTCTTAATGACAGAGAACAAACTAAGGGTTGATGGAGGGAGGTGGACGGGAGATGGGCTGGATGGCTGATGGGTGTTAAGGAGGGCCCTTGTGATGAGCATTGGTATTGTATGTAAGTGATAAATCAATCCTGAAATCAACATCGCAATATATGTTAACTAAAATTTAAATAAAAATAAAATAATATAATAAAAAAATAACTAAAAACAAAAAGCTAATGCCTACACCTGAGAGAAATAGAGCACAGCAAAAAAATCAAATTTTGTCCATTTAAACTGTGAGGATCCTTTATTTTATTTCATTATCTGGCTGTCAGTGTCCTATTGATCTAAATTTACTTTCAAACACGTTACTTGTATATAAAGACAAAGAGTTTCAATCATTAATAAATTCTGTACTATTATGAGGAAGACCAGAGGATCTCTTCCTCTGATAAAATATCTACAGTTTTAAGAAAAAAAAAAAAGAATCTGCAATTCGAAAAACATTACTGATTGTTAAAATCAGAGATGGACCTAAATTGCAGAAAAATAAACTTAAAACTATCCCTGTAGCCTTCTAATTAGGCTAGTCCCTAGTAATTGTCTCTCTTTCTTTGTTTTCATTTTTCTTTCTTTCTTTTTTTTTAATTTAGAGAGAGAGACAGAGACAGAGGGGATGCACAAGGAAGCAAGCAGGGGAGGGGAAGAAAGAATCCTAAGCAGGCTCCATACCCACCACAGAGCCCAATGCAGGGCTCAGTCTCACACCTGTGAGATCATGAGTGGAGCTAAAATGGAGAGTCAGTCACTTAGCTGACTGAGTCATCCAGGCACCCCAAATTAAGTGTTTTCCTAATAAATAGTCAAGAAAAAGGTGAGTTGTATGTACTGCTCTTAAGATTCATGGAGCTCAGACCTACATATATATATACACACATACATATACACATAATATACAACACATACATAAATATACATACAATGGAGTATTAGGCAGCCATAAAAAAGGATGGAATTTTGCTACACCAATAGGGATAAACCTCAAGGGTATTATTGTAAATGAACCAAGTCTGACTAGGAAAGACAAATATCCTCTGATTATACTCATATATGTAATTTTAAAAAATGAATAAAGAAACAAAAACCAAAATCAAACCTAGACAGAGACCTATACAGAGAACAAACCAATGGTTTCCACAGGGAAGGCTGTTGGGACATGGGGGAAATGTGTAAAGGGAAATGGGAGATAAAGTGTCCCAGTTATGGAAGTCATGGCAAGGAAAGGTACAGCACAGTGGATATGGTCAGTGAGATCACAGCACTGTGTGGTAACAGATGTGGCTACAGGGCTGGTAAGCACAGCATCACAGAGAGAGGTGCTGAGTCAGTATATTATACACCTGAAACTAATGTAACATTGGGTGTCGAGTATATATAAAGAAAAATTTAAACAATGTTTTAAACATTTATTTATTTTTGAGAGAGAGAGAGGCACAGAGCACAAGCAGGGGAGGGGCAGAGAGAGAGGGAGACACAGAATCTGAAGCAGGCTCCAGGCTCCGAGTTGTCAGCACAGAGCCTGACACAGGGCTTGAACTCATGAACCATGAGATCATGACCTGAGCTGATGGCAGATGTTTAATCGACTGAGCCACCCCAGTGCCCACTAACAAAGCAAAATTTAGAAAAGAATGCTCTTTTAATGAATTCAAGTATTCTGAACACAGATTCCAGATTGCTCCTATCTGGATGTCCATTTCTATACCCATCAGTTCCAAGTGTGAGTCCACAGTCTGACTGACTGGCAAATGCCAACATAGTTCCCTATTTTAAAAACGTTACTCTGTGTCAAGTAATGATAGTATCCCTCTTCACTCATCACTGAGGATAATCCATTAAGTGGAATCTTAGGTTTCACAATGACATCCATGATCCGCATTTTATAAGAGCAGAAAACCAGTGAATGCTTTTGCATTTGGTTCAAATAAATGGATTATAACATCAAAAATATATTTAAAAAGTAGACGTTGGTAGACATTGGTTGATGAAAACTAAAGCTTTTAATATGTCAACCTCATCATGTATCCTTGCTTTGTTTTCCTCTTGCCCCGCTCTACTCTACTGAGGACCACAAGCCACCCAGTGAGAGCAGAGGGATAACCAGCTCTACGAAACTATTATCTGAAAAGACAGACCGGCTGAGAAAAGGAGAACCTTCTAATCACTATGTATCTGAACCACCACTAATTGTAAATGGGTTAGAACTCCCCTAGAAAGTCAAATGTGGACTGTACTCATTTCAGTAGTGGGGTGGAAGATGGACCTCCGTCAGACCTAGTCCCCAATTACTTGGGTGATTTGTGATCAAAAATGTCCTTCTCATCTTAATCACTGGCTCTCTCCCTGTGTCTAGGAATGCATGCTATGTAAAACAGGCACTGACAAGACCAAACACCCCCACACCACATATTTTTCACAAAATGATATTCAATTAAGAAAGAGAAAGAACACTTACTTTTCCCCAAACCATTGCTAAATATTATGAGAATCTCATTTCATGGGAGTCTCATTTCTACCAAAGGTATAAATATGTTTTTTCAATGTTTGTTTAATTTTGAGAGAGAGAGAGAGAGAGAGAGAGAGAAAGAGAGAGAGAGAGAGGGAGGGAGAGAGGGAGGAAGGGAGGGAGGAGGTTCAAGTGGGGAGTTGCAGAGACAGGAGACACAGAAACTGAAGCAAGTTTCAGGCTCTGACCTGTCAGCATAGAGCCTGATGCAGGGCTTGAACTCAAGAGCTGTGAGATCATGACCTGAGCCTAAGTCTGCTGCTTAACTGACTAACCCTCCAGGCGCCCCTCTTTAACATCTTTTGATCTTTATTTCACTCGCTATGATAATGGATGAGCTATTTTATACAGAATTACAGCCTCTTCAAAGGTGCAATTTTGTCCTTGCCATTTCTGTGCCTTATTACCTTCTTGACGCTTGGACTCCACAATTTACTTTTAATATCAGTGCTCTTTGAAAAAGGAGTCTTTTATCAATCCTCTATCTGGCCACTATGGAATCAGCCCAAAATGTCTACTATTTTTGGTTATTTTGGGCTACTTTGGGGGGTGTGATTATATATGTCTTATAAAAATGAATACATGGGTATAGAGACTTTTGGTATGAATATGGCTATCTTTATCAACTCCTTGCCACATACTTGTTCCTCCTGTAAATCATCAAAACTGTAAGATCGCTTCTACACAAGCACCATAGTCAATAACCATAGGAGAAAGATATACTATGTATATAACAAATGTATGGATATTGCCTATAGGTCAGTGGAAGAAGCCACATAAGAGGAAGAGTGAGCAGGAAGAGACCCAGCAGTAACAGTTCTTTAAAGACCAAACAATACACCTCCTGAGAGGCATTCATTCACCGGTGCAGAAGTTACGTACTTTGTATGAAGTCCAGCAGTAGAAGCTTCCTGAGTAAGGCTTAGAAACAAAGTAAAAAATATATTACAGATAAAATCTAAACATGGCCCCAAGGAATGTATATTTCATACACTTAATGTGTATACACTATACATATATGCAATGTGTATCTCATATACATGCTTGTTGTATCCATTAAATAGAACCCTACCTGCCAAGTAGGAAATATGTGTTGAGGGAATACATGAATCACATAGAAAAAAACTCAGCAAAGACTGTATTTGTATTCTTTCTTTGCAGAAAGAAAATAGAAATGGCTTTTCCACATCTTTAACAATGATTAATCCCTAATCATAGCAAGATAAATTATTCCATTTTTTATCTGTTGGCAAAAATCCACAGGCTTAATAAAACTTCCTGTTGGTAAAGCTGTGAAGAAACAGTGTGCATACATCGCTGATGGTCACATAATTTGTATAAAATTTATGAAGGGAAAGCTGGCAAATTTTATCAAAATTATAATGGTAATTTTGACACAGTGATTCTCATTTGGGTAGTGTCCTAGAGATCTGCTCATGTGTGTAATGAAGCAGGGATAAGGTAATTCTCTACAAATGATTAAAAGTAAAATATTGGAAAAGAATCAAATTCCCATCGAAGGAGACAAAGAAACATCCATTCAATAGGGACATGCTCCAGCTATAGAAACAAATGGAAGAACTTTCCATTAAACCTCTAGGATATACAATTAAATGAAAGAACTGTAAGTCAGACAGTATTTATATTATGTTATCTTCTGTGTTTTGAAAAAGGCATAAAATAAGAATATTTATTTGTAGTTATTTGTAGACACACCAAAAACTCTGGAGGCACTAACACCAGAAGCTAAAAATACTTGATCTCTAGTTGAATGATGAAAGAGGGAACAAGAGAAAGAGACAGCAACGAGATATGGAGAAGGACATGTATACAAAACTTTTTCTATCTCAAAATTTTAGAAGCTTGCCAATGAATATCCTACCAAAAATTTTCAGTTTAGGGGCGCCTGGGTGGCTCAGTCAGTTGAGTGTTCAGCTTCGGCTCAGGTCATGATTTTGTGGTTCGTGGGTTCGAGTCCTGTATCAGGCTCTGTGCTGACAGCTCTGAGCTGTGTGTCTCTGTGTCTCCCTCTCTCTCTGCCCCTTCCCTGCTCATACTCCGTTTCTCTCTCTCAAAATAAATAAACATTAAATATTTTTAATTTCAATTTAAATTAAGAGAGATATTATGAAATGAAATGCTAGCAAGTAAAATAAAGTACTGATGTCCAGATTCATTACAAAAGTGACACCCAGAGATTGACAGCAATAGAAAAGCTCATTGATTCAATCGCTCCACAAATGATTATTGAGTTACTTCCACTATTCAAGATGACAGAGAAAACACGATGAACTTCATTTCAGTAAAATAAGAACAGACAATTTACATTTAAAAGAAAAAACTAAAATCATGATGGTATCAGACAGCCTCCTGATGAAACATACTTTATAGACAGTGACCTAAGACATTTTGGGGGTTTGTTTTTATGATGTGGGAAAATGTCTCAGTATGGACATTGAAGACGATGACTTTTGAACTATGACCTGGCCAAAAAAAGACGGCAAACATGCACATGTCAAAAGAGGAAGGATTCCATTGAGAGACCAGTAAAAGCAAAGCTTGGAGGCTTTGGATAGAAAAACACGCAGTGTGAATACAGAGAATTGAACATGGACTTGAGTGGCATGGATTTAAAGGTGCGGATACTAAGCAGGGCAGGAAGTGTGAACTGCATTTCAGGGGGGATGAGAAGCCAATGGAAGGTTTTACATAGATGAATCACATGATCTGAACTGTGCAAATAAAGGGCGTGACTCTGCTCTCTGCTGGGTATTTTAGGGAGCAAGAGTTGAAGCAAGGTGGATGTCTTTGAAACTCTGGTGCAGATGTGTATGAAACTCCGGACAAAGGGTGAATCTGGACCTAAAGACTAGGAATCATTTACATATAAATGCTATCTAAGGCCAAAGGAGAGGCAGACAAAATCACTAATGAATAAAAATAGATACAGAAGAGATGATAAACACGGTATTCATTACATGAGCATGCCGACTTGCAGCAAGGGGAAAGAAGATAGATTCAAAACAAACCGACAGGCTAACAATATAAAATAATAAAAATTATGCACAAATGAAAGCAACTAATATAAAAGTCAGGCAGGGGAAACATGCATCAAATGTGCCTTTCCAAGAGCTTGCGGTAATTGAAGATAATTTAATGGGGTCTTGCTCTTCATTTTATTATTTTTTATGTTTGTTTATTTATTTATTTTCAGAGGGAGAGAGAGCAAGCACAAGCAAGGGAAGTGCAGAGAAAGAGCTGAGAGAGAATCCTAAGCAGGTTCCTTGCTGTCAGTGCAGAGCCCAATGCAGGGCTCGAACTCACTAACCATGAGATTATGACCTGAGCCAAAATTAAGAGTCAGAGTCACTGACCGAACCACCCAGATGCCCTTTGCTCTCCATTTTCAATAAGGTAAAGATTATGAGCAAAAATCTATATAAGCAAAGATTATAAAGACAGGAAGATCATACAATTTTGTAAGTTAGTAAAATATTGGAATGTTAAAAATGGAATATAAACATCTCTTACAATACCACTACATTCTTCATCTATGGGTAAAACAATTTTCCTTCAGGGAAAACATTCAAAACCTGTGAGATCATGGTAAAACTAACACAACTGAACACAGCTGTTTGCATGTAATATACAATACACAACAAAGGCAACATGTTCATCCAGTAATTCCACCTTTGGGAATATGTATCCTAAGGCCATAATTCCACACAAGAGTATTACACTGATGCAGAACCAGATTTTCATTGCTTTTAACTTAAAAAACTGGAATCAACAGAGACATATGTAGAGAAGTGGTTAAAACCAGTATAGCATATATAGGTTGGATGAATATATTTAAACTAGCAAAAATTATCATTTAATTAAAAGTGACCTATTGGGGCACCTGGGTGTCTCAGTCAGTTAAGCTTCTGACCTGGGCTCAGGTCATGATCTTTCAGTTCATGAGTTCAAGCCCCGGGTTGGGCTCTGTGCTGACAGCTCAGAGCCTGGAGCCTGCTTTAGATTCTGTGTCTCCCTCTCTCTCTCCCTCCCCTGCTGGCTCGCTCTCGCTCGCTCGCTCTCTCTCTCTCTCTCTCTCTCTCTCTCTCTCAAAAATAAATAAGCATTGAAAAAAAAAAGACTAACTAAATAGCATTTGTATTGTTTTAGTCTGTCCCAATCTCATGACCAATTGATAAATTTTTCTCTTTTCTCTTCCCATTTCCAAGACATAAAATCCCAGAGAACTAGCATTTGGTTCCTTTCCCTTCCCCAATCAGTACCTCTACCATTTACCCACTTCCTTGGCATGAACTTTAGGGATGTGGTTGTGAGGGCATCCTAACTGATGGATCTTCCTTTCAGGAATCATGGTGGAGATTTCTGATGAGGGTATGGTAAATCCAAGATGGAGGCTGACGAGATGGAAGCTGGGGAGTGGTGCCAGAACGGGCAGTGGAGAAACGGTCCTAAAATATTTAGGTGAGAATATGAAAAGGAGACAGGTTTAGGTTGAGATCATAAATGCTGAAACATGAAACAGTCTGAGAATTCATGGAAAAAACTTAACGCATATCCCAAATACACGGGGCTAGACAGAGGGCTAGGTAGAAAGGGCCTAGTAAAGATGCACTGAGCTGAGTAGTCTTGGGGTGGTTTCGAAAAAAGAAACAAAAAATAACTTTGTTCCGCTCAAATCCCTTTTCTTTATCTCCAAAAGTCACTTATAGCATTTTACTTCTTTCCTCTCTTTCCAGATTTACCTAACCCCATCTATCAGTTTAGGGCATTGTGACCTATTAATTTGTAACACTGGCCTCCTAGAAACCAAATCTTGTGTTGTAGGAAGGGATCCGTCTCTTTGTGCCCTACAGGTAGAAATGTAAGTGGATGCAGCTACTGTGGAGAGCAATGTGGAGGCTCCCGGAAAAATTAAAAAGACAACTACAACATGATCCACCAATCTGACTTCTGGGCACATATTCAAAGGAGATGAAAACAGGATCTTAAAAATATGGCCACACTCCTATGTCCATTGTAGCAATATTCACAACAGCGAAGATGCGGAATCCAACTAAGTGTCTGTCAGTGGATGAATGGATAGAGAAGAGGTACACCACACCATGGAATACTATTCAACCACAAGAAAGGAGAAAACCCTTGTTTTTAGAATCTGTAAAAGCCATACTTATGAAACAGAGCCTAAAATAGCAGTTACCAGAAGTTGCGGGATGGGAAAATTGGAAGGTGTTGAACAAACGATACAAACTTCCAACCAGAAGACGAATAAGTTCTGTGGACCTAATGCGCAGCACGGTGGTTAGAGTTCCTACTGCTGTATTATGTACTTGGCAGGTCCTGAGAGAGTGCATTTTAAATATCTTCACCGCAGAGATGTGATGATCATGTGACCGCAGGGAAGTGCTAGCTAAGCACATGGTGGTAAATCATTTTGCAATATTTAAGTGTATCAAATCAAATCAAAATGCTGTACATCTTGAATTTACACAATGTGTTTGTCAAGTGTATCTTAATACAGCTGGGGGGGGGGAGGAGAAAGAAAGGGATCCCTAATGGGAATTGTAAGACATTGCAGTGAATGCGTTAAGGCGGTATTTCACTTTACAGGTTTTTATTATGTTTTTTAACATTTAATTTTACTTATTTGTTTTGAGAGGGAGAGAGAGCATAAGTGGGGAGGGAAAGAGGGGGTTGGAGAATCCCAAGCAGGTTCTGCACTGTCAACACAGAGCTGGATGTGGGGCTTGAACTCACCAACCCTGAGATCATGACCTGAGTCAAAATCAAGTCAGACGCTTAACTGACTGAGCCCCCCAGGGGACCCAAGAGGTTTTTGGTTTTTAAGTTTATTTATTTTGTGAGAGAAAGAGAGAGAGTACATGTGTGTGTGGTGGGGGGCGGGGGAGGTCAGAGACATAGAATTCCATGCAGGTTCTGTGCCATTACCATGAGGCCCAATGTGGGACTCAACCCCAGGAACCGAGATCATAAGCTAAGCGAAAATCAGGAGTTGGACGCTAAAGTGACTGAGCCACCCAGGCACTCCTTCACAGGCTTTTTGAAACCATCTTCCAAATCACAAAGATGGCACAATCTCAGAAATATTCTTGTCTCAGAGCTGGACCTCATTCTCTTGTAGTAAATTAGGCACAACAGGAAGCACAATGACCTTTTCAGATAACAGAAGAATTACTGAGTGCTTCTGATGGGAGTACTCAGGTAAATGACCAAAATGATTAGCCTGTCTTTGTATGTGCTGCTTTGTCCTCTGGGGGGATTTTGTCACACCAGAACCCATTACTATTAAGAGCCACTGAGTCCCAAGGAAAAGTAGAAACGTATACCCTCCTCCCTCACCTTACTTACAGAGTGAGTAATTCCTACCACAGGAAATCCAAGAGAACAGTCTAAGAATCAGACCACTTAAAAGAAAGGCTAGTCCAGTACTGAAGACAACAGGCTACTTTTTCCTGAATGGTATACAAACATTTGTGATTCTATGGAAGAACTCCTAACTCTGTTCTGTTTCGTGAAGATGCAGACCAGAAGGAGAAAAGTGTGTTAAAATCCGATCGTGGTCTAGAACTGCCTAACGAAGAAACGTAAATGCATGGACTCAGTACCTCCGTGTGCCGTCATGCACCTGCTTTATCCTTCAATGTTAAATGTTAGAAAATTTCTACTCTAATAGTTTACTATGGAAACATTAGCTTTGCATCTTTTTTCTATATGAAAAGTACACACCAGAGCTGCAGGAATGATCGTGCAATGAATCCCATGTCCTAGGCGTCTTTTGTTTCAGTCTACTTCCCACGGAAACGAGAGCCTCAGGCAAAGGCTTCTGTGCTGCTAGTTTTTAGGAAAGGCAACATCAGAGAGCTGATCAGAGCGGCAGGGGAGAGCGGAAAAGTAAACTTCTAAGAACCTGTGTTTGAATGGATGGCTACTGATGACTTGATCTCTTTAAGAGAACTGCATCTCAAGACAGCACATCCCAAGGTAGGAAATGATAAGAACCCCAGGGCTTATCTCCAATTTGTCCAAGACCGGTCCTTAGAGAAGGTGGGGATTCCCCAAAGTACCAGGCTATTTATGTGTGGATACTAAGCTGAATCCCCTATTCTTCTTTTGTCTTGGGAATCCAGAGGGCAGCTCTGGGAGAGGAGGCGTGGATTGTGGGATGCAGCAGGTGGTGAGGCACTATTGGGCTGTACCTGGAGATAATCTGTTGGTGCCCAAGCAGGGCAGAACGAGCGTGGCTGAAACAAGGCATGGGGGGATAAAAGGAAATGATGTGGCCCATATGAGAAGTGGTCTCAAATTGTTGCGGGCATCAGAAGCTCCTAGAGAGTTTGGGAAAACACAAGACACTCGGTGCTAGCCCCAGAGTTACTGACCCTGTAGGTCTGGGGTGGCGCAGAAAGTTTGCATTTCTAACAAGCCTGTAGGTGATCCTGCTGCTACTCGTCGCTGACCACACTTTGAGAAACACTGCACACATCTCCAGCCCACTGAAACCCTCCCACACACGCTCCCTCAGGGACCGATAGTGTGTTCTAACCAACCACTGTGATTTCTTCTGTGTGTCACGCATTTCCTGCTATACTATACTTCCTGGCTGTGCTGGAAGGTAACTCAAGTCATCTACCTGGAGGCAAGGAAGATGCTCCGGAAGGGTCCTGGGGATAAGCCATCTTCTGAACTATATGCTTCAGGGGTTACCTTTGTAGAAACTGCAGGGACAGTGAGACCCATCTCTGAGTAAGCAAAAAAAAATGACTGTCATCAGCCCATAGAGTTCAAAGGAATCTAGAAGACAAATATACTCTCTCTTGAATTCTACATCAAAACCTCTTTTCTGTGGTTATCTTTTCTGTTCAGCTACAGTGGGGTTTTATGAAACTATGGAAAGAAGAAGGAAAACCTAGAGTGAAATCATTTGACTAAGCTCCATTATTATGTATCTACAATTTAGACTTTTGAGAACAGTAGAGAAATATTGTACAAAGATGGTGAGCAGTAAAGTATTGCTAGAGTTCAGAAAACGTGGTCTGACTCAAGAACACAGATAAACTGTAAAAGACTGAGGATAGGGGGACATAATTCTTATGTTTTTAAAGCTGCTTTTTAATGTTTTTACTTATTTTGAGATAGAGAGAGACAGAGAGAGAATCCCAAGCAGGCTCTGCACTGATAGCGCAGAGTCTGATGCAGGGCTTGAACCTACGAACCACGAGATCATGACCCGAGCTGAGATCAAGAGTTGAATACTTAACTGAGCCACTCAGGTGCCCCTGATTTTTCACTTTTTATGAAGAAGATCTATATTAGGAATTCTTTAACTTTCCTTGAAGCAGTTACATGAGTATCACAAAAATCACAACACTCATTAATTTGGGAACATGTCTGTTAAATTAAAAATGAGGTTCAGAGGAATGGAGAAATGTCCTATAATAATTTCACAAATGACTATGCTTGCCGACTTTGCAACTACAGTTAGAGGCCCTTCAGGCAGCCCCAAGGAGGCATCTGTTTAATTGAATTAATAATTTAATAATAACTATGAGAGGATCCATGAATTCAGAAGGATGACAAGATTCTACAGAAAGCAGAACATTTGGACAATTTCCATTGCATCATTCAATATTTATTGAACACCTGTCTTATATTAAGAACTTTGCTAAGCACTGGGAAGTACCAGGATGATAAAAGGTGTTTTACCCTCTGGAGTTTCAGGGTCTACTGTGGGAGATGATTATTAAGCAAGTAACTGCAATAATGTGTGAAAAGGAGATTGCTTCAGTTAGGGGTACGGGTGATGAAATTCCTTTAAGAAATGCCATCTTGGGGCACCTGGGTGGCTCAGACAGTTAAGTGCCCAACTCTTTATCTCCACTCAGATCATGATCTCATGGTTCATGGGACTGAACCCTGGGTTGGGCTCTGTGCTGACAGCATGGAGCCTGCTTGGGATTCTCTCTCTCTCTACCATTCCCCCATCCCTGTCCTCTCTCTCAAAATAAATAAATTTTTTAAAAAAGAAAGAAATGCTGGTTCACTATAAGTCAGAATGTTTATTTCTCCCTAATATAAACTTCATATACATTGTTCAAATCAAATAAGATATACTTACAATAATTCATTATGTATTTGTGTGTGTAGACACACACACACACACACACACACATACACACACACACATACACATACATACACACCCATAATGTACTTAATGAGACCCAGAGTTTATAATCTCTGTATGCCCTCTGAACATCTCTCCTGAAGGTGACCTTTGTCAGGTGAGCCTCACATCTGACCTATGTCTGACATTACCCTGAATTTTCTAAGAGTCAAAAATGTGATTCTGTGTCACTAGATGTAACTCTAATCGCTCGTACTCATGACTTAGCTGCTTCTCTGTTCAGGAAAATGCTGAGGATGGGAATTCTCAAACATCCGTGCTCCAGACTTTTCTTAGCCCCCTCCTCCATAAATATGCACCAAACCCCAGATACTGTGGGAGACTCTATAAGAAAACAGGTAAATGGGAGGCCAAGAATCAAGGAAGCTGGGTCCCAGAAGGAATATTCTTTTAGAGAATAATTCATTTCTTTAAAAAAATATTTTTATGTCTTTACTTATTTTAGAGAGAGAGAGGGAGAGAGAGAAAGACAGCATGAGCAAGAGAGGGTCAGAGAGAGAGAGAGAGACACAGAATCTGAAGACAGGCTCTAGGCTCTGAGCTGTCAGCACAGAGCCTGACTCGGGGCTCGAACCCATGAGCCATGAGATCATGACCTGAGCCAAAGCTGGATGCTCAACCGACTGAGCCACCCAGGCACCCCTTTATTTCTTTAATGAATCAAAAATATATATAGGTTAAGGTTAATATTTTAACAAGTTTTGCTAAGTATTAACATGATCAGTTTTTAAAAATTTTTAAATGTGTGTTTATTTTTGAGAGAGAGAGAGAGAGAGAGAGAGTGTGTGTGTGTGTGTGTGTGTGTGTGTGTGTGTGTGTGTGTGTATGTGAGCAGGGGAGGGGCAGACAGAGACGAGGACAGAGGATCTGAAGCAGGCTCTGTGCTGACAGCAGAGAGACCGATGTGGGGCTCAAATGCACTATCAGTGAGATCATGACCTGAGCCAAAGTTGGACTCTCACCTGACTGAGCCACCCAGGCACCTCGATATCATTAGTTTTAAATAAGACAAACTTCATTGTAACTAATCACTATGTATTAATAATATCATTGGGTGTAACTTACAACTCATGTGGGCAAAAGGAGAGAGAGAAGAGGAAAAAAATTGCTTTTCTTCCTCTTCTTCTCATTCTTCCCTTTTCCTCTTCTTCCACCTCCCCGCCCTCCCCTGTCTTTTATCTCCATCCTGCTTTATTAAAAATAAACAGTTCTGGCTCAATCAAATCACAGCTAAGTGCTTGGAGAGTGCAAAAGACTGCGACACTGTGTCCGGTGAGGTGCCACTTGAACTTCACCCTCAAAGACAGGCAGGAGTTTCTCAAATGGCTCAGGTAAGAAGGAGAAAATACGTGAACTGAGGAATGAAGGGGCTAAATGCATGTGGTAATTAACAGAGCCACCTAAAGTTCTGCCTTTGTGCCACAGGACCTTTGCACTTCTCCTGTTATACTCATAGAATGCAGCTGGAGCCAGATCTTTAGATGAGTAAATATTTTTTAACCCTGTGAAGGAACTAGAGGCAATAAATATAGCAGTCAAAATGCATTAGAAAGAATCAGATGGTGTCCTTCTTAACACGTACCTGAGGGTCGCGTGCAGCCTGGGGAGTTACCGCTGAGGGAAATCCAGACATGGGTGGGTATGGAACTGAACAGTCATGAGAGAAGCTTCACCTCTATTACCAGTTCCCATTTCAAAACTTGGCCCAATTAATCCTGAATCCCTAAGAAGGAGGGTCTCCCTCTTTTTCCCCTCCTGCCTCGATGTCTCTTCTCACTCCATCAGCAAAGTCAGTTCAACATTCAGCAATAAGATGGGCCCAATTAATGCACTAGCTATGTGAAGCGTACACTAAAACTACTTTGGTAGGTATATCTGAGACTCTTCATTTATTTTTTAAAAATTGTTTTCTAATGTTTATTTTGCGAGAGAGAGAGAGAGAGAGAGAACACAAGAGGTGAAGAAGCAGAGAGAAAGAGGGAGACACAGAATCTGAAGCAGGTTCCAGACTCTAAGCTGTCAGCACAGAGCTCAATGTGGGGCTTGAACTCATGAACCGTGAGATCATAACCTGAGCTGAAGTCAGATGCTTAACCGACTGAGCCACCCAGACACCACCACCACCACCTGCCCCAAGACTCTAATTTCTAACATTGCTTCTATAAAAAAAAAATGCATCCTTGATTTCCAAAGGAGCAATCTAAGAATCGTCTGAGTTAGCAAAGGTCACTGGTGTATTGGACAGTTCCTTGCGTAAGCAACTATAGAACATGCAATTCAAGAGTGACATCAGCCCACCCATTTGTAGTTCTTTGGTATCCTGTGAGACTATGCAAAGACAGTGGGAGGCAAGTGCTGGCTCCATCTTTTCTTTCTTTGAATTTCATAGTAGAGAATGCCAAGAGGTGGATGGCTATTTAAATGTCAGCTTTACCTTTTGTTGATTAGCTCATAGCACAATCTTTCTATAAAGGTCTACCGAAAAGTAATGAAATGATATTTCATTTCATACTGAGAGCACACTGTGTAAATAATTATGAAAGAAGAAACGTTTATAGCAATGTAAGACCCGTGAGAGGCATAAAACTACACTAAAAGGACATTGCATGTGCTATTTTTAATATTCTGGACTACAAGTTTCAAATATTTTAAATCCTGTATCAGAAGCTGGGACTTTATTATTATTTTTTCTTTCACTCTTCAAAATGTATGTGAGGTTTGCATCAAGATTCATGCATTTATCCCTGAGTTCTCTGAGCCAAATCTAACCTCTCAGATGGCTTCCCTCCACCCTTTCCTCTTACTATTTTACTTTCAATCTCCTCAAACTCACCCACTGACATCTCTTTTACTGATGCCCAACGTATTATTTTCTCTTAGAAGTCTGTCCCTAAATCTTCATTTGTGGAAGATTACATCCTCTTACCCTTTCTGAAGGACTTTTGGGCTTCACTGTTCTGAACATATCAAAATAAACAAAATGCTGATTTTAAAAAGTCCTTTTTGGGAAATTTCATCACGTTGTCTTTCTTAGATCAATGCATCTTTCACACACAGGTCATACACACTGTCAATAGCTGTAACTACTGTCCAACATATCCCTCCACTGGAGAGGACGTGTTTGTATTGTCCAGGTGAGCGAGGCGGAAATGATGCAGCTTTAAAAAATCTTCATTATGACTGGTTGAAACTCAGCACATTGAGTTTGTATTAGAAAGATAATATGGATTTAGGTTTTATTGGAACTTAGAGGAAGCAGGCTTTCAATGAGCCTGCTCCACCACTCGGAAGGCTATTTAAAGACACCAAAAACTCTACCAACAGAGCATGGAGAACAAAGGAAACAGCAGGGGAAAATGATCTCGGAAGTGTATGGGAATGAAAAAAGTGTTGCTTATTTCAAAGAGGGCTTACCTCTGAGAATTAATGGGGCCCTATCTAACCTCCATGCCTAAAAATATATTAGTCTCCCCATGAAATAGAAATAAAGTATATTAGAAAAATGGCCCATCCCAGACCCCTTATAGATTGATGAGTTTATTAAAAGAATAAGCAGAGGACGGGCAGGGAGGTCTGGTGGCGCCGGTAGGAGGAAGAGGCCAACCTCATGGTTTGTGGTCCCTGGGGCAGGCTGGAGGCCAGCACACTCTCAAAAGCCCACAGCTCCTGCGACCGCTCTTACCAGAGCCATGGCAGCCCCAGATTGCAATAAGGACAGATTCCGAGCAGGCTGTAAAAAACATGGCCATCCTGGTCATCTTACACTTGAATGCCGCATTTTCTCCAAGTAGATCCCAAAAGGGACATCGTTTTGGATGTAAGCAGCACAATTAGGAAGAGAGTGGTGAAGAGAATGAAGAACTGAATAAATTGCAGGCATTACAAGAAAAAAGAGTAAACGAAGAAGAGGAGAAGAAAAAAACAAGAGGCAAAGAGAAAATCAAGTTGGAAAAAAAAAAGAAAGAGGTCTTATTCATCCAGTTCCACTGAAGAAGACACTTCAAAACAAAAGAAACAAAAATACCAGAAGAAAGACAAGAAATAAGAACAAAAAAAGAATAAGTCAAAAAGGGTAAAACACCACAAAAAGGAAAAAAAAGAAGAGAAAAAAATCATTCTGAGATCTCCAAAAAGTAACTGAATCGACCTAAGCCATTAAATTTTAAACTTTGGTTTTGGAAATTATTTGACCTTCCTTGGAATTTGCTATATAATCATGCTTTGCAATAAATCACAGCCTTTTCCATAGAGACATTTTGTTCATATATGGGACCATTGTCTTCTGGAAATATATTTTTAATGTGCTGACTGTAAAGTATTGAATCAGTCTTATTACTTGATAGCCATGCCCCAAGTATGCATATTTATACATACAAAACACATTTTTGGTATTCATGACTGTGTCTGACTAGTGTTATTACTTTATAAGTTCATTGTAAATGGCTTTGCTACAGTCAGCACAGGTAATCTACCTAGCAGTTAATGAGTATTGCTGAATCAAGTGTCCACCTTCCAGTGATAAAATGAGGTAGGGGACAATGCTCTGTTTTGCTCTTGACTCTGAAAAACTTAATAGCTTTATTTCCTATGATAATGTATAAGAATAGTGAAGCTTTTCACTGTCATTTTTAAATCTTGAAACTTTTTTGGATGTCGTAGGAAATGAAGCTGCTTTCACTGGTCTTCACTAGGACATTTTAAGTGAATGGTGTTGGCAGGAAGATAATGAAAATGCTTAGAAGGAAGTTTTACTGTTACATGAAATGCAGAGCGTCTAGTGCCTGACTCCTCTGTTATTGTAACAATTAAAATTCTCTTCCTCTTCTAAAAAGACAAGTGTAGTTCAGCCTGTCAGAATCTTGCAGAGATGATCCTGTGTTGGGTAGAATATTTAGGACAGACTCCTGGGTTGTTTTACAAATGTGCCATGTTGGCATCTCTTAAAGTCATACCTCAAACACAGAACTTTTTAATTAGGAGGCTGACAGCTAAATCATTATTAGAACTGATTTTTATTGTATTCTGTATGTACATTTTATGAAGCTTGTTTCTATGAGTAACGTGGAAAATTTTTCTAAATGTGAACATAAATATATAAAAAAAAGGAATAGGGAGAAACCCAGAAGGAGAAAAATAAGTAAATTCCTCTCTGATCACACAAGAGGACAGCCTCTCGTATTCCAGATGGAGGGAACTCAACTGCTTGCCTGGCCAAAACTTCATGACTCCAGAAGGTGTATCAAACCCCACAGAGTGTGGAATGCTCCCTCTCCACCACTGAATTCCCTGAAGAGTTTTCTGAGGGATTTGACTGAGATTACGTTGACAGTGCATTGGCTCAAATATCCTGTGTGTGATTTCTGCTTTCTTTCAGGGCTTTTCCAATGCCCTGATGTGAGGTGGTGACAAATTATATGCTCACTCACCAGGGGAGCTCTCAAAAGCAAGGGTGACAAGTCCTTTTTCTTGGAGATCTTTTGTGGACAGTTTGAGGACTATTATGTTTACTCCCCAGAAAACCAAAGAGGGATCAAACTCCAATGGCCACGCCCAGGGAGCAAACTCCTACACATTCTCGCCTACCTTTGCTCCCTCTCACTGGTGGGTGCCTGTGATGTTCCCTAGATGATCTCTAGCACTTCCCAAATAAACCACCTACACACAAATCCTTAGTTCAGCCTCTGCTTTGAGTAAAATATCCAGGCTAATTTAGAGAGGACTCTAAATCCTATTCTCAAATAATGGTGGTGGTTTGGTAGGACAACTCTGCTTTCTCAATCTACATACAGAGCCAACAGGATTCATCCAGAGGTGTGTGTCCAGGCACAAGAGAGTAAATATTTTATTCAATGCTAGTCAAGGCATGAATCTCCACAGTTCATTAGGGAAAGCTGCCCTTTTTTCTTTTAATATTCCATTGGCTTTGCTTTTTTAAATGACTTCAGTGAATCCCAGCCTACAAATGTTCTTCTCTTTTTCCTTATCAAAGTGTCCTATCTTTCGTTGCATTTTCCAAGTGTCTTATCCAAACAGCTTCAGGGCCGGCCAGCCAAATTCCTTCTGGGTCTTCTTTATCGTAAGATTTGGAAGTGACCTTAAAATGTAGAGTCATGAGTCTAGTGAGAAAAGCGGGGGCTTAAAATCGGCCAAATAGCTGACCCAAGCTGCATTGCAAATGGTGCGCAGCCTAGATAAATCACTTTGTCTACCACTTTATCTCAAACGGGCAAACAGAACTATAGTTATTTCTTGGCAATAATTTAGCATTGAATCGATAAATACAGCATTTCCTCCGTGATACATGGTCGCTGCATTTTTTCACTCTTGGTGCCAAAATCTAGTAAGTCTTATGTTCTGTTATGCTAATAAGACACTGCATTTCATTTTCCAATGAGCTACATATAGTTAAAAATTCCATTCAAGTATTTCCACAAAGCAGTAAGTCAAATTTTATATTTCATAAGATCTTCAATAATATCAAAATGATAAAAACAAATAGCATATTCTGGCTTATAGAAAGATGATATGCACATACAGGAGCAACTGCTTACAACACGAGTAGAATAAGCTAACACTGTATTATCTAGTTTGTCATGTGTTTGTTTATTAACGCTTTCTGGATCTCAGATGCAAGGGGTTGAGTTTATCAAACTCCTGGGTTTACTGCACACTGTCAGCCTTGCAGAATGAAAATTTTTACCCTTGCTGTATTCCTTCATTCTCTAGTTCATTTGTTCATACCTTTATAGCTTACTTTGCTTCTCCCCTTAATCCCCAGGCGATAATTTTACTACATTCAATGTGTTTCTGTTTATTTGAATGCGCTTCTACAAATGGCATATTGTATAACGCACAAATATTTTAATTTACTTAAAATGCATTATGTTATGTATCTCATTACAGGACTCATTTTTTCAATAAGGATTCTTCTTAAAGACCCACTCACAGCTTCGCTTCTGTTTAGAATGTGAAAACCACAAGAGAACATTGTTCTTATTCCAACAATAAGAAAATCAGACAAAGTTTATGGGACTAGGTTTTGTTTTGTTTTTGCTTCTGCCTTTTTTAGTCCATCAGTGAGCTGAAGTCTCAAGGCAATAAGGTGAATTGACTTTCCAAGGGTGACAAACTCCTCCAAGGAAAGAAAAGATGGGCAAACTGTTTTTGCACGGGCAAAGCTCAAGATGAAAAAATGACACCCATTACAGTGGATAAGAAAAAAAAAATACCATAAGTGAAATGTTAACAAACTCATGAAGGCAGAGTATGGGCTAGTACGACAGGGTAAAATCCCCGAGAATCCCAGGAATAAAAGGATTCTCTAGACACCTGCCAGATTTTTCTTATAAGCCTTCAGCATGTGTCCATGAGGACAAGGGGGGGCACGAAAGGACCCCTGAGAAAGCTAGAGATGATGGTCCCTGAGGACCAGGCATGGGATGCACAAGTGACTAAGACTCTTCTCTCATTTAAAGCAAAACTGTCTTCCCCTTGGTATAGGGTAAGAAAGGTTCCTTCCCTATGATCTCAGAATTAGGTGAGCTTTCACTGGAGAAGGGATAAACACAAAAGCTGTCTGTCTCTTCGGGAAAACAGGAGAGCCTCCCTTGTTCCTGCCCCAGCAGAGGCAAGCTGCTGCCAGTGTAAAGGAAGAATGTCTCTTGTTTTAAGCATCCTACACAAATGTCGTGTGGTATGGACCCTGGAAGTGAACAAGGAATTGGTTTGTGTCCCAGGATCACTGGGCCAGACTCCCCATCGATGACAGGTAGTTTGGCTGCTGTGGGAAGAGAGACAATAATGCTGAGGGTTCAGGGTCACAGGAACTAAAGACCAGAATGCCTTAACCACACACAACCTGACAGGAGCACAGGAATACTGCTCTCTAAAAGTGAATATTATAAATCTCAGTTTCTGCTCCTTTTCTATATAATATCCAGAATCTAATGAAAAAATAATTGCATGAGACACAAATACCAATAAAAAAGGACATACCATCAAAAGACAAATCAGTCAAGAGAATCAGACTTGGAGATGGTCCATGTATTAAAAATATTTGACAAGGACTTTAAAATAACTATAATATGTTTATAAATACAGTGAAAATAAAGACAACACAGATGAACAGATGGGAATTCTGAAACAAGGATGGATATAGTAGAAACATTAAAGGAAAATGACAGAAATTAAAAAAAATTCTTTCAAAGTGGAAAATTTCCTTTAATAGGCTTATTTTCAGACTGAACACATTAAAAGAAATCAATGGGCTAGGATACATTTTGGTAGAGGGGCAATTGGATTGCTCAGTTGGTTAAGCGACTGATTTTGGCTCAGGTCATGATCTCACATTTTATGAGTTCAAGCCCCGTGTGAGGCTCTGTGCTGACAGCTCAGAGCATGGAGGCTGCTTCAGATTCTGTGTCTCCCTCTCCCTCTGCCCCTCCTCCATTGATACTGTGTCTCTCAAAAATAAATAAACATTTAAAAAATAATAAATAGAAGAGAAATTCTATTGGGAGAAATTCTCCAAAGGGAAATACACATATTAAGAGAGTGAAGAAAAGAAGATAACAAAATCCTAAAGTCCATTAGCAAATAGTCTAATGTGTGTGTAACTGGAGTCCCAATATTAGAAAAGAGAAAGAGAGAAGGATGGTAGAAACACTTGAAGCGACAATGGGAGAACTTCACAAAATTAATGCAAGACAACAAACCACAGATGTGAGATGTTCAGAGAATGCAAAACAGGATAACAGGAAGAACAGCATATATGGTACATCATAGACAAACTTCCGAAAAACAAAGAGGAATAAACATTATTAAAGTTGCCCGACCTAGAAACCTATTACATATAGAAAAACAAAGACAACAATGACATCAGACATCTCGTTAGAAAGTATGCAAACCAGAAGATCATAATGATATAAGGTACTGAAAGAAACAACAGTCAACCCTGAACTCTAAAATAAGTGTTCATAAGTTACTCAAACTGCATATGGTAACAGATAAATGTATAGCTATACCAAAACCTGAAGTGATAGGTACAGTAAAAATGTAAGAAAATAGAAATTATGATTTTCTTATTTTTTAAATACAATTTTTAACATTTATTTATTTTTGAGAGTGAGAGAGAGCGTGAGCAAAGAGGGAGCAGGGAGAGAGGGAGGCACAGAATCTGAAGCAGGCTCCAGGCTCTGAGCTGTCAGCACAGAGTCCAGCATGGGGCTTGAACTCACTGACTGCGAGATCATGACCTGAGCTAAAGCTGGGTGCTTAACCAACTGACTCACCCAGGTGTCCCATATAGTGTCCTTATTTTAAATCTGTTTTTAAGACAGAGTATAAATCAAATCATAACAATATATTTTAGGGGTTGTAATATGTCCAAAATGTATGACAGCAATAATACAAATGAAGATGGTGGGTAATGGAGGGGTATACTAGTTTCCTGCATGATCTGTCAAGTAGCACAATACTCAAGACATGTATTGGAAACCCTTTAAACAATCACTTTGACAATAAGAAGAGGTATAACCAATACGCTATTAGTGGAGATAAGATGGAAAAATGAAGACAGTTAACACCGACAACTCAACAGAAGAAGAAATTAAAACAGGAACAGATGGGACAAATTAAAAGCAGAAAGGAAGAAGATACAAAATATGAATATTTGCTATCATATCACTATAACATGACAGTCCTAACATCAATAATTGCTTTACATGTAATCTATCTAAACACTGCATTAAAAGCTTAAGATTGTAAATGCAAGTAACAAAGCCATATCCAATTACATGCTATTAAAAGATGATGGAAAATGAAAATAATAATGAAAGGAAAACTGTAGTGGCTATACAAATATCAGGAAAGTATACTTCAAACCAAGGAATTTTACCAGACAGTGAAACAATGAATTGATTCTTAAAAAACATTTAACATAACATCAGAATCAATGATTTTTTTCAAGTGGATATAAAACATTAACAAGATAACCTCAAAGATCAAACTTTAACAGTCATTTGACCACAACAAAACTGAACTATCAGTATAAAGCATCAGACTTCAGTTCAGGTCATGATCTCACAGTTCGTGAGTTCAAGCCCCACATAGGGCTCTGTGGAGATGGCTCAGAGTCGGGACCCTGCTTTGAATTCTGTCTCCCACTCTCTCTGCCCCTCCTCCATTCTCATTCTCATTTTCTCTCTCTCCCTCTCTCTCAGAAATAAATAAACATTAAAAAATTTTTAAATAACAATATGTATGGAAAATACTTGAGAAAATGTATCAACAATACATTTCTCTGTAGCCTGTGGTACAAAGACACTATAAAGCAAATTAGGCAATGTTTTGAACTGAAAGGATATGAAAATCTAACACCAAAATTTATAGAACACAGCTAAAGCAATATTTAGATTCTAATTTATAGCAATAAATGCATACATTAAAAGATAAGAAAGTTCTCAAAATAATGATACTAGCTCTAATATAATAAACTGCAAAGAGATGAGCAAATTACTCCAAATCCAAGTAGAAGAAAGAAAATAATAAACTGCAAAAATGAATAAAATAGGAAATATAAAACCAAAGAGAAAAGTGAATACAACAAAAATATTTTTTAAAATTCATTAAACTGATAAAATTCTAGGCAAATTGATAAAGAAAACTATGGCTTACTAGTATCAAGGGGAAAAAGAGTATAGCACTGTGCCTCCTACAGGCACTGAGAGAATAGTGAGGAAATAATATAAAGTACTTCATGACAATACATTTGATAACTATATGAAATAGACAATTCATTGAAAGATATAAATTACCAAAACTCACTCAAGAACAAATTTACACCCAACTATCAAAGAAATTATATCTATACTTCTCAAAAATCAAACTCCAAGGTCAGATGCTTTTATGGTAAATTCTACCAAACATTTATGGGTTAAGCACCAATAATACATGAACTGTTCTATAAAATTCAAGATTACATAATTTTTTCTACCACATTTTAGGGGACCAAACTATCCTGATAAAAAAGACATTACAAGAAAACTACAGACCAACATCCCTTATAATGAAGGCTCAATATCTTTAACAAAACATTATCTAAGCCCAACAACATATGAAACAATACATTGGTTGCTTCACCCAGGAACAAAAGAATTTTCTAACACTTGAAAAAAATCAATCCTATGATTCACCAATAACTACACACTACAACAAATGACCAAATTGCACATTTTAAGAGACATAGAAAAAGCATTTGAAAAAAATTGAAATTTTATTAATGATAAAGTTCTCAGCAACCTGGGAGCGTCCTCCGACTAATAAGCATCATCTATGCAAAACCAACAAGTAAATCTTTCACTTAGTGTTAAAAGATGGAATTCTTTATCTCTATTACTAAAGAAACCAGACAAGCATGTTCAGTCTTACCCTTTCTCATTAAACTTGTACTGGAGGTTCCAGAAAATTCAAAGCTTGGGGGGTGGGGGTTGATGGGGAAATGAGGAAAGATGGTCAAAAAGTCCAGGCTTCCAGTTATAAAATAAATGTCATGCGGGTGTAAATGTACAGCATGACGACTATAGTTAATAACACTGCTATTGTATATTTGTAAGTTGCTTAGAGCACAGAGCTTAGAAGTTCTTGTCAGAAGACAAAAAAAAATTTTACTACGTGGTGATTGATATTAACTGGACATACTGTAGGGCTCATTCACAATATATGTACCTTGTGAATTATGTCCTACACCTACAACTAGTACATTCTATTTAAATTTTATCTTAATTAAAAAACCAACTTTCAAAGCCCACAAGGAAGGAACAAGTGATCCATACAGAAAATAGGAAAATGATAGGAAGGGACATTTTACTAAATAGGATACATATTTGGCAAATAAGTCCATGATAATGCATGTAACCATCAAGAAATGGAAATCAAAAAACCATGAAATACAACCAGTTGCATGGCTACGATAAAACAAAAAAACCAGATCACATCAAGCACTGCTATATATGTAGAGCAATTAAATCTCTCACTGTGTTTAGTGGGGCACATTGAATGATACAGCCACTTTGGAAAACAGTTCCGTGTTTTCTTACTAAGTCCTCACCTAATATATGATCAAGCCATTCTGCTCCTAGGAGTTTGCCTACGATAAAAGAAAATATATGTGACTTCAATGATTTGTCCTTAAATGTTTATAGTGGCTTTATGTGATATAGCCAAAACTTGGAAGCAACACAAATATTCGTCAGCAGGTAAATGAATAAACAAACTGGTAAGTTCAGACAATGGAATGTGACGAGTAATAACATAGGTCACAGCATGGGTGAAACCTAAAATAATGATGACGAGTGAAAGAAAACAAAGAAAAATAGTATATGCCATGACTTGATTTATATACAACTCTAGAAAATGTAAACTATAGTGACACAGTCAATGAGATTTTTATTAATAAATTAAATATGATATGTATTTTTTGTTTTTTTCACATCATGTATTTTATAAACAGATTTGTAAAGATGTAACTAACGTACAATAAACTACATAGATTTAAAGGGACACACATTTTATATAATTTTTCAATTATTTATGTATACATACATATGTACATTACATAATGTAAAATGTATTATATGCTATATATAACATATAGGTATAACATTGTGTATGTATATGAATATACATATATACGTTATATAAAATGTGTGTTATGTATGCATACATATATACATATATATGCACACATATGTATTAAATAAAATGTGCACTATGTATGTATACATTATGTATTTATGTGTATATATACACATATATACATTATATAAAATGTGCACTGTATTATATAATGTGCATTATATATATTATATAATATATATTATGCACACATGCATACACACAGAATGTAAAGAGTGCCTTTATTTCCAAAGTAATTTATAACAATATTCCCTATTATATTTTTAAAAATTATTTAGAAGAGAAAAATACATGCAGGGCATATATATTAGAAAGAACAAGTAATTTGACATCAACATACCCTCTTCATAGAAAATTCCAAAACAACAAGCAAAGAACCACTTAAATGAGTGAACTTACCAAGGTCACAGAACACAAATCAAGATACAAAAATCAATTGCATTTTTATAAATTGGCAAATAAAATAGGTAACTTTAATTTTATGAACAATATGCTTTCCATCAAAAGCATGAAATACTTAAGGGTCAATTTAACAAAATATATGCAGGAGCTGTACACTGAAAACTGCAAGACACTGTTGACAAAAATTGAGCAAATGAAGAAACGGACCCATATGTATCATCGAGTCTCATCATTATTAAGATTGTTCTCTTTATATTTACTGACTTAAATTCAATACATTTCAACCAAAATTTTAGGAATTTTTTTATTACTTTAGAAGCTGACTGAAAATTTTATTGAAAAGCAAAGGTTATAATTACAAAAAAATAATTTTGAAGAACAAAGCTGGATACAACTACTTGATGTCAGTACAAAAGTAATAATCAGTAAATCTTATAGGTCTTATATACAGGGTTTGAGATAGTTAGACAGACAGAAAGACTCATAGATCTCTCAATGGAACAAAATAGCAATATACTAACCTATACATGCATATATAGTGTCAAATTAATTCAATAAAGAAAAAATGGTATTTTCAACATCAAACTAAAAAAACTGGGCATTCATACATATAAAAAATTGCCTTGATCCTTACATAATACCCTACACAAATTTTAACTCAAAATGATTATAGACAGATGTTTAAATCCTGAATACATAAAATATAGAGAAACAATGAAAATATTAATTACAATAAATTATTTTTGTAACAAACACGTCTTAGATACGATACCAAAAGCACAACTAAAAAAAGAGGATAAAATTAAATAAATCAGACTACATAGAAATTTTTAGAAAAATGTATATTCTCAGGGTGCCTGGATGGCTCGGTCAGTTAATCCAACTCCTGATTTCAGCTCAGGTCATGATCTCAAGGTCATGAGAGGGAGCGCCTCATCGGCTCCACCATGGGTGTGGAGCCTGCTTATGATTCTCCAATCTCCCTCTGCCCCCCTCCAACTCATGTGCAGTCTCTCTCTGTCTCTCTCTCTTTCCACCACCCCTCAAAAAAATGTCTATTCTCAAAGATCCTGTTAGAAAATGAAAATACAAGGGCTAGGAGAAACATTAGCAAAACAGATATCTAATTAAAGGACTTAGAGTCACAATACAAAAAGAATATTTACCACTGAATATACGAATATCAACAAGCTAACACAGAAAGGACAAAAAACTGGTTGTGACACTTGAACACACACAATAAATAAATAAATGGCTCATAAAGTGTGTGACAGTGGCATTCAAATACATCAGCTATCAAGAAAATGTAAATAAACTCTATAACAATGTATTAGTAAGCATCTAGTATAAAACTAAAAATCCTGACATTAGCAAATGATGATGTAAATGTTGAGCAAATGTAATGCGTATACTGTTAGTGAGAATGTAAAATATTCACTTGGAAATCAGTTTAGCAATTTCTTATAAAGTTAAATACACACTTTCCATATGACCCGGCTATTCAACTTTCAGGTATTCATTCAAGAGAAATGAAAATATATGTTCACACAAGTATCTGCATGCAAATATTCTTAGCACCTTATTTAAGAGAGTCCAGATCTGGAAACAACCCAAATATCCCTCAGTTGATGAAAGAACAACACATTTTGGTTACAGCCCAATAATAGAATGCTCACCAGCAATACCAAAAACTCTTGGTAAGTTCATACCAGAAGAATCATAAAAACATAATATTAAGGGAAAGGATCCAGGCAAAACAGACTATATACAATATGATTCTGTTTCTGTAATACGGCAAAACAAAAAAAAAAGGCAGCCTTCACGGATAGAAAATAAATCAGTATGCATCTATTGAGATGATCATATAATTTGCTTTCATTCTATTAATGTGATGTATCACACTGATTTACATATGTTAAACCAATTTCACATTCCAGGTGTAATTCCCACTTAATTGTGGCGATTGACATTTTAATGTGTTGCTGAATTTGGCTTCGTAGCACTTTATTAACAATTTTGGCCTCTATATTCAACAAGGCTATTTGCTACAGTTTTCTAGCATTGTCCTTTTGCAGTTTTGTATAGGAGAACACTGGCCTCATAAAATGAGTTTGAAAGAATTCTCTCCTCTTTCACTTTTTGAAAGAGTCTGAGAAGGACTAGTACTAATTCTTTAGATATTTGTTAACATTCAACACTGAAGCCATCTGCGGCTGTGTTTCTCTTTTGGGAAGGTTTTGGATTATTGATTCAATCATCTACTAGTAATCAGTCTATTCAGATTTTGTAGTTTTTCCTAAACATGAGGTGTTGTGGGTTTCTGAGAATTTTTCCATTTCTTCTAGAGTGTCCAGTTTGCCTGCATATAGGTGTTCATAGCTGCCTCTTACAATCTGAGTTTCTGTAGTATCCATTGTAATGTCTCATTTTTTATTTATAATTTTATTGATGTGAATACTTTCACTTTTTTTCTTTGGTTGATTTGGCTAATTTGTCAATTTTGTTCCTCTTTTCCAAGAGCCAAATCTTAGTTTGGTTCATTTCTTCTGTAGATTATCTCTTCTATTTCATTTATTTATATTCTAATCTTTACTATTTCCTTTCTTCTACAAACTTAGGATTCAGTTTGTTCTTCGTTTCCTAGTTTTAAAGGCACAGACAGGTTGTTTATTTCAGTTCTTTCTTCCTTCTTCATAAAGGTATTTCTTGCTATGAATCTCCTTAGAACTATATTTCCTGCATCCACTAAGTTGTTTCTATCTTTATTTCAAAAAACATTTTTATAGCCCCTTTAATTTCTTCTTTGACCCTTTGGTTGTTCTTGGAATAATATTTAATTTCCATGTACTCATGACTTTTCAAGTTTTCCTGTAATTATTGATTTCTAGTTTCATGCCACTGTGATGAGAAAAGATACTTGCTATGATTTTAATCTTGAATTTGTAAAGATTTATTTTGTGGACTAACCTGTGATCTATCCTGGAAAACATTCCATGTGCATTTGAGGAGAAAGTGCATTCTGCTGTTGTTGGTAGAATGTTTTGTTTGTCTGTAAGATCCATTTGGTCTACAGTGGTACTGAAATCTGTGGTTTTCTTACCGGTTTTCTGTCTGGATAACTTATCCATTGTTAGGAGTGGGCTATTAAAATGCCCAACAATCAGGATTACTGTTTATTTCTCCTTTACCTGTTAGCTTTTGCTTTATATGTTTAGGTACCCCAATGTTGGTCACATAAATACTTATAATTATTCTATCTTCTTCATGGATTGACCCCCTCCATCAATATATAATGCCCTCTTTTGTGTCTTTCTACCATTTTTAGTTTACAGTCTATTTTGTTAGACATAAAAAGAGCTACTTCTGCTTTTTATTGTTGTTGTTTTGAAAGATTTGCTTGAAACATCTTATTACATCCCATCCCTCTCAGTCTGTGTGTGTTTCTAAAGCTCAGGTGAGTCTCTTGTAGGCAGTATATTGCTGGATCTTCTTTAATACATTCAGACATTCTCTGTCTTTTGATTGGAGAAGAATGCTTACATTTAAAGTGATTGTTGACAGGTAAAGATTTACTATTTCCACTCTGTTACTTGTTTTCTGGTTGTTTTGTAGATCCACTTTGTTCTGTTCTTGATAGTTATCTTTTGTGTGTGTTTTGATGACTTCTGGTATCAGTATTTTCAACTTCTCTATAGTGCTCTTCCCTGTAATTACTAAAGGTTTTCCCTTGTGGTAACTGTGAGGTTTACATAAACTTTCTTAAACTAATGACACCCTGTTTTATTTTTTATTTATTTTTTAAATAGTTTATTGTCGAATTGGTTTCCATACAACACCCAGTGCTCTTCCCCATAAGTGCCCTCCTCCAACACCACCACCTCTTTCCCCCCCTCCCCCTTCCCCTCCAACCCTCAGTTCGTTTTCAGTATTCAATAGCCTCTCAAATTTTGCATCCCCCTCTCTCCCCAACTCTCTTTCCCTCTTCCCCTCCCCCTGGTCCTCCATTAGGTTTCTCCTGTTCTCCTGTTAGACCTATGAGTGCAAACAGATGGTTTCTGTCCTTCTCTGCCTGACTTATTTCGCTTAGCATGACACCCTCAAGGTCCATCCACTTTCCTACAAATGGCCATATTTCATTCTTTCTCATTGCCATGTAGTACTCCATTGTGTATATATACCACATCTTCTTGATCCACTCATCAGGTGATGGACATTTAGGCTTTTTCCATGTT
>NC_043705.1:8215618-8216743 GCF_006229205.1 Suricata suricatta
CAACTGATTCTCAAGAAACAGAGACCTATGAGCTATCAGACAAAGAATTCAGAATAATCATCTTAAGGAAATTTAGTGAACTATAAGAAAACACAGATAACTTAATGAAATTAAGAAAACAATGCATAAACAAAATGAGAACTTTGATAAGGAAACAGCAACTATCAACAACAAAATCAAAAATGGAAATTTTAGAGTTAAAAAATACAATAACTGAACTAAAGAATCTAATATAGAGTTTCAAAATTAGACTTGACCATGCCGAAGAAAGAATCAGTGTCTTAGAGGTAAGAGAACATTGGAGATCACCCAGGCTGAGGAGCAAAAAGAAAAGAAAAAAAAAAAAAAAGAGTAAAGAAAGTTAGGAGCAGCAAAAGAAAAGAGAGAAGTTATGTGAAAGAGAACTCCCATAAGATTACTAGTAGATTCTCAACAGAAACTTTTCAGGCTGGGAGACTGAGCTGGCCTATTAAAAAATATTGAAAGGTAATACTGTCAACCAAGAATTATATACCAGGATTAGAATTATTTTCTTCAGAAATAAAGGAACAATAAAACCTTTCCCAAAAGCCAGACCTGCCCTATAAGAAATCTTAAAATGAGTTCTTAAAGTAGAAGTAAAAGAATGGTATTTAGCATTTAAAAAATAATAAAGAGAATAGTAGTGCAAATTTCCCTGGTAATGGTAAATACATAGTGACAGTTAGAATTTGCAATATGGTAATACTTGTGTATAAGTCAAACTCTGATTTACCAGTTAAAAAAAACTGCAAGAATACCCATAAATAGAATAACCTGTTATTAAATATATGATATAAAAATTATGTAAGTTGTATCAGCAATAACCTAATATGCAAGAGGGGAAGAAGTAAAACTATGAAATATGTGCATTTTATTGAAGTTGATTTATTATCTGTTTAAAACAGAAAAGCTTCTGCACTGCAAAGGAAACAATCAAGAAAACTAATAGGCAACTGACAGAATGGGAAAAGATAGTTGCAAATGACATATCAGATAAAGGGCTAGTATCTAAAATCTACAAGGAACTCACCAAACTTCACACCCACAAAACAAATAACCCAGTGAAGAAATGGGCAGAAGACATGAACAGACACTTCTCCAAAG